>NC_069371.1:78199516-78804275 GCF_021730395.1 Mercenaria mercenaria
CATGTTGCACAATAGATTCTTTGGTGTAAGCATTTACTGTCTGGTATCAAATATTATATTGGGAATAGGTCCGCTTCCGCTTTTTTGTCCAATCTTTGAACTTAGTCTGTCGTTTCTGATCAAGAAATATCTTGGCAGACCTGCAAATGGAATAACCAGCATCCTTTTTAACTGTTTGCTATGCTTTAAATTTCAACAAGCAAGGAAACGAATCAGTGGAAGCTTTCAAAGAAAGCTTGTTTTTAGATTGTTTCCACTATTTTTATTTAAGTAATAATAGTTCCCAAGTGTGGTTTATCGTAGAATATCCCGTGTTTTGAGTTCTTATGCGTAAGAATATATCACGAAGGTCGTATATTGTTTCGCATAAGAACGAAAACCTCGGGTTAGTGTTTAGTGTTCAACCCGTTTACAGTTGGACATTACGCTTCCCTCTTTGATTGTGTCTGACGGAAGAGGGGGAGAACTCTACAATAAGCAGATTTTAAATATCTGTCTTCTGGCCTGTTTCGTCGGGCCCTTAAGGGTGTTTCTCTTGCTGCTCTCTCTTCTGAAAAGGCATTGAGTACATACGTTTTTGGTTCTTGAGGTTTGCTTTTTATATATTTATACTGGAGCATTTTTGTGTTTTACATGCCATGCCATTTTGTGTGTTAGAGATTCACCTGAAGGGGATCACTGTCCCGTATCTTTGGAATATGGTGGGGGTAAGAGTGAGGTTGGGTGCGCACCATAAACCGGTTTAAGCTCCCCAGTGGTGCTTTTGCCACTGACCGTTCCAAGGTGGTGCCCCACTGTAATCCTTTGTTTGTTCCTTTTGTCCTGTGTGCAAGTTTGCGCGCGCGCGTGTGTGTGTTTGTGGTATGCACGTCTGCGTGCTGTGGGTTTCGTTTTGTGGAGGCTGCTTTTTTGGTACGTGGCATTCCCTGTTTGATATTTGTCTTTGTTTTTTATTCTACGATAAATCACACTTGGGAACTTGTTATTTCAATTTTAACACACGACATACTTGAAACAACAGTGTTAAAAAATTGGTAACTACTTTTGACATGAGCTACACTTCTTGCTACGTACCTGGATTTGGCTGTTGAAATTTCCTCCATGTATTCTCCCCATTGCTTAAGGATTGAAGCAACTATTGTGTATCATGGCTATCAAACCTTTCATCAATTACCCTCAAGTTCTCAAAACCACGGCGAATCTCGCAGATTGTTCCCGTACGCAACAGATTAGTTGTTTGTGCCATTTGCAGCAGAACTTTGTTGTTGTACGCGGATACCACGATTTTTACGCTAGTATTTTACAAACATGACGTGACTTTCATTCATAAAATGAATTGCACGCGCGGATTTGGCGGTATACGGAACAGCCAAACCAATCCTTTGCACGCGCATGGGATATCGCAAAATAACCACGGATTGATTTTCTTCTATGTGTATGTAGGTTATTTGCTGGTCGTGTTAGAATGTAAAATTAAACTAATTGTATGTTAATGCGATTTGTTTATGATAAATACTGTTTAAACTAACTTGCATGTTACTATCAAAAGTTCAAACTACTGCCCACGTGTGTGGAGGGGTATTGAAAATTATAAACCGTCAAGCATATATTGTTAACAGATATAATGAATACAACTTGTAAGATAAAAGTGCATATACTGACAAATAATAACATAATGATTGTCCTAAAGTAGATTTGAACATACCACCTTTCTCTTTATTCTGTTGACTATTTGATAGTGTCGATACATTCAAAGCTGTTGCAGGAAAAGTCCTCCATGTAATTGTAATATGCTCACAGCTATGGAATAATCTAGACGTCAGTGAAGTACAAGAAACACATTTTTCTCGGTATGATGGTAATTATATGGACATGTAGAAGATAACAGATATTGCATGCGAGCCAGATGTGAGCTAAGACTAATTAAATGCGTCTATTACTGTTGTCGAAACATGTAAATGTGATTAAAAGTACAGCATACTTTCATCAGCCTTTCTGGACTAAAACTGTAAAAATTGAATCTTATATGACGGCGCAAAAATAATTTTAGATAATTACTAACAGATACAAACTTGACCTATTCAAAAAGCAATATAAATTATTGTTTTGATTTTTCAAAGAGAAAAAAAATATACAACAACAAGATATTTAAACGTGTAAAAACAATTTACGGTGGTTCATTGAATTGAAAAATCATTCAGCGTCGTACCTATAATTGAAAACACACCTTTCAAAGTGATTAAAAAATCTCCTCTCTGTTATGATAATGCTGAAACACGTTTTTCCTAATAAGTCCATATTCGAGAAAATGTGAGGGAAGGTTATTTTTTATTTTTCTAAATACACAAACAGGTTTGTCAATAGAATTATTGAGAATGATAGAAATATCTATTAATATCAGCTCATTATTGTCACACTTAAGACAATTTCACTGAATTATTAAACGTAAAATGTTCAGACTAGTATTGTGGAAATAGAAATAGGATGAAGAATAAAGATATTGAAGCTGGCCATTAGCAAATAAAGATATTGCTTTTTTAAATGTTCGATGTAAATTCATTAACCCTTCTCCTGAGAGCCTAATATACCGATATTATTTCATATTGTTCATGCAATAAAGGTCATAAACGGTTAAAATTGAAAAACATCCAATACGGAATGTGTTTTGCAATACTTCTGACCTAAATATTTCTTCTATGCGTTGTATATTACTTCAACAACAGATCTATCAATCAGTACGTCGTTTTAGAAATAGTCAAGTGTAATTTTCTTGCAGACTTGAAGCATGCCATATATAATCTATTGAACCTTATTTTTTCATGGTTAGAACGCAGTTACTCATTAGTTTATACTTAAAAGGAGAATATGCCATTTGCTTCTTGCAGATTAGCGTTAAAATTATTAAATGCAACATCTCTCATTTAAAAGCAGACAGTACCAGCTGACACGGAGATAATAAATCTGGACAAAAAAATGCTAAATTAATTGCTGGAATTTACTGGAAACGAAAAGATAAAACGACTGAAGAGCTATCTCGTTGAGACGTATCTAAGGTATTCAATCTCCAGCAAACTCATCAAACAAATGTGTTAGCACAATGTAAATGAATTCATTAAAAGGAGATAAATAATGTTCTGCTCCAGAAAGCCATGCCATATCAGATTCGTAAGCATTTAATTGGAAGAAATGTTGATAAATGGATACAAATGATGTTGTAGAATTTTAAATACGTTTGGATTATATCTTTATTTTCTTGAGTTGGAAAAGGGCATAATGAATGTTTATACACATACAAGCAAATATTCAAATATACTTAGTAAGTAGCAGGGTGCGTCTGTCTAATATTTTCTGATACGTTTATGGTGCAATGTGTTCCTTAATTTGATCGTTTTTTTCACTTCCGGCATGTTTTAATTTGTATATGTGTATATGACATAATGCATTCATCTACAATCTTACATAACTTTGTAGAATGAGCAGACAGCATTCTTGAAATTTTAGTTAATGTGTATAACGTCACACTGACACAATTATAGGTCAAATGGCGACTTTCTAGTTTTAGATAGTGGAGGAAGACCCAAGGTGGAACCTATCGTAAGCTGGCTGGATGGTTTCCTCGCATGAAAAATTTAACGTAAGCCCCGAGCGAGGCTCGAAACCACATCGATTAGGAGCAAGCTGTTTGAAGTCAGCGACCTTAACCACATGGCCACGGAGGCCCCTCTTGAAATGTTGGATTATTTGACTTTGTTTCTTTCTCTTTAAACTACACACATAGCAGAAATAATATTTACAAGTGTTTGACAAACTTTTGAAGATTTTCAGAGATCAATGGCATTTTGTATTTATTTGCGTAGCCATACTGGTAAAAGTATGAAATAACCTTAATTGACAAACTATACCAATTTCCCAAACTATTTATATTCATACGCCATTTTGCATATGTATCACTAATTAATTGTAGTAGTATCGAAAATAAACACGGTTGCATAATACAAATTGTATTGAGACTGCATACGCTATGATTGCCAAGTAAATAAAGGAGAATGTCATTATTCTCAAATAATTTCCATGATATAGTTTATGGGTATAATTGAAGCAAAATTTGTGTCAAATGCTTTTTTAAAAAGTCATAACTTATGTAATTTTCTATCATAGTCATACAGAAAAATAGGCATGTGGCTTATAACCCTTGGTGATTTTGGTTTAATTATTTGTAAGATTATGTACGGAAATATACTGTATACAAGATCTACTATAACACTAGAACAATTTAGTAGAGCAATCTACAGCAGAAAGAATCCGCCTGCATATTTCTGCTTCATGTGTTTGTAAATGCACAGCACACATTTTGCAACAATGATTCTTCTACCATATGTTAATTGAGAATAAGTATGGAAGCTATTTGGAAAGTTTGATGAAACATTTTGTTTGTTAATCATTTTGTAATGTGATTTAAGTACAGTATTACTGAGAAGGTTGAATGTCGATCTCTCTGTTTTATGATTGGGCATCTGAGTTGGCTTTTTTTCAAGACAGTTGCTCATCTATTGCAGTCGTTTGAATGCATAGGATGGAACATTCTAAACATCAAATTATCATGTTTAAAACAGTCTTGCGTTTTTCAAAACTTTGTATCTAGAATTTCTGATATATACAACGGGAAATATACTTACGTTTTTACCTTTTACTTTTTTAATATCAAAGCAACTTCAGAGAGATCAACTAACTCCAACAATTTTACATTTTTTACCTTTTAAACGTACTAGTTAATATCAAAAATACAAATATTTGCTATTCATAGTGTCTAATTGAAACCATTCAGTCTGCATTCATTAATACCTTTGTATCTTATTCTACAGCCTATGGACCGGTTTATAGTTTATTGTTGTCAAATCTGATTTGATCACAATAAAACTTCTAAATTGTTTTAAAGTGAATTCATTTATATGTTTCCTTGGTTATCCTAATGAACTCTGACAGCCTTATCTTACTTACTGCAAAATAATCTTTTACGAAGACAATCAATATGTCTAAATGTTAGTGTATAGTTTTAATGAAACTACAATGTAAACGGATTTATCATTTGGTGAAAGAACTCTGGGTTCTGTTGCAAATCACTATCGAAATAGCTTAAAATTCTTCCAAAGATCCAAGTATATTGGCTAAAATATAACTTTTTCATCCTTAAATCTCGCAATGAACGGTGACCATCAGGAGTGGACTTTACAGCTGCCAAAGAATTTGTGTTTGCCAATTTTGACGATAATTTAGACGAACACTTACAATTTCATGTAAATGAAGCGCTAATGCATTGTGAATGAATGTTATGGCTTACATCCAGTTATGACAGCGCAGTGTATGTATCCAGATATAACTTCTCTTCTTTACATCGAAACATAAGGGACAGGCATTTTTTTATATGGAACAAAGTCTATGACAAAACTTTTCAAAAAAGTAAATATAAATAAGGGGTAAAATGCTGCTACATTTTTTCCCAATAATACAACATGTATATGGAATAATGTGTGTGAAATGGAAATGATGTAAATGTTTAAGCGATAATTTGAATAAGAGATTCAAAACGAATTCAAATGCAATGCTATGTAATTGATATAAATGAACAACATGAAGTCTACATAAGGTATAACAGGTATAATTAATAGTATTATGCGTGTGGGAATATTTAAGAGCATGTTTTAATGGGAAAATGTTTAAAGAAGTATGTGATGATAAATTCTGTAACACTTTGATTGTTACTCTTGCAGTACAACTAAGATAAACATTTGATTTAAGAGATATTGATAACAACGTCGCATGGTCCCAAGCGTGAACTGCAGACAATTACGTTTTCAATGATAATGGATACTGATTATACGTAACGCATACATACGGTAACTTATCATATGCAGGTTAATGGAATATATTTGCTAACGTATATTCAAAATCTGATACAGAGAGACCGCCTGTAATAGAGGTAATGCACATAAATGAGTAATGAAATTTAGAGACGTCATTTGCAAATGACAAGCAGACATTGATCAAATCAGCGGTTGTTTTAACTTGGAGAAGTTTAATAATATTCCATTCACAACCTTAACTGATCCAGAATTTGTCTGCATGTTCAAATTGTTTATGGTAAAAAATATACTTGAACTTTTCATCTATCATTTTCTTGTGAGAATAATGTATCACTGCGATCCAGTTACCCATCTCCGATCTTGATAGAAACAAATGCACACTAAAGACATTTCCGAAAAGGCATGCGAAAATGATAGAGATGACATCTGCGAAACAACAAATTAATGTCATGAAAACGGGAATGAATATGGGGAAATATTGATTAATTTAAAGTGGACTTGCCTGCCCTGATTTAAGGTATTGGACCCCTAATAGTAATGTTTAGAAAATGGAATCTGCTTGGTATATTCTTAAAGTTGACCATGTTTCACACTGTGTTGCAAATTTTAAACAACTTTTACCGTGCCGTTTTTTGTAAATTTTGTATAATTTATGGTATTTCCATACGCTCAAGAAGAGACAAAATTCAATGTGATGGCCACTATCTAAAACGTTTGCAGAGAATTCATTACAGCATTAATTTTGATAAAAGAAACATCAAACTATTGTTAAACAATTTTAAAACACAAAATAAACCTGTAAAAATCATTTTTTTCTAGGGTGCCGCAAGTAAACAGATTTAATGAGACAGAATTCTAACTCCAACATTGAAAAAATAAGGTCGAATCCTGTGGGTCTGTTTTGAATTTTGCTCACTTCATTCAAAAATAAACTTGGGGCAATAGTAAAACCTTCCTGCATTTCTTCCACAATATGTAATCTAAAGAATGAAGGCAAAATAGAGAACTTTTACCGCACGTAACTCAGTATTTTTAAAGATGTCTAACTCTACCCCTCCTGATTGAGAGGTAAATTCACATTGAACAGCAAAAAATCGCTTATAAAATGAAATTTTCCACTTTTGTACAATGCATCCATAATTAGTCTTGAAAGAAGTAAAAACTTACTGGAAGAAAGAAAAAAATGGAGAAAAGAAAAAGGTTCCAGTGGGGTTTGAACCTACCCCCCCCCCCCCCCCCGAAAATTGCAGTCAAACTAGGTTTATGGTAGGAATTGAATACTCTTCAAAAAGGAGATACTGTATTACGGGTCCAATACCTTAAACGCAATTAATATGGAAAAGTTGATCATATGACTAAATAGCATCATCCGAGAGGTTCAGCTATTTTTTTGCACACATGACTGACGTTTCCAGGTCTTTTGATCATGCAGGTGTGAAGTATTTCGACCCCCATAGAATAACGACCCCCCCCCCCCCCGGTCATTATTCTATAGAACATGTGACTCCTTCCTTTCCTGTAAAATATTGACTCCCCTTATAAAAAACTGACTCCCTTTGAAAACTCTATAGAATAACGACCCCCGGTCATTATTCTATAGAAAAACTGAGCCCTCCAAGTAAAATACTGACTCTCTAAAGATGACTCCCTTCGAATTTCATAGAATAACGACCCCGGTTATTATTCTATAGAAAAAGTGACTCCTTCCATGTAAAATTACTACATTCGAACTCTCATACAATATCGATCCCCGGACATTATTCTATTTAAAAAAGTTACTCTTTCCGTGTAAAACACCGGCTCCTAAAAAGACTTTCGACGATAATATCTATTAAAAAGTGATCCCCACCAAACCTAACGGACAATTTTACTAGATCTACAACTCTAATACCCTCCATTGCCAATAGTCAACATTTTGATTGTACTACTACTACTGGTGCCGCTACTTCTATTGCTATTACTACATGTACTTCTTCTTCTTCTTCTACTATTACTACTACTACTTCTACTACTACTACTACAACTGCTACTACTGATACTACTATACCTGCTTCAACTAATACGTCTTGTACATCTACCTCTTCTTCTCCTGCTGCTGTTGTTGCTGTCACTTATTCCTCTGCTGCTGCTGCTACTGCAACTGCCACTACCACTGTCACTACTACTACTACTACTACTACTACTACTACTATTACTACTTTCTGTTGTTGCTGCTACCGTACTTTACTGCCACTGCTAAGTATTGCAACTTCTATTAATACTAAGTTCTATGCTAGCAGTTTCTTGTGCAGTTTTCTTCTGAAGAATTACTTCATATCAAAGTTTGCAGGGATTATTGACACTGGTGTGTTTTGTGAACGTATTGTGAATTGTTATTTTCCTGAAAAAAAATGTATACACCAAGATACAGCGTCTAGAAATAGAATCCCTTTTCCCGTTGCGGAATGCTCTGATTTCTGTGTCAAGTGATGGTATCTGGGGCTAATGGTCAAACGGAAGGACGGACGGACAAGGGCAAATCTATATGCCCCCCTCCCCCGAGTGATACATGAGTTATCACTAAATTTGACCAAATGACCCGGGGTCGTTTTTTTATGGGAGTCAATATTCTTCGTGAGGTTCAGTTTACTTCACGTGGGGGAGTCATAGTACTATGATCTGGAGGTCATAATACTATGACCGGGGGACCCCCCGGTCATTATTCTATGGGGGTCGAAATACTTCATTACACCGGCAACAAATCTTGTGATCCCACCCACATGCCAGATGATTCTCGTGGTGTAAATGGCAACTAACGATTTGTACACACATTAAACATATTGTTTATGTTTAAAAAAAATGTTTTATAATTGCTGTTTGTCCGTGATAAAAGTCTTCTCGATTCATAAAATGTTATTTTACGGAAGAAAACAACGTTACGCTACAAACGATAAACACCCCATGTACACAAGTAATACGACAGCGGTTTGATAAGGTAATCGACGGTTTACGGCAAAAGCGATAGACTTCGGGGTAGGTAATAAATTAAAACTCTAAAATATACAAAATTTGGATTAATCGCGTAACACATTGATATGTGAAAGGCACGAGCTTTGGACCTGCTAGTATGACAAGGCCTTGGAGTTGAGTAAAGTCCAACACGTTTTCCTTATTTGTAAATATTTAACAAAAACGTTTTAATAGGAAACCAGCCGATCGGGCATTTAACATATGTAAATGTACATAACTTACAAAAAGGAAGTGGAAAAATAAAAGCAATTTGCAAAAGTGCGAAGTCAACATATGACGCCTTGGGTGATGTAATCCGTTGGAAATCTCCGTATACCACTTCGGCAACAACTATGATTACAGTACAGATATTACGCCTCTCTTTTGATATATTACTTTATCGTGAGTTCACATTGACAATGCCATTGTGTGGAGACAAGTCTTGTCCCAGTGCCGTCTAGTGTGCGTGCGTGCGTGCGTGCGTGTGTGTGTGGAGAGGTATTTGACAAAACTATAAGTTGTAAACATGCGTTGTCGATACATGTTCTAAGATAATAATATTCATACTTAAGTCTTTTAATAAATATTTAAAAGCGGAGCCTTATATAAGTCTGTTTACTATATTACAGTGACTATAGCCTCTTCAGTTATTGTAGTGAAAATTGCTCACGGCTTCGGTATAACCAGTCACAGTAACCGCCTCAGTGTATGTGTGTGTGATCGTAAGTAGTTATACTGACATCAGCCAACTACTTACGTTAAATTAAAGTCTGACGCAAATACATCTGTCAAGTAAATGTATTCATTTTTAACAAACTCTTCTAAATCAATAGTCGATGTAAAACCTAGTAGTAGATGTCTCTAACATGTCTTAAAATGGTTACTAATAGCAATACAGACCCGTACCTACCTACGTCCCTTTGTAAGCTTTTTTTTTTTTTAATTATTTATTAGACAAGAGTAAATACAACATACAGTAAGAAGACACTAATGAGTGCGGATACTTCCTTGAAAGTAAGACTCATTCTGCGTCACAATAAACTGATTGAGAAACATTGTTTTATACCTACGTTCGTCTCAGTTTTTCCCATTTAAAGTTACGACGTACATTTTGAATGAACAGCATATTAAGGAAAGGCGCCAAAGTTACTACAACGCTGCTGCCGCTGTTTTGACGACGTCAGCGTATAATTGTAGTTGTTCCGTCTGGTGAACAGAATGGCAGGGAAGCTAACTTTAATGTTAAATGTAACAAAACGTGTGTTGTTTTAATAAAACCTTGTTTACAAATGGAAACTTAAGGAAATATAATGTAATTATAAAGAAATAAGTTTTGCATGTTCATGCGAAATGAACGACTTAATAGGATCGGCAAATTAAACTTTAATTTGCCGATCCGATTCTGTCGTTTATTTCGCTTGAAGAACGAAAATAATTAGTTCATGTCTAAAGAGTAAATTCGAGATTCCTGATCAGTTGCTGGCGGCAATTGTTTGTGCCTTTGCGACCAGTGCAGACCAAGATTAATTCAGTCAGTAAATTTTCAGTGAACACCCCTTCGAATGGTAAGTGGTACTGCCCATATTGATTGAATGATGGAAACAGTCCATTTTAGAAATTTAGCAAAATAAAGGTTAACGCACTGGCCTTGGAAATATCAAACTCATACACATAAATACTGTGGAAGAATAAATATAGGAATAAATATTGAGACTCTGGCTCTTTGAAAATAAACATAATATTTTAACAACTCATTGTAAATTCATTAAATATTTCTCTAAGAGCATCACTTTCTGAAATTACTTCATTCTGTGCATAAAAAAGTAATAAATTGTTGAAATTACGGTGTATCAATACTTTTGGCTTACATGTTATTTATTTGTCTGTTTATTACTTTAACAACAGGGGATAAAACAAAGAAATAGTTCAGAAATGATATGATAAAGTCCACGGTACTTGTAGGATGTAAAAAGGCCGTAATTATTTATTTAATTGATATTATAATAATTACTTACGAGAAGTATGTTAAATTGTATTTAAATAGTTTACACCTAACAAGAGAATTTGAACTTTGCTCCGTGCAGACAAACGACAAGCCTATTAAACGCCAACGACTTCAAAGTAAAGGCACGCAATACCGGCTGACATTCAGACATCAAATTTGAACGAATAACAACACAAATAATTGACAATGGAAACACCGAATGTATACCTCCTTGAGACATATTAAATCAATTTCATTTCTGCCAAACCCATCAAACATGTTTGCACGATGCCATTTGATTAATTTAAAAATGTCAAAAGCAATTGTCTTTCTTACGTATAGGCGTTTAATTGGAAAGGAATGTTAGAAAAATGGACCCTAGTCGTCAACTTAATTCCAGAAGCGTATAAGTTAATTTTTGATAAAAATGTGTTTTGTATCGTTGGATTCGTCTCCAAACGCTGTACAACATGCACTAATTATGTGCGTGTAGCTCTAACATGAAGAGGTTTAATCGGTGTGACACAAACGTCTAATTAACCCACTTTATGTTCAAGACAAATCTTTAAATGCGTTTTCCTCAAAACGAAAATTGAAGTTGTACGCTTCTTTAATTAAGATGACGTAGTGTAGTTATAGATTTGATAATCAAATTTGTTCATCTGTTTCGTTTTATTTTATTGATTTGTTGAAAGTATTCTAACGGGTTTATTTACCTTCCATACAATTCTACATTTTATTGGTTATAATTGGATCACATGGTGACCTTTCGGTACTTCTATGGAGAGTGAGTAGATCTACATGTTGTAGGTTTATGCTAATATAAGCGGCCGACAAAACAAATCATTTATTGGGTTTGTTAGTGAATATTGTGTTTCAGGTCCTCATTTATCAGTTTGATCCCATGCATTTCTGTGGGTGGAGGGTCACTGAAAACACGGAAATTGATAATATACGTGTAAATATGTATAAGAGTATGGCTAAAGAATATGAAAACTACATGGTATCTTGAATAAAGCACATGGTTGTAAACTGTAGAAATGTGATTTACGTGTGTTTTTTTTTAAATAACTGTCCACAACTTTGAAATCTCTCTGGCGTTTTAGATGTAATCAAGTGGGCATACTCTAAAATATGATGCATGTACTATTAGTAGTGATGAGAATCAGACAGCTGAAGCAGAATCGATTAATCGGTCCGATTCTGATCTCTCTCCGATTCGGTTAATCGAAAGAATCGGAACCGAAAGATCAATACAGACTTTTGTAATGTGGCAGTATGGTAGTAACAGCAAACCTTTCTCAAGACTTTCAGATTTTTGTATGACTACTTTTATTACTTTTTATGAAGAATTCTATGACACAGCTGCTGTACTGTACAGCCTTTAGCAACTGTTGGGCAATTATGGCCCAGTTTTTCGAATGTTAACCTATCTGCTGGTTAGATCTTGATTCAAAATATTTGTCTTGATGGGATTTTTTTATTTCATTATAAAGCAGTCCTTAACTCAAAGATTTGTTATTCAAATTCTTCTAAAATGTCGGCATATAGCCTTAAAAGTTAACCAACTGGCTGTTCAAAGGTTCGAACAAATAAGTCCAAACTGTGGTCTGGGAGGAACTATTGGACCAAATGCAAAAGTAACTAGAATTCAACTTTTCTCTATGACTGAAGGCCTGGGATTCAAGTCATGCTGCCAAATTTGACATGGAATATATGCTGGGGACATTGCTGGCAGGTCTGGAATTATTTTGTCATCTTTTTTAAAGTAAATCCACTATTTTGTATTGAAGGAATAATAAAAGCATGTCAAATAAAATCTGAAAATTATTTCCAATTAGAAAAATATGGGTGGGGTACCTTCGTTAATGTACGCTTTAAACCCCAGGATTTTGTATAAAAGGAAGTGGGAGGAGCCTAATTTCAAATGGTGGCTGTTTTTTGCAACATTTTGTATTCAGATACATTTTATTGAAATAAACTGATTATTGAATTCATGATGACATTCAAAATTGACACAGGGTAGGAAATTTGCATGCACTATAAAATGATGATTGTACTTTTTATTTTAAACCCTTGATTAAATCACTAGATTCATCTAAAGTATGAAATATAACAGCAGTTGGGAGATAAAATTTGAATTTGACATAACCCCTGACTCTGGTCATGTGATGTAAACAGAAAGCTGCTGCTACAGAGTGTTTATACCGGCAAGTAAGCATGCAGGCTTACCTGTAGAAAACATTATCAGCCCAGCGAATTACTCCTATTCAACAAGGTTTATAATCCAGGTGTAGTAAAATGAATGTTCATATGAAACTGGGCATTGATTTATCTAATTTATTGCAATCAAATGATTTTCATCCAACATTGAAACTCTATATTCATTTATTTTTTATACATTTTTTTTATAATTGCAAGTAATATCCAATATTACATGTCAGAAAATAATCCACTTTCAAGTAAATTAAGCATGTACAGATCATTACAAATTTCCATCTTGCTGATTGTCATTGTCATGTTGATTATCAATGTCATCATTTGCATCATTCGTGTTTCCTGTTAGAACTGGGTAAAGTGATGAAACAGCATTTTGTTCACGAATATTATGCTCTATTTGAAGAACAGGTTCTTGAACATTTTCCAATGACCATTCTGATGAAATCAGTGCTTCTTTAAAATCCCAATCACTATGATTAAAAGAATAAAACACAGCCTAGAATTGTTCTTCTGTTTTATTTCACCTTTCTGCCATGTTCTGTTACAATGATAGAAATGGGGATACTGAAATCCCTGACCAACAAAAATGTGATACAGTAATATTTCTAATAACAGTCGCTTCATAAACTACTCCAAAGGACTAGTGAAAATAAAAAAAATCATCATAAAGTGAAAAGATATTCCATATTTCATAAAAAGTAAAGCCAGAAATGTCACAGTATATGAAAAATGCCCCCCGAATAAGTTATTGAGTAGACAAGGATTTATGTCAAATTTTCAGTAGAAAAAGGGGCCATGACTACGCAAAAATTAATGGACCTAAGCAAAAATTGAGATTGACCTGCATTTTATGGATATATACCTGTGTACCAAAAATAAATTCATTCTATTAATCCTTCCAAAAGTAATTGAGCAACATGTTTGTAACAGATGGACCAATGCCAAATGAACAAATTGACAATGCAATCACTATTTGCCTCCCTACATGATAAAAGCTGTTTATTTTATTCTTATGAACATGTTATACTCCCTGCTGCTGCAAACATCCCTCTAATTATAACATCTACTTATAAATGCAGAATTACCTACATTTTGTAAAGTACTCTAAATTTACTGAGTTTCGATCATGCTTTAGAAGATAGTGGTAATTTGGCCAAGAAATGTTTCAAGGCTATTATCTAATGCCAGATGGGTCAGATTTCCAGTATATATGGTTACTGTTATCTCATTATTTAGATATTTATATCATTACACATGTGTGATATGGTACTTGATAAGAGCAATTAGCAGAAAAACTTCAGTTTCATCAAAACTATAGAAACAGAGAGAAAATTATGAAATTATATTTCATAATCATATAAGTCTGCAATTAGTTTTATGTACAGGTCTCCTCACCATGTGATAATAAAATAAGTATTATTTAAATACATTGATGTATGATTATATTAGTTTCAGTTAGATATATCAAAAGGGCTGCAGACGGACCCCTAGCTTGTGTAGTGATGCCAAATTAATAATCAAAGACCTATCAGTGTGGGAAACTGATAGGGGGTAAATGAGATCTATATGTATTTGATTGACAAGTATAAGTTTGTGTGTTACGTAAAGTGACCAATGAATGATAGTTGTTAATTAATGTAATTAGGGAGTTAGGGCAGGAAGTGTATATTGATTGTAAAAGAGGAGTAAGGGGTGTGTCTTGATTTGAGAGAAAGGGAGCTGAGAGAAACAAATTTTAATGAGTACAAGAGTAGCAAGTTAGGTCTGACGTTAAAACATATATTTTTGGAATTTATTTTAGGCTATCAGTGTGGACTTAGTAATTTTAAGGTAGTGAGAAAAAAATATAGAAACTGAATCAAGTTTGACTTTGAATATTATAAAGTAATAAATCCATTAACAAGAGTAGTATCCTGGTTATAACAGCACAACACTATAGTTATTTCTGATTTTGACATACGTTTTGATTTATATTATGGAAATGCAAGGTGGTAGTGGGATAAGGTTGAAAGAATCTGCAAAGCATGGGACTGCCAGGAAGAAAAGTAAATCTGATTCAGGATCTCCAATGAAAAGACGGAATTTAAAACGTAAACTAAAAGATAATCCTGATATAAGTGGATCTATTAGATTCTATGTGCCATCAGAAGAAAGCAAGCTATCATTATTTAACAAAGTTGACAAATGCAAGTCTTTGATAAGCGACAATATAAGTGATGTCAAAAACACACAGTTGCTGAATACTGTTTTGGATTATTATCTGGAAGCTCATGATGTGAAACAAACCAACCATACTCTTGGACAGATAAAGCACTCAGCATACCTAACGGCAGAGCAAGATGCACTTGATGAGGAACACTTTCTTCTGAGCAAGTCGGCCCTAAGAAACATAAGTGCGGGAATACTTCAGCATCACGTGGAATGCAAGTCTTTGATAGATGTTGACAAAATAACAAGATTTGGTCATGTTGGAAAAGTTGAATTCCGTTGCCAGAACAATCACACACTGAAAATGGACACCTCACCTCATATTGAAGGGGGGCGATACTTAGCAAACATGCAAGTGATACATGGATTTTATATGTCAGGACTTAGATACAGCCAGTACAAGCGGTTCTGTGAAGGTTCAATGTTTGGACTTTGTGCTGAATCATCTATCAAAAATGTGCACTCCATGTACTGTGATGTGACAAAAGATGTAGCCTTAGAAGCAATCACAGAAGCTAGACAGGAAGAAGAAATAAACGCAATTGACGCAGCTGAAAATAATGCTACTGAGTATAAAGGAATTACCATTTTAACAGATGCAAGACATTCAACTAGAAAAAATGCTAAACAGTCAGACATTATTGCCATTGGGAATATGACACATAAAGTTGTTGGAGCCGCCACTGTCACTAAGAATGACGAACCAGTTAGTCAAAAACATGAACTTGTAGGAGTTAAACGGCTGTATGAAGATTTTGACAATGGTGATGTTTCTATTCATATTCATGGACATGATAGAAATGCCTCTGTGAATAAGTATCTTCGTCAGGAACGGAAAACTGTTGACAATGCGAATGACACTTGGCATGCAGCCAAAGGTGTAGCCAAAGTGATCAAGCCGACTGGACAGGGACCAAAAAAATGCATGGTAAAACCTGGCACCATGAGCTCACTGATAAAGCCGCTTCTGTCAAAACCCATGTGTACTATACAATGAAAAATTGCAAAGGATCATCAAAAACTCTAAAAACAATGTTGGACAATATTGTTCCCCATTACCGGAATATACATGAAAACTGCCACCTAACCTCCAGATGTAGAATGGATCCGAATTATGTACCATCAAAGTTGATAATCAAGGACTCTGTTGCTGAAAGTATACTAACGAAAGCGATCCAGAGTTTGCAGGTATATAAATCACCAGAGGACTATGTGCATTGTATTGATACACATTATGTTGAATCCTTCAATAATGCCTGCCTCATATTCCATGACAAACGGATAGCTTTTGGCAATGTGGAATATGAGCGGCGTAGTGCAATGGCCATACTAGACTGGAACGAAAATGTTGACAGGGAATTCACATCACTTTCAATGTGGGAAGACGTTAGAAATCCAAGGCGACAGACAGGATCAAAGAATCTGAAGGCAAAGACATTCAAATTTAAGGAAACTGTTTGGGGGAGAATAACTGACATTCTATATAGAAAGTGAATTCAATACAATAATTAAATGAGAGAAATAACAATGACTTTAACTATTTTGAAATGGAAATAAAAACACCTAAAAACCTAACTTACTTTTTGCGACTTTAGAGAAATTTCAGTGTCAAAAATATCAAACTTCAGAACTTTTAAATGCACACTACAAGTAATATGAAGGATATTCAAGCAGAGGATTTACAAGTTATGTTATGATTTGAGAAAATGTTTTGTTTATGTGCATGTTCTTATATTAATATTAATGTAGCAATATCAACAATACTATTCATTATTTCATCAATATACTAGAAATAGTACCTAAAATTTTATTATGAAAAACGATTGAAAAAATAAAGTTGGTTTGCTGATATGTAATTTTTTAAGATGAATATAATACAAACATGACTAAGTCTTGATTTGATCGTGTAAAGCGATTTTTTTCTTCAGATTTCTGAAACTTCTTATTTAATTTACATGTAAGCTGCTCTTGCTGATAGTCCTACCTATCAAGTCATGATAAGTATTTAATCCCCAATTAAACATGGATTATTGCAGGAAGAACTTATCTCAGTGTAAAAAAGTTGTCAAATACATTATTATCATGTGACATAAGAAAATGTTTTAAGTCTGATATTAAATTCAGAAGTACTATTTTAACTTAAATTTAGATATAGTGTTATTTGTATCACTACACACATTATATATAAAACAAGAAAAAAACATTTTCAGTATTTACCATGAAAATTGACATCATAATGAAATGACTTATCACTAAGTTTTTAACCAATCATTTACTTCATTATGCCTGTTAACTTGTGTCATGTACGTAAATACAAGATAGGATTAATATTTATGTAATTTATTTATCTCTAGTACTATGTCTATAACAACTGATTCAATATTTACCAATATAAATCACTAGTCAAATAGATGTCCATATTATGATAAAAAATGTCTGCAGAGGTCAAAATTTATTGAAGCCACCATATATTATACAGTTAATTGATTATTCAATTAATTGAATTTGCAATATTACTATGTAAAGTATAACAATATTACTATGTTACACTCAGTAAAACTAATATTCATTATCATCAAGATTATATCCTAGTAACTATCAAAACCAAGTGTTGTATACAAATCTCTATGCTGGTCAAGTAAAATCTATATTCACTGAGTATCTATAACCTGTAGAGCAGAGATGTTATATGCATGAGTAACACTGCTGATAAGCCACTGCCTATATACCTGTCCATTCTATGACGGTAGTCGCTACCGGTTTCTTGGGTTTAAAGCATATTTGGCAAACAGCTCTAGTAGTATCAAGGTTTTCCTTAAAAGGAGCCAACACCCGGCATTCAGGCTTCATGTAGAACCCAAAATATTTCAAGGCGTCTGATTTTTTACTGCCAGGGCAACAAAATCTTTATTATTGTTACGAGCATGACAGCTGGCCTGACAGCGTTCTCCAATTTAAAGAGCAGAAATTTTGAAATACTTACCCAAAGATTATAAAAGAGAAAAAGTATTTAACCTAAACAGCGAGAAGTATCTGAAAAAGTCCTGAAAGCGGGATTTTAATTTTTTTAGCAAAATCAGCGACTAGAATCGATTCTTTTTGGTCAGAATCGATGTCGCCGACTTTGAAACTTTGGCGATGATTAATCGAACATCGGCGACAATCGGAACATCACTAACTATAAGCCGACTTCCATTTCGATAACAAAATCAAACAAGGTTGTATTATAGAACTTATATGGAGACAATTAAATATTGCTGCCTAATAAAGAATATGGAGAGATTACTAGCAATTAACCTAGACAATATTCCATATAATATTCCCTGTTATTCATTTTACTGAGATTTTATGTATATCAGCACTAACAGAGACATGCAAGGATATAAATAATGACATTAACTGAGTAATTTAAGCCGTTTTCAAAAAGTGTTATAGGTCAAGTAGAATGAAATTCACATTTAATTTCTACATTTATGTAAAGGGATAGATAAAATTTTATATACTTGTCTGTTAGGTCTTCTTAAAACCTTTGCTAATTTGGCATGTCATTGAAATAAAGAGTAAAGTATTAATATATATCAACATTTGATCACTGAGACAGCTATTTTGTTTCCGTGGTAACGTAGAGTATTATGATAGATTCAAGGTACTTTTTTATTTATTCAGACTGTAGTTTCATAGGTCTTAATAATAATTTTGCCAAATTTTGAACTAGACTGAAAGAAATTATAATGTTTTCAGGAAGAAAACAGATATTTGAAAGGATATTTGGAGATAAAAATTAAGCAGTGTGTAAGTGACGTCATAAACACACAAAATATGCTGAATACGCGTTTTCTTCAATTTCAAACCATATCTTTATTTAATTTGGAAAGATCTTATAGTGTTAAGAATTTCTGAATGATGGTTTAGTGCAAATTTAACATATCATTCGGCATTCTTTCCCCCATTTAACAACATTAGAGAGTAGAGGTTACACTGTCGAGGTTCGTAAATCTACAAATCCACATGTTTGTTTATTCTTGATACATATCTCGCGAAAAAGCATAATATCTTACTGAAAATAAAGGCCTACGCCCCGATAATTTCGTCTCCACATATTTCCAAAAAGCTTTTCCTAGGACATAAATTCTTAAGATATTTAATGATACTGTTGTCATATGAAACCAATATCCCAAAAGTATCTCTACGGGTCTTGGAAAAAAATTTCAAATCAAATCTCTCTATCACAAAGCACAAAGCAGAATGACAATGCTCTTCAAATTCTTTTAGAAGTATTGATTAATTACGTAAACCAAGAAGTATTTTATACTTCTGTTATACTTCCGTTACAACTAAGATCTTCAGGCACAACTTTTTTTGCATATTTCTACTTTATGCATAAGTGCATTACAATAACTGTTTTCCTACTGTCAGTCAAGCTGCTTTTATGCCTGACGTTTTCTAACATATCTCTTTTAAATGTTTTGTTGCAGGAAATATGGAGATATCTTGTCTTTGTTTATTTGTTTTGTTGAATATTACGTGATACAGTGCAACGCAAATGACATTCTGCAATCTTTTTATGGCGGCAGATGCTACCATATTCTCAATTGGACAAAATTTCAGGCGTTTGCGTGCTTCCGGGTAGTTACATCAAGCCATTTTTTTTTATTTTTCAATATTGACAGATTTTACAGATACTGTAATGTAATCTAATATTGATTAAACGTAAGGCTTATTTCTCCTCAACTGCAAAAATGTATTGTCCTGCTAAGTCAGTTAAAAGTCGAATGCTCCAATTAAACACGTTTATGGAATATTACAAATTAAAGGCTGAGAAATAAGGTTTTTTGTTGTTGGCCTCCTTTGCGATGCATGTCTCTATGGCTGTGTTTGGGGTGCTCTGTGCTTCCGGGAAATCTATCTTATCTTTTATCGCTTTTAGTAGAGATCATCATTTCTAACTGAAAAAAAAATCGATAACGTTTACATTATATAGCATCTACATGGGGTATGAAAAATATACTCTATGGCTTTTTGGATTGTAGTGATAACGTATGATGTCGTTTTTGTTAGAGCATCATCAGAATGTGTAGGGACTGGTTGGTGCACGAGCCTATTATCCCGAGTGATTCTTCAGATGCAACAAACAAGACACAAACAAGCGTTGACTTTATTTAAGCATACAATGTGTTAAAAGCTATACTAGCATAAAACCATTCTAACTGCCGTTTCAATGGATGATTTAACAGTAAACCAGTAAAGATGTGTTAACAAGAAGGACATGTGCTTTTAACACATCTTTTTATATATGTATACAAGATTTATAATTATGTTCGTGAATGTTTGAGTGATATCTGCTGTAAATGTTGAACCATATTAAAGGAGACCAAATAATGTTCTCCACTAAAGTAGAAATTGTACCAAACAGGAGCAGAATTTTGTTGTTGTCAATTAATGTGTATTCGCATATTTAAGTATAAATTTAAGCAACAATTTCCATTTTTATTGCAAAGAAACTTTGTTGTATTGCGAAATAATATATAGGCCTTTTATAAAGTTATATTAAGACAAAGTTCATAATCACGAAATCTGTTATTTTTTTGTACAGACAAATAAACGAGAATTTTCGAGTCGGAGCTTATGAGCATGTAATTATTTTATATATAATTATATATATATATAATATATATATATATATATATATATATATATATATATATATATATATATATAGACTGTTTACGAAAAATGTAAAAAGTGCTAGAACTATTTAATATTTATCAATATTTTCTTAAGACGATAAAAATATCTGCATTATCACATAATGTTAATCTGCTTGTTTGAAAGGGACCTCATTCGCCGAGTGGTTAAGGTCGCTGACTACTAATCACGAGTCCATCACCGATGTTGGTTCGAGCATCGCTTGTGCCACATAATTCTTCATGTGACGAAGAAGCCATCCAGCTGACAGGTCGGTATTTAAGATAAGTGTCACAGTTTATTTCTTTCCGTAAGGTTAAAATATATTCATCATCATTAGGGTTGTACGCACGTTTGAAACAAAAATTGTTCTAAAATGTAGAAGCGTACTTTTTCAAAGCATCATTATATCCGAAGTAAATTCAATAATGGTCCTCCGGTCAATTTTCACAATTGAATTCTATGGAAAACCTTGACACCTGTAATGACATTTTCGCATAATGAAACAAAATTACACAATGTAGATTTTAATGAAACTTTTCAAAATTACCTGTTTCAATCTTGTGACCAAATAAAATATATAGATCCATGTGCGCTCTTATTCACAATTCGCCAAATAATTATTGAGTCTTTATATTGTTGCTTAATTAACGTTTTCATTCTGCATAAATGTACGTTAAAAACTATCATTAAAATTTTGTTAAAATCAACCTAAAGGAAGAAGGTTGTGTCGACTGCTTAACATTTAATACATGTGATGTAACAGATTCTCGGCGATATTTTTTCTAGCCGCATAAGGACTATCACGTATTATTGTAGATTTTCCGGATAAATGACGTTACGCCATCACTTCTGGTTAGTCAAACGTGAAGAACTACCTTAAGTATATAACAAGCGTTATCATCAAGAAACAATACAAAGGATCTGACAGTTTTATTGATTCATTAGAAAGGAAGCCATGTCTGGACTTACGGAAACCATTAGAAGTCGTATTGTCGCAGATATGTTTGAGAGTTATACGGAAATGGGATTGATTACAGAATATATCAGTTTAAAAGGTGTAAGCGATCCAGTTTCGTAGATAATATAAATGTACTTACCAGACTGGGGTTTTTAACGGTCTCTTTCGTTTCAATGCGTATCATGTTCGAAGGTTACAAGGTCAAAGACAAGCATAGACATATGGTGAACCACGCAACCATTAGCTAATGTCAAATATAAAGGTAAAGGTCGAAACATTTCAGCTAGAGTAAGATATCAAAACCACCCTTCCTAACTAAATTTATTTTTCTTGTCTGCAATAAAAAGGTCTCTTTTTTACAGGCAATGCATGTGATCCAACTGAACGTATTTACAATACAGTGTCGTTACTGGTAATAAAAATCAACGGACGATTGTACTGCCCACCAACACGCCATCGGTACAGTGAATACCCAACTGATTAACAAGTGAAATCTTGCTTATCACATTATTCACACGTTTGTGAAGACCTTTTTACAATAGTGGACCAATTTATACGTATTGACTTGATATAATATATTCCACAATGCTAGTAATTAATAACCTTCCACAAATATACCATAATGATGACTACTAATAATTTCAGAATGAAGCCATATACTAAATATAGAAAAAAAAAGCAAAGTTAAATTTCCTGGAAGCACAGAACACAGCAAACACGGTCAGAGCCATGCATCGCACAGTAGGTCCGAAACAAAAAAGATTTCACAGAAGGCTTGTTTCAAACAATCAACATTCTAATTATATTCAAGATAGTTCAAAGTGGAATATGGAATATATATCGGTAGTATTATTACGGTGCCCCTAAAGTGACATGTTACACACATTTTTTCCAATTAGGTAATGTGAGACTTTTTTATTTCGTTTAAACGAAATCATTTCGTTTAAACGAAATAAAAAAAAGTCTCACATTACCTAATTGGAAAAAAAGTGTGTAACATGTCACTTTAGGGGCACCGTATATTATAGTGTATGATTTATTCATTTTTGTAACCCTTGAAAATCAAAAGCCTTGATTATCCATTTCGTAAAACAACGTCCTAAAAGTTACAACAACAGCTATTTCGTTCAGAGTCGTTTTGGTTATTTTTTTAATCTAATTCCGGATGCTCATAATTCATTCTTGATATTTTAAATATTGGGCAGTTTTATGGAAAGGTTTTGCTGAAATTTAAGCCTTTATTATGGATTTTGTTTGTTTGTTTTGGGTTTAACGCCGTTTTTCAACAGTATTTCAGTCATGTAACGGCGGGCAGTTAACCTAACCAGTGTTCCTTGATTCTGTACCAGTACAAACCTGTTCTCCGCAAATAACTGCCAACTTCCCCATATGAATTATCAGAGATGGAGTACGAATGATTTCAGACACAATATCTTTTATCAAATCGTCACAGAGAACATACGCCCCGCCTGGGGATCAAAGTCGCGACCCTGCGATCCATAGACAAACACTCTCCCTACTGAGCTAAGCGGGCGGGTTCCTTTATCATAGAGACAGATGGAAATAAGTCAATCTTTTCACTTACATTGAATGGTATCAATCATTTGTTCAATGAAATGTGTTTTGGTATAGCCTACTATAATATTTAGATTAAACAGGAGTAAACTGAGTATGTGATGAAACAAAAACTAAAAATATATAGATAAACAATACATTATAACCATTATATTGTGCTTACTCCATAACATATCGCAGTGTAATATGCAAACATATCTGCAAAATGTGAATTAACACAACTACGACGGAGACAGAAATCTTATTTTTAAATAGTTTTGTCTTAGATGATTTCAGCGGAATAAAGTTATCTAAATATTTTCAAAAAATGGAACTTAGTGCACTACACGAGTAAGGGGACGAGTTTACGAATAAAATACTTTTTTTCCATTCAAGATTATAAAATTATGTATTGCTTAGGCAAATAGCTGACATTGGGTTTTTGTGCATATAGATTTGCTCTTGTCCATCCGTCCGTCCGTGCGTCCGTCCGAAGTTCGTGACACGCCTAGCACAAAAAGTATTTGATATAAATAAATAAAACTTTGCATGAGTCTTTATCTTGATATGAAATTGCGCACCTTCTATTTTTCGTCTGGCTCCGCCTCCTAATTTTAGTGTTATGGCCACTGAATTAGTCAAAAATGCACATTTTCACCTTGTGACACGCCTAGCTAAAAAGTATTTGATATAGATTCATGAAACCTTGCATGAGTTTTAATCATGATATGAACTTTCGCACCTCCTATTTTTTATCTGGGTCAGCCCCCTATTTCTAGAGTGATGGCCCCTGAAATAGTAAAAAATGCACATTTTCACCTTGTGACACGCCTAGCTCAAAAAGTATATAATATAAATAGATGAAACCTTGCATAAGTCTTTATCATGAAATGAACCTGCGCACTTCCTATTTTTCATTTGGCTCCGCCCCCTATTTATAGAGTTATGGCCCCTGAAATAGTCAAAAATGCACATTTTCATCTTGTGACACGCCTAGCTCAAAAAGTATTTGATATAAATTGATGAAACCTTCCATGAGTCTTTATTTTGATATGAACTTGTGCACCTCCTACTTTTCATCTGGGTCCGACCCCTATTTCCAGAGTTACGGCCCCTGAAATAGTCAAAAATGGACATTTTACACCTAAATAATTATATGCCTCACTTAAAAAGTATTTAATGTAAATTCATGAAACCTTGCTTGAGTCTTTATCATAATGTGACCTTGCACACTTGGCATTCTTCTTGAGAATTTTAGCATTTATTAGAGAGTTATGGCCCTTGAAATAGCCAAAATAGTAGATTTTTTGTTTGTGATGCTCATAGCTCAAAAAGTATATGGTATAGAATAATGAATCTATTTCATAAATTTTTTTTGAGGCTATACCCCATTAAGACTGCAAACATTTGAATGATTTCCCCTTATTTGTGACAAATGTACCAGTGGGGGACACACCCTGTGTCCTAGAGACATATTATAGTTCTTAAAATATTTTTGAATCAGTGTTACCAAATGATAAACCATACAAGCAACGTGATTCCATACAAGCTTCCTCTTATGGATAATTAAATATGATCATATTGTATTTAATAAGCTGTGGGCATCAGTCATTTTCTTTCTCCTAAGACAAATATACACGAGTGGGTCGCAAATGTCTATTAAACTTTCAGCGCCATCAGACAACTCGTTGTTTTACTAGATCACTCATGGTACAAATAAGATCATTTAAGGACTCTACGGAGGTCGTAAACAACACAATTCCGGTATCTAATTTCATGTTTTGTCTCTAGTTTATTTCTACATTCTTTGAACGTAGGTGTCTGAGAAACATGAAATATTGAAACAGCTACTCATTTAACCTAAACAAAATGATATGTATCATAATTTTACTAAGGTAGTAGACCGTAGACCTGAAATGGAAGTCAGTAGTTTCCTTGTGATTATTCGTTCTTATTTTGGCATTTTGGCATTCTTCGGGCGTTAACGTAGCTGATAGAAGCCGATGACTGTCTCTTCCGGGTAATGCCGAACTTGCGCACGCAGAAAAATTAATCGAACGGATTTTTTCGACTGACATTACGGGTGCACTACCTTAACCTTTTTTCCTGTGTTTTATCATGCAAAGTCAATGTATAACCTATTTTCGGATAAAGGCTGGGACTCGTCTTCATATTAATGTTCAGTAATGATACTGCAACAGCGGGAACGCACCGTTAAATGTTGATTCCGATATCGAGAGCTTAAAGCGTAACTGGTCTATCTGTATATAGAAATAGAAGTAGATAGACCAGTTTCGCTCTAACCTCTCGATATATGCTTTTGTTATATTTTTAGAATTGATATATATGAGTCATGTAACTTTTGATTCTTTCTTTGACCACGTTATAAGCATAAGGTCCAGAGATATAATTTAACTTTGCAGTACTTAGATAAAATGTGAACATTTGCGACATTGGTATATGGAATTTTTTTAGGGCGAAATATGTTTACAGTTATAGATCTATGCCCACCACAACGTAAAATTAACCAAAAAATTAAACGATTCCTGATTTTGAACGTTTCGATATTTAATTCTTCGCTCTCAACCGAAAGCAAGCTTCAACTTCTGACATAAACCTTGGTTTATTTTGCGAGATAAATTAAAACATCACCGAATCTTTTACTTGAGTTAATTCTGTCTTAAGGCGAATATTAGTTCATGCTCATATTTACTACAAAACATCTATAAAGAAGATTATACTTGTTTTTGTTCAATTTCCGGACTGCATTAACACACCTCGGAACGACAGGAAATTATATCCAGATATAATGCTTAATCAAGAAATCTCCTGAATCATCGACTGATGATAATATAGTAGAATTCATTATATACGGCTGTAATTAAACACCACGAGTATACAAACACTATCGTTATGAGGAAGGTTATTGTCAACGTTCATAAAATAGAACCTCTGATGTAAAGCGAATATAGTATTTGATTTCAGAGGGCATGTACTGTAGCATGCATTTCTACTACCGTTCATGACAGACTCATCCAATCAAGCTGAGCCCGAAATATTTTCATTTGTTTCTTGTTTGGCAAGAAGTCGTCTGATAAGCAACTATAAACTAAATTTTTCAACAGTGTTTAGATATGTGCCAACATTTTTCGGAAATCGTTAGGTATGTAAAATATGTCAGTGGTAGTGTAGCTGTGTCCAAGATATTTAAAAGTGTGTGTGTGTGTGTGTTCGGGTTTAACGTCTTTGATATTTAAAAGTGTGTGTGTGTGTTCGGGTTTAACGTCTTTGATATTTAAAGGTATAATTAGATTTATTTCTCTATATGACAGAATGTAGCGAAGTTTTCAATTGTTTTAATTTTCAAGAATCACTGAAGCATTCACTATGTCAAAAGATCTGAAACAAAATTGTATAAAATACTGTCTAGCTCAAGAATGAAGTATGTACGTAATAAACTAGCATTAATAAGTGTCTGAAAAGATATTTACCATTTATCCGGTCATAGTATAGTCGTAAAACTAACGGATACCCTGAAAAAAAATACATATACACAACATCAGGGAACTGATGACGCTTTTGAAAAATTAAAATTTCCATTATGATAATGCTTCTCTCACGAGTATCTAATTAAAGGAGATATTTACAGTCTATATTTGTCACTTAAACCGTTGTATCCATCACAAGCATCTACTCTTATCTACGCTTATAATTACAACTTGTATTTAAAAAGATGTTCCATGGCATAATTTATGTTATTAAAACGACACGTTGATCAAGATTGCAGTTCTTTACTGTGTAATAAATAACACACTTATCCTTTAAGACACTTAAGGTATTATATCGGAAATATTTTGGTGTATCGCCTGGGAATATAATAATTTTATACATTGTTTTACCGTTTGAGCCATGTATTATCTCGTTTGTCACTAAACAGCCATATATTAGACATCTTTGTGTTTAATTGACCTGGTATTAATTGCTAGAGGGCGTGCGTGGTGTTGTCAATTTCAGTATTTTTTCATGAACGGACTCAGATTCAGTCAAACCGAGTCTGCTATTATGTTGCTTGGTTGCAATCTATGCTTCAGAAGGATCTCTGGGAACGAAGACTTCCCGAAACGAAACCCCTGCAGCGGTATACACGGAAATGCAATGAAAACGCACAGTCTTTGAAGTTGTCTCAAATCATTGATAATATTCTGAATGAAATGATTAATAACAAGATTTTAGACCTAATACGAAAAATATCTAATTTTTAAGTTTAAAAGCTAATTTTTCGTGAAAATAGATAAAAATGAATTTGCAAGCAATTCATCTTTTTCAATTCGCGCCGAAGTGTATGTGATATGTAAGATTAAATTGTTGAAAATTCTTCCCTTACACTGCCGAAGAGATGACAACTCTCAGTTAATGTATAAATCTATATAGACTCTTTGAATGGAGGATTTTTGAAAAGCAAAGTACACGAGCGGTGAGATTTCAACATGTTTGAACATTTCAAAATACTTCATTTAATATGGTTAATTTTATATGCTTTTTATATGTTTATAACTGTTACAATAATATTTTTTCTAGTTAAATATTTTAACACAAAGTAATCCCAGCCCACATCTCTGTAAATATATATGTAAGAGTAACCGATAACGTTAGCTGCTCAAATATAATCAAATAAAAACCTTTTCTTTAAATTCATGCTAGGTGTTAGTTTTCAAAGCGCTTTGGTGTATAAAAAGATGCGTAAATAATTTCAATTTACAAAGACATAAATACACGAAGTAAAATAAACAAGTTAAACAATAAAACAACATGAACAAGGACAAAAAACATCGTACTGGAATAATCAGTGGAAAAACACAAAAACACAAGGGCCTTTACACTGGTATGTGAACAACAAACCTCACTCTTAACCCCATATCACAAAGCAATTGTGTCTTGTAATTTAAGAATATAATGGTATAGAGTCAAAGTATGGGCGACACTTAACGGCCATCAAATAACATCTTAGTGTTGAATAATTGAGTTCAAGAGTTAATTATATCGCTCAAAAAGGACTGACTCTCTTTCTCTCTCTCTCTCTCTCTCTCTCTCTGGCTGAACGCTTTGAATCACTTGCTCATCACATTTTACAGAAATGAAACTTGGATGAACTCTCCTAATGTAGTTCCGGCCTAGATAACAAAATTTTTCTGATTTGCTGATATAGAAATGTATGTCAATCGTCGTTAACTAGACTTGTACGTTAGAATTGAATGTGTATATGCAACATAAATGTGAAATGTGAATTAAATAAAAAAAATACAAGTGTGTACCAAAGAATTTTTCAAATTCCAAATAATTTCTAAGATGGCTTTCATTCATCATTTCGAGTTTTATCGTAATACTGTGAATATTTTACATTCTGTTTTTGTTTGTTTACATTTCGCCTAACATGTGCACACGGCCGTGTCGTCTAGACCGGAAGTTTTTCATCCAAGTTTTATTTCTGTACCGTTGACGAAAGCATAAAATATGTAGTGTCTCTGTGATATAAAATATTGAGAAAATGTGACTGGTGCACGATGGAAGATAAATTTTCCACTTGTTCAAAATAAATAGTACCCATTGACCGAACTGTGCGTTTAAGGTGAGAAATGCGCAATTGAAATGAGTAAGTACATTTTCCCGTTCATGACCATGGTTCTTTTAGTATACCTTGGGGTAGTGTATAACATTTACAGAGGCATTTTCTTTCTGGTCTGGTGCCAGTGATCCAGATGACTTGCTGAATTTCGGACGTTCTATCAAAGTTCCCACCCGCGCTTGAAATAAAACCCAAAGTGAATCTTGTGTCTGCTTCCAACGTCAAAATCTTGAAAGTCGCCAAATGAACAAAAATTGTGGCGATGTGACTTTAAGCAAACCACAAAATAAAAGAAACGGGAAAAATACCCAAAAAATCCCATATAAAATGTTATAAAACATGGTATGGGCAATTGAGCCTTTTTTTGTATTTTTGTCGCAAAAAATAAAACAAATCAGTTTCACCTTTTATTTTGACTATTAAATGTTTGCGTACAAATAAATACTTAAGATTTGTTTGCTTTTGGTTTAGTGCCGATTTTCAACAGGTTTCATATTTATGTAAAGGCGGACAGTTTACTGAACCAGTGTTCATAGATTTTGAACCAGTACTTACCTGTTCTCTGCAAGTAACTGCCAACTTCTCCACACGAATCAGATGGGGAGGACGAACAAACTTATGACAAAAATACTTAAACCAGGAAAATACTTTAACCAAACATATGAACGTAATATTTCTGTAACTTTGATGAAAGCATAAAAGATGCGGAGTGTCCCTGCGATATGAAATACTGAGACAATGAGACTGGTGATGGAAAATAAATTACCACTTGTTCAGTATGCTTAGTACTCATTTACAGATATGCGTTCTAAGTGAGAAATGCGCGATTGAAACGATATGAAATAATGAGACAATGGGACTGGCGCACGAGCGATAAAACCCACCAATCATTCCTTAAGCAGAAATGAATTGATGCACATTGCATTTCCTGTTTTCCTTTAGTTAATTGTCGTGCTTATAATGGATATGAGATAAGTTACTTGATTGGAATCATCTACGAAAATCAAAGTCATTTTTGAAACTTGTATTTTTAAACAGGTACTTTAACATCATTGGGTTGATGAATTAAGTTATGTTCATTTGAACAGCAACTTGTCAATCGAAATTGCTGAAAGCGGCGCATGAATAGATGAGCATAATTATGTGAAACTGAATATTGTCAACAATAAGAGATTAATTACATTGACGTAACTAGGGTTTCGAGAATGTGTACGAAAGTTATCTAAGGATTCCGGGGCATGTTTCCCTGGGAAATTTTATTTTCTAGAACGTATGTGGTGCATACTAGAAGTATATCCATAATACAATTGATTTTGCGGACAGGTACATGTGGCTACGCCCCTGTGATTCGATTCAATAATTCTTCGAATGTAAAACTGGAGACAAGCAACTATTTTATTTTATCATAAAATCAATTATTGTTCATTACATTAATGAAATAAGCTGATAATCCTAGTGAGTGAGCCATAAATGCCACCAATCCAGTGGTGCACATGGAACCTTAAATAGAAACACTAGCGTGTAATTCCATGAAAAGCGGCGTATGGTCCCCAGTTAATATAATGAGCCATAAACCCCACCAATCCTATAACATTATACATTCAAAATAGCCTACTACCAGATCTGTGTGACGGCACAAAGCCCTGTTACTTAATTGTTGAATCAGACAGTAAAATGTACATTTATAAGAACTCAGTCTCATCAAAACAAACTCATAGCAGTGTAGGCGTTGACGTGTATATGATAAACATGTTCACAAATACGCAATGACAACGTTAACGTAATAAAAACTAAAGAAACAGTGTGGGTCGTCCCTTGGAGTAGTCAGAGGTAAAAACACCAATGAGGAGTTATGTCCCCAAAGTGACAGTACATTGCAATCAAAGTTATTCTCACAATTTACGCAATGATAACAAAAACATGTTATGTAAACCAAAACATTGTTGTTGTAAATATACATGATAGCAAGCCTTTAGAACTATGTGCTCATGAACTCAATGCCTTTGCAGAAGACGCATGTTAATGAATGAGAAGAAAAGAATATCCAGTAATGTTTCAGAAACTGGATCTTCTTCTTGTAATCTAACAATTCAGTCTGAATCATCAAGTTGGTTTGACATTTAACCAAATGCATTTCCTTCAGAAGTTTACGTATTGATGACAAAGACTATACCGATGTGTCATAATAATGCATATGCACTTTGATTTATTCCATACAATCCGCCTTAAATATGATCGCATGTGATAAAAGAAATTTTGTTTTGGTGGATATATTGTATTATATCAAAAATGAATTTTGATTTGTAGGTCAGCGATACACAAAGTCATCTGTAGCATATTATATTGAATACTATGTGCTTTGATTAATTTTCAGATGTTTTCACTAATTCATTCTCTGTTACTACTGGCAGCTACTCGATTAGAAATCATGCTTTGAAATTATCTTTAAATTTAAGCATTAATTGTTGGTATATTAAACTGTGTGTCCACAAATTAGTGTAATGATTGTTGAAGAACAAAACGGTGTATGTAAGGCCAAATCATTCAAAGTTTGATATATCCTACTTATATATTGGTTATATATCGTACAACAAAACTCTTATTGTAACTTTAAGTCTCCACAGTGGCATTGTCACAAATGCGTAATGTCATATCTTGACACTCTTTCAGCCAATCATACTTGTATGCCTTCTGAGGCAACTTGATACTTACATATGCTTGTAATGACTCTGAACAGCTAGTACACATATGAGTGGCCTAGTGGTTAAGGTTTATGACTTTATATCACCTTCCACTTACCAACATTGGTTCAAACTTTACTTGGAGCGAGGTTACTGTAAAGCATTCTTCTTGTGAAACAACCATCCAGCTAGCTAACGGAAGGTCGGTGGTTCCAGTCTGGTGTCCGCCCTTCATGAAATAATTCTCGGATGGACCCCTAGATTATATCTTTACTTTAAACACCAACAAATTGTTAAACAAACAAAAAAGTATCCAAATGTGCTAAAAGTATATTTAATTTAAAAGTTCTGTAACTGGCATTTTCAGATATCTGAAAATAAAGCGTTACGATAAAACGTTTGTTTTCTGTAAAATAATTGAGATGTCAACTGGATTTCTACAGATCATACCATAATTAGATTAAATTCTTTTATCACGATCAAAACTTCATGATTGACCGAATATATTCTTGTTATAAAAAGATGTGTTAATGTGAAAACTGACCTCCAAGTATTTTTACAGTGTTAGTATTGACCTTCAGTGCCTGTAGACCTCTAGACGTTTAGAGAATCCAGTGCAATTGTGTACTTTCTGACATTTTTAACGTAAGTCCGTTTTTTATCTGTTTTAAACAATTATTTAGAAGTGTATGAGAATCTACAATTCAATTCAATTCAGGATCTTTATTTCCGTCCAAGTAGGTGCGATATACTGAAAAACAGTACTCAATCTGAATATATATATGAAAACTAGGTAACAAAGCACAAAAGCAAACGTATTTTCTTTACAGCAAATATACAAACCAAGGTAGCTTTTTAAATAATGGATTATGTTTTGATATATGTATGTATGCGTATATTCAAAGTACTCAAAGCCTTTATTATTAAAAGATGTTATGCATTGTACACACTTAAAATGTTCTCTGAGTAGTATCTGCTGTAAATCTGAACATTTCAGAAAACTACAAAGTCAGAACAAAACAGGAAACCTCATTAAAATGCGCATGTCTCAATTTGTCAATTGTTTATTACTTACGGAGCCTTTAAGGCATTCCAGTTTTTTCGACATAAGTTCAATTTTTAACTAGCATACTACTGCATTTTGTTGTAATGTATGTACTGTTTATGAATCATGTACAGGTCTGTAGCATGCATTTCCACTAACGTCGTGTTGAGCGACCTGTGGAGTTTCCACTTTTTCTGTTTTCTTTATTCATATTAAGCTTTATTAATGCAAAAATATTCTTTGTGCTATGTGAATGTAATTAGTGATAAAGAACATACAGAAATTGATTTAAACATATTATTATTTTACATGCCTAGGGCATCAGCCTCTTTCTCATAAGAGAAATGTAGATCGCAGATGTCATTGGCACTAACACTGTTGAGAAATGTCTCATATTAACAGAAGTAGATCATTTGAGGACACTATGGAAGTCGTAAATGATTCATTTCCAGTATCAAATTACATGTTTTGCACCCACTTATTTCTACAGAACATGAGCTATTTTTTCTAATCATTTGAAAAAATGTCCAACAGGACAAGCCACATTCAAAGAACACAGCTGTCTATTTCCATGCCCTTTCTTAAAGACAATTATCACAGTTTTCTGAATATTATTTACTGTAGAAGTCAATGCAACGTCATCGGCAAAAAAGCATCATTAAAATCTTAATCATAATTGAAAATAATTATATATGAAAAAGGCAACTATCGTCCATAACAGCATATAATAGATTACAAGCAGATCCTCTGGCAGCATAGAAAGCAACCCAGCAAAGCTATTAACATTAGTTCTTTTCATAATAGTTCTTTGGGATCATGGAGTCCATTCAATGAAAGTGTAATAGAGTTCCGCTTAAGCCGGTGCTGAAACCGAGTCTGCTATTTTCTTTTTTATGTTGCATTCTATGCTTCCAAGGATCCTTTTTACAGATTTTATTGATTCAGTCTTGGGAGGTTATGAAATATGCAACACCCCTCACGACCCCTTACAGTGGCGTAATGAAATGGACATTATGATACCAAAGGCCTGAAAATATAATAACACTGAGTCCAAGTACGGGAAGAATTTTTAAGGCCGCCACACAGCACATAATGGCTGCCTTTATGATAGATAATAATACTAGCAACAGAATTAATAGAGTAGTCATTTTTAAACAAACAAAACAAAATCTGGCTTAAAGTACAGCCCTGGCGTAAGGTTTAACGGCAATGAAGTATGTCACTGAACACCGGTTCCATTTCTAACAAAGGCCTTACATGAACGATATATTACTGAGACTATAAGGTGGTCTTTGACATCATATTTTGACAATACAGAAACTATTTTGGGTTAAAAAGCCATTGAGAAATAAAGTCACAGTCAGCAAACCAGTTTCTGAAGTGTTAATGAATCCGCTGTCAAATTGCTAGAAATAATCTTTAAAATTCATGGTATGTCCATTTATTGAATAAGACCTTCATTTCACACAAAAAATGAATGCTTTTTTTTCAAAGTTAGTAGGCATAGGGCCTTATCTTAATCCTAAGTCCTCGGTGCATATGCATCAAACTGTGAGCTTGTTTTCTTAATTACAGTACGTGTATTCATTTTCGAACCGCAGTGGGAGTTTAACCCGATTAAATGTAAGAGGTTTACATGGTTCATCATCATTACTTTACCGTATCTCTTTGAAAATTTGATTTCATTTTGGTTTATAGTTTTATCTGGACATTACATTTGATAAATGATTTTAAGGTATCTGCACTTTAAATATCTAGTTATGGAAGATTATGTCTTAAATTACTCAACCTACAGCTATTTCACTTGTTCCGCATGTCTTTCGAATATATCATATAAACTTCTAATTCAGTTCTAATTTCTAAATGGTAAATTCTGTTTTCAACATATTTTGCTTTGTTTTGATCTCTTCGGCCTTATTTTATGGAGGGATATGGAGGCTGTGCTTTTGAAATTTGGCTTTCCGTATTAGATATATATCTGTGCGTTGTTTGAGTCTGTTTATGAAGTAATAAAATGATTAACAATCTTCAAGCCCCCTTCCTGGAACAGACTTAAGAGGAAATTCATCATAAACATATTTATCACATACCTATATAAATTTTGTCAAACATACAGCTTGTATTTATCTTTTAATCCGCTGGCGGCAAGATATTCTGCCTTTGCGACCAGTGAAGAACAAGATCAACCGTACAGGCTTGGTACGAGTTTGGGTCATGGCATTTGGTAAAATTCTACATTGTTTTTTTAAAGAGGTTAACATCCAACTGTTTTGGGACACACCGCATGTCTAGTATTCAACCCTTTAAAAGTTGAATGTTGTGCTTTCTTCTTTAACTGTGTCTACCGGAAGGGGCGGATGACTAAGTAAAAGGAGTTCTAAAATCCATGACATCTGTTTCGATATTTGACTTCTTGCCTGTTTCGTCCACCCTAAAATGTGCATTGTTCTTCATGTTCTGTCTCTGCAAGGGCCTTTAATGCGCACGTTTTTGGTTCCTAAATTATAGGCTTTCTGTTTATATAATACATACTCCAGTACATGTTTGTGTTTTATATACTATGCCTTTATGTGACCATGGCGTGTGTCAATGAATCACCTGGCGGAGATATCTTTTGTTAATACTATCCTGTGACTTTTGTTTATAGAGGGTATTAAAGGTGACTTCAGAAAAGCACAAAAACCCTGCTTAAGTTTCACAACGAGGTTCCGTCACTGTCCGTTCCAACGCGATGTTCCACGGTGTTCTTTCATTTGATCTTTTTTGTCCTTATGTGTTTGTTTTGGCTCTGTGAGTAGTGGTTTTTTTTGTGCGCACATGTGTATTGGTCATGTGCTTGACCAAGTGTTATATGCTGCGGTTTGAGGAGGAGGAGGCTGTGGGTTATATACTCATCTTGTTCATACTACTTATATATCATTTTGTATAATTATATTAAGATATTACGATATTCTCCGTTTTGATATAAAACGATGTCAACTAATTAAATAGGATTCGTTTTAAAATTAAAAGTGTTATGTACAATTTTGAAAATATAGAACTCATAAAATGATAGCACGGTTGATGTTTTAAACCTGTATCCTACAGACTTAGCGATTATGCTTTGTTTCGCTCAACAAAATACCATCTATAAGCTAGTAACATACCTTACACCTTACATTACTGCTGAATATGTCATCGAATTTATTTTTGAGTGTTTCCATTAAGTTGTCTTCATTTACTGCGACGGTTTAGAGACATTTTTCTTGCTATGAATGGTCAATGCACTAGGCCTGTGTGTGCTCGACATAGGAGAATTATACTCTGTGTATGATGTCTTGTTTCACATAAATATTTCATCGGATGTTTCCTTATTTGCAGACACTTAAAGCTAAATTATTTCTCTTTTGAATAAGAAACAAAACAATTATATCCAATGTGCCTTTCTGTCATTTTGCGTTGATTACGAACACACACGATATCTTGAGAACTTGAAAAATGAAAAATATCCGCAAATAGTGCGCAATTTAACAGGGAGAATAAACACATATGCATTGGACGCCTCGGTGGATGTAATTCAAAGGAGACCTTTGTAAACTTTTATAACTGATATTACGCTTAACCTCATATGTGAATAATAGTTTGAACCGTTGACATCTACTTTTTACGCAGTAGACTTTCACGGTATAACCGGTCACAGTAACCATCTAAAGTGTATGTGTGTGTGATCGTAAGTAGTTATACTGACATCGGCCAACTACTTACGTTAAATTAAAGTCTGATGCAAATTCATCTGTCAAGTAAATGTATTCAAATTAATAGCATTTTTACACAAACCCTTCTAAATCAATAGTCGATGTAAAACCTAGTTGTAGATGTCGCTAACATGTCTTAAAATGATTACTAATAGAAATATAGACCCCTACTTACCTACATCCCTTTGTCAGATTTATTTTTATTTATTAGACAAGAGTGAATCAAACATACAGTAAGAAGACACTAATGAGTGCGGATACTTCCTTGAAATTAAGATTCATCCAGCGTCACAATAAATTGACTGAAAAACTTTGTTTTATATCTACGTTCGTCTTATTTGTTCCCATTTAAAGTTATGACGTAAATTTTTTTATTAAGGAAAGGTGCCAAAGTTACCACATCGCTGTTGTCGCTGTTTTGACGACGTCAGCGTGTAATTGCAGTTGTTCCGTCTGGTGAACAGAATGACCGGGAAGCTATCTTTAATGTTGAACGTAACAAAACGTGTGCAATTTTAATAAAACCTTGTTTACAAATGGAAAGGAAATATAATGTAAATATAAAAAAATAAGTTTTGCAGGAGGTTCATGCAAAATGAACGACAGAATAGGATCGGCAAATTAAACTTTAATTTGCCGATCCACCTGCGAAATGAATGACAGAATAGGATTGGCAAATTAAACTTTAATATGCCGATCCTATTCTGTCGTTCATTTCGCTTGAACAACGAAAATAATTACTTCATTTCTTAAAAATTAATTTAAAATTCCTAGTCAGTTGCAAAGACAATCAAACACTAGTATGTGTTTCATTGAGATGCAATTAGTCCATTGCCGATGAAACGAGTTTGCAATTTATTTCAACGTAAACTCTTATTAATTAAATATAAATTAATTATGGATATATCTCGTAATTACTCCCTTTATCCTGAACCGTTAGCCTGCTGCGGGAATTGGTTGTGCTGTGCCTTTGCGACTAGTGCAGACCAAGATCAGCCTGCAGGGATCATGGTCTGCACTGTTCGCTATTCAGTCAATAAATTTTCAATGAACACCCATTCGAATGATAAGTGGTACTGCCCGAATTGAATAATGGAACAGTCCATTTTAGAAATTTAGCAGGGTAATACCAAGCGCAAACATATGAATACTGTGGAAGAGTAAATATAGGAATAAATATTGAGATTCGGGCTCTTCGAAAATAAACATAATATTTTATAGCTCATTGTAACTTCATTAAGTAGTTCTCTAAGAGCATCACTTTCTGAAATTACTTCATTCTGTTCATAATTTTTTAAATAGAAGTAATAAATGGTTGCAATTACGGTGTATCAATACTTTTGGCCTACGTCTTATTTATTTGTTTATTACTTTACCAACAGGCAATAAAACAATAAAATGGTTCAGGAATTATAAATTCCACGGTACTTGTAGGATGTAAAAATGCCGTAATTATATATTCAATGGATATTATAATAGCTATTTACGAGAAGTATGTTAAAACTATTAAACCCAACGACTTCGATGTAAAGGCACGCAATACCAGCTGACATTCAGACATCACGAATAACAACACAAATAGAAAAATGGAAACGCCGAATGTATACCTCCTTGAGATGTATTAATTCTATTTCATTTCTGCCAAACCAATCAAACATGTTAGCACGATGCCATTTGATTCATTTAAAAATGTCAAAAGCCATTGTCTCTCTTACGCATAGGCGGTTAACTGGAAAGCGATGTTAGAAAAAATTAATGGATCCTAGTCGTCAACTTAATTCCAGAAGAGTATAAGTTCATTTTTGATAAAATTGAGTGTTCGGTATCGTTGGATTCGTCTCCAAATGCTCTACAACATGCACTAACTTATTTGTAGTTATAGATTTGATATTCAAGTTTTTTATGTTTCTGATTTGTTGAAAGTATTCTAACGGTTTTGTTTACTTCCCATACAATTCTAGCTTTTTATTGGTTATAAAGTGATCACATGGTGACCTTTTGGCACTTTTATGGGGATTCAGTAGATCTACATGTCGCAGGTTTATGCCAAAATAAGTGGTCGATAATACAAATCATTTATTGGGATTGTTGGTGAACATTGTGTCTCAGGTCTCCATTTATCATTTTGATCCCATACATTTCTGTTGTTGGCGGGTCACTCAAAACACGAAAATTGATAATATACGTGTAAACATGTATAAGCGTATGGCTAAAGAATATGAAAACCTATTGGTATCTTGAATAAAGCACGTGGTTGTAAACTGCAGAAATTTGATTTACGGGTGCTTTTTAAATAACTGTCCACAACTTTGAAATCTCTTTGGCGTTTTATATGAAATTAAATTGACATACTCTAAAATATGGTGTGCTTTATATGTACTATTAGCTGACTTCTACTTCGATAACGAAATCCAACGAGGTTGTATTAAAGAACTTATATGGAGACAATTAAGTATTGCTGTCTAATAAAGAATATGGAGACAGTACTAGCAATTAATCTAGACAATATTCCATATAATATTTCCTGTTATTCATTTTATTGAGATTTTATGTATATCAGCGCTAACAGAGACATGCAAGGATATAAATAATGACATTAATCGAGTAATTTAAGCCTGTTTCAAAAAGTGTTATAGGTCAAGCAGAAGGAAATTCACATATAATTTCTACATTTATGTAAAGGGGTTGATAAAATTTTAAATACTTGTCTGTTAGGTCTTCTTAAAACCTTTGCTAATTTGGCATGTCATTGAAATAAAGAGTAAAGTTATAATATATATGAACATTTGACCACTGTGACTATGCTAGACTGAAAGAAATTATAATGTTTTCAGGTAGAAAACAGATATTTGAAAAGATATTTGTAGATAAAAACTAAGCAGTGTGTAAGTGACGTCATAAACACACAAAATATGCGGCTGAATAAGCGTTTTCTTCAATTTCAAACTGTCAGGATACGAATTATCTGACCCAGGGAAGTGCCTACGCATTTAGTATCTTGAACAATGAAATGGTTCCAATCGCTAAGGTGACTATGTCTTAGACTAGCTGACAAACGAAATAGAATGTCCTTTGTTAAAACGTATGCTAGTGAGACCAAATATCTTGTATATAAAATTTTCCTCTGGCTACCTTGCCTAAATGATTCGTGTACCAATGATTCGAAAAATGATTTCAGTTATGAGCTATAAAATTTCAGGGATCAGGCAAAAATCATTCAATGTTTCATCTCTCAATCTTAAACTCAAAATCAGCAGCTTAAGCTCCTATAGACTGGAGATACTATACTTAACTGGTCTTTGTGTCGACGTTCCCTTCAGACAATGTCTTTGAACAACAACGTTTGAGTCCTATCGCATAGATGCTCAGCCTATGTTCTTTTAATTAAAGCTGCAACTCACTACGATTGCCCTGACTCATGGATGCTCAGCGCCTATATGCTATCAATTATAGCATTCAACTACATAATAGGTATAACCCTGATGCCTTGGCTGTACTTCGCCAATAACGCTGAACTTCGTCTATAAGCTGGAACTTTCCTACTATCTCAGTAGATCACCAAAACCTAAGTCTCTGCCTCAGCTTCCCGATGCTCAGCCTATATTTGCTATCGTCTATAGCATTTATCTACCCTTAAGGCAAAACTCCTATGCACTGGCCCTATAGCTCCAAACCTTGTTGAAATTCTGCAACTCTTCTTTAGTCTATGAAATTCTAAAGTTTTCTTTTTAATAACTTATCCGCCCTGACAGTGTAGTTGCAATAACTTCCTCATCAAGGTACTGGGATTAATTATTAGCTGAAGCCTCGATGTGTCTTCTTCTATCGCTGGATACAGAATATCCTCTCTGTCATCCATCTACCTATTTGTACTCAGCAGACGTGCTATTTATAGAACTTGTTTCTGATTGGTCCACATTTATACATAGTATTTTACAACGAGTACTTGCTCTGTCAAATATCTGGTTCCCTGTAACTATTGTATGTGACATAATGTGTGATGCTGGGATCCAGCTATCCACATAATTAACCCAAATCAGCTACAAATGACCCAAATCCTATTATTGACAGCAATTCAACAGTAATTAAAGCAATGATAGCATGAAAAGGGAGTCAAACGCTATCTGTGCTTAATGTGTTACGTTATCAATATATAAAACATACAAATTATTCTGACACAAACCATATCTTTATTTAATTTGGAATGATCTTATAGTGTTAAGAATTTCTGAATGATGGTTTAGTGCAAAGTTAACATATCATTCGGCATTCTTTCCCCATTTAACAACATTAGAGAGTAGATCTACAAATCCACATGTTTGTTAATTCTTGATACATTTCTCGCGAAAAAACATAATATCTTACTGAAAATAAAGGCCTACACCCCGATAATTTCGTCTCCACATATTTCCAAAAAGCTTTTCCTAGGACATAAATTCTTAAGATATTTAATGATACTGTTGTTATATGAAACCAATATCCGAAAAGTATCTCTAGGGTCTTGAAAATGAATTTCAAATCAAATCTCTCTATCACAAAGCACAAAGCAGAATTGCAATGCTCTTCACATTCTTTTAGAAGTTTTGATAAATTATGTAAACCAAGAAGTATTTTATACTTCTGTTACAACTAAGATCTTCAGGCACAACCTTTTTTGCATATTTCTACTTTATGCATAAGTGCATTACAATAACTATTCTCCTACTGTCAGTCAAGCTGCTTTTAAGCCTGACGTTTTCTAACATATCTCTTTTAAATGTTCTGTTGCAGGAAATATGCAGATATCTTGTCTTTGTTTATTTGTTTTGTTGAATATTACGTGATACAGTGCAACGCAAATGACATTCTGCCAGCTTTTTATGGCAGCAGAAGTTACCATATTCTCAACTGGACAAAATTTCAGGCGTTTGCGTGCTTCCAGGTAGCTACATCAAGCCAGTTTTTTTTTTATTTTCCAACATTGACAGATTTTACAGATACTGTAATGTAATCTAATATTGATTAAATGTTTTTTTTTTCCTCAACTGCAAAAATGTATTGTCCTGCTAAGTCAGTTAAAAGTCAGGCGAATGCTCCAATTAAACGCGTTAATGAAATATTACAAATTAAAGGCTGAGAAATAAGGTTTTTTTTGTTGTTGGCCTACTTTGCGATGCATGGTTCTATAGCCCAGTTCGATAACTGTATTTACCTCCCTTAGCAGAGTTTTCCCCTTGCGCGCATTGACTTCCGGTGAGCAAATATTTCCAAAATGGCGGAGAATCCAAAGAAAAAAATAAAAGAATCATCGATTATTGATGTAGATAAAGCTTAAGTATGTGATTTGAGGCAATATTTACGACATCGTGGTTTACCTGTGTCGGGGTCAAAGCATGAACTTATTCAAAGGGCAAAAGGTGCTGACGAAATTGGAAAACGGACACTCGAAGAGACTAGAATCGCCGATGAGAACTTCGCGGCTGTGCGAAGGGAAAACAGACTTGTATCGCCGTTAGGAGAGTCCCTTCCTGAACATTCAACATTGAAAAGTGGTTGGACAAGAGATGTTACACAAATTTCTCAATTCACGAAAGACGATCTGTACAATTATCTTGTGCTGAATGATTCCAGAACATTTGACAATAAGCCAATAAATGCCAAAAAACAACTGAAAGCTAAAGTATTTTACACGGACAGACATCTTCATTCTGTTGAGTTTCATGAAATAAACAGGACTATTTCACATTGCTATGTCAGAGCAAAAGTGTTGAAATCTCTGCCAGGAATGCCAATAAAGAAAACAAATTCGAATACAGAGTTTGGGCATGTCTGTCTAAAATATCTGGTCGTGTACATGCTGCTGGATGTGAATGCGATGCTTGGTAAGTATCTCAAATTTCAATTAGCTCAGTGAAATGTTCAAGTTTTAACCCAGATGTTGAGACATTTTCGTAACAATATGAACAGTATTGATAGAGTAAGATCAGTCCTGACGAAATGCTGTCTGACCTGTCTGGCAATAAATAGCAAGTTACGACATGAGAAGGTCAGTGTGTCAGACGGTACATGCGGTATGTCCGATACAGTACGGGGCAGGTTGGATTTTACTACTGCCAAATTAACTCTTTTTACAACACAGTTTTTTTATGCACCTGTTCATTTCTGACAAACATCATGACAAAACATGTTTTCTGTCAAAAGAATTTCCGTTTGGTCACTCAAATTATCCTGCTTTGTCTAACTAAATGTCGGACAAGTCTTCAAACTCTTTCACCATGAATGTAAGAACCAATATTTATTTTAGTGAATGACACAGAATGTCACCTGCATAATTATATGTATAAGTAACAGATTCTGCTGGTAAAAAATGTTGCATTACTAAATTTTAGAATTAATAATCAGGTTAAACATGGACGCTCGGCATCTGCCCACCCGATCTCCCTCTTATTTGTGCTTAAAATAGAAAATACAACCAATTTGTATACAAACATGATCACTCCTATAAGTACCATAAATAAATAAAAAAGATATGCATCTAGCAGCGAGCAATGGACTTATTAAACCGGTATCAATTAGGAACTGTCATTGTTTGCGAAAGGCTCAATTGTGTTTTATATAAAAAATGACTAACCGTCCACTAACCAGACACCTAGCTTGTGTTCTGTCGAAGTTCATCCGCTAGGATTTCTCTAGCCATCTGGTTATAAATTTATTTAAAATAGTGAAATAAATTAGTTTAATTAATGATATTTTTTACACAACGGCTATATATCGAGGCTAGGAGTCCGGTTACAGGACGGCTTGACACTTCCTATAGAAAAAAAAACTGTTGAGTACATATTAAAACTAGTTTTTATCTGGTTGTTTTTTTTATTCTCTTTTCAGAGAAAGGGGGTCGTGCAATCATGCGGCGGCACTGATGTATGCTTTGGTTGATGTTTCAGAGAAGAAAAAAGAAGGGCTCCATGCTGTTACATCCAAAGAATGCCTTTGGAATCAACCTCGATCGACAAAACTTAGTCCAAAAAAAGTTAATGATTTAGTTTTTAAAAAACAGAAATTCAACACAAATGAATCAACAAAAGTAAAACTAGAAAATAGTAGTAGTTTGAAAAGAAGTGTAGAACCAGTTAACTTAGAACGATTTTGCAATAAACTACAGACGTGCAATCCCTATGCTGGATTTTTATTGTCCCAGCCTGCTACAATAAAAACATTTCAAAGACCAAATAGTCATAACACAACCAGTGAAGTCAGTGACTTGGGACTTTCACCACCACCATTTATGTATAGAGATTGTGTCAATACTAGGGATGAAAAAGAACAAATCGCATTCAAAAATTATTTGGAGAAACTCTGTGTTACAAGTGAAAAATGTGTTTTAATAGAGCAATCCACAAGAAAACAACTTAAAAATCATAACTGGAAAATTGCGCGTGCAGACAGATTGACATCGTCAAATTTTGGTTTGATTTGTAAAAGAAGGGACGACACACCTCCAGATTCAATGTTAAAGACAGTTTTAGGCTATACAGATTTTGATTGTGCGAGTGTGAAATGGGGAAGAACTCATGAACCAGCGGCCCGTCGTTTCTATTTGAAAAATGCTCGACAACAGCATAGTGAAATTACAGTGACTGAATGTGGGTTTATTGTTTGTACTTATTATCCATACCTAGGATGTAGTCCAGATGGAATGATTCATTGTCCACATTATATGGATAACAAAGATGGTGTTCTCGAAATCAAATGTCCTTATAAATACAGAATGGAATCCCCACTAAGTGCTGCACAAAACAAAGATTTCTTTTGTGAACTTGTAAATGGAGAATTAAAATTGAAACGGAACCATCCCTATTACTTTCAGGTACAAGGACAATGGTGTGATTTTTTTGTATGGACTTTAAATGGATATTCGGTTGAGAGAATTCAATTTTACTTTGATTTCTGGCAAAAAATGCATGAGAAGCTTACATCTTTTTTCATGCAGTTTGTAATACCAGAAATATTTACAAGACGTGTCAAACGCGGGAAGTGTCTATTATAAATATTATGAATAATATATTTATATAGTGACAGTGCTTTGTTGTGTCCGATAGTTTATTTTGTTGATGTACCAGTATTAATAAACAGTGTTTGATCAGATTGGGTCAATTAATGGAGTTAATTAAAATTTTCACAACTAATCATTTTCCCTTTTATGTGTTCATTAAGTTATGAATGTATTTCATATTTCTTACTGGAAGAACTGTGCAATTTGATTTTCCTATCCTGGTTGCATAACCAAGGAATATTTAAATTTTTAGCTCTAGTCAGTACTTGTACTAAATTTGACAAAGATTTGCATTAACAAATATATATCTCAAGTACATTAAACTTTTCTTTTGTTACAGGTAGGATCAGATGCAGGCAGATCATGATCTGCACTGGTCACAAAGGCAGAATCAGCATGATAAGGGTTAATATCACATTCATTTCTTTATAGTATATTACATTTATCCTAATTATGAATGAGCACAACTTCATGGTCTACAGGGTTACCTTTGATGTGACTTGACATATTGTATTTTTGCCAGCAATTGTGAGTTTGTTTAAAAATGTTCCTGAATTTAAATTAATTGCTTTTAATACGTGTAAATCATGATGAATTTTAAAGATGTAACATGTAAATATTAAAATATTATGTTTTCTATATGCACATGTTTAACAGTTTATTTTGCACTGAAAAAAAAGAGAAACAGAAAATTCAATAGTTGCTTCATTTTTCAGTAAAAAATTAAGAGATAAGTACGGTACAAATATTTCCCATTACATTGCTGAAAGTTTTCTCCTCGAAAGTTGACCGTTTTTAATACAATCCTGATGGCACACTTGAAGATAAATGTTTGAATTATTTTAGTGTCACACACAAGAAACAGGTTGCTAGGTCTAAGGTCAAAGGTCAATGTCATACTTTGAGGTAGCATTTTATGACCCCCTTTGAAGGATGGGTATATTGTTTTGCAGATGTCGGTCGATTGGTCTGTATGTAGAACAATCCATTTCCGGACGATAACTAAATATCAAAGGTCAAGGTCACAGTGACCCAGACAGTTTTCGGATGATACTCAAAAATGATTGGGCCTAGGATCATGACAAAATTAGTAGCGAGTTTGGTGATGACCCCTTTTGATTTTGAGGTTAGTAGGTCAAAGGTCATGATGCCCCGGACAGTTAAATTGTTTCCGGACAATATATTGAGAACACTTGAGCCCAGTTTATTCCTGGGATTTTCATGAAATTTTGCAAAAATGTTCACTACCATAAGACGAAGTGTCATGCGCAAGAACTCGGTCTAAGATCAAGGTCACAAAGGTCAATGGTCAGGTACAAAAATTACTTTGTCCGGAACATTACTTCTTCGTTCATGGGGATATTTAAATGTAACTTGGCACAATTGTTCTAAGTCTAGTCTAGATTTTATACTTAAAACGTGGATGAATACAGGTCCTTGCGTACTTTTTTACGAAAAGTCATCTCGGACAAACATACCGTATAACATTCTTTTTACTGCTGTAAAAGTTTACGGACACATGATTTAATATATACCGCCACAAAAGTTTTGGGGGCGGGGTATATAGGAGTGAGCTTGTCGGTCAGTCAGTCTGTTGGTTGGTTTTCATAGTTTCCGGAGGATAACTCGTGAAAGTTTGACCGATTTAAACAACTTTCGGTACACAGGTGTAACATCATGAAATACAGGTCAAGTTCGACTGTGAGGTCAGTAGGCCAAGTCAAAGTGACTTGAAACAGTTAAACGGTTTCCAAACGGTAACTTGATAATGCTTGGGTCTAGGATCACAATTTTTTGTACACAGGTGTAACATGATGAAATACATGTCAGCTTCGACGTTGAGATTAGTAGGTCAAAGGTCAAGGTCACAATGACACAAAGCAGTTAACTGTTTTTGGATGATAACTTGAGAACGCTTGAGCCTAGGAACATGAGAATTAATAGGGAGGTTGGTTATGAACAGCAGATGACCCCTAATGATTTTGAGGTCAGTAGGTCACAGTGACCGGGAACATTTAAAACGTTTTTCAGACAAACTTAAGCACCCTTTAGACTAGGATCATAAAATTAGATGGAGAGGTTGGTCATGACCAGCAGATGATCCCTATATTGATTTCGAGTTCCAAAGGTCAAAGTGACCCGGAACATTGACACCTTTTCCTTATAATACTTGAGAACACTTTGGCTGAGGAGCATGAAACTTAGGGATGTTGATCATGACTAACTGATGACCTGTACTGATTTTGAGGTCAGTAGTTCAACGGTCAAGCAAGTTCGGCTTTGACATGGCTTAGTTCTGTGACAAGGCCATATTGTGGGGGTATAATTAGTCACTCCTGTGACAACTCTAGTTTTATATGATTCCAGAATTTATAGAATCACAAGATCTACCAGTTTTCTTGACTTTATGTGACAAATTCATACAATGCCAATATTTACAAATCTGATTAAGGCATAAAAAAAGTAGTAAAAACTATCAGTAGGTAAAAATACCTGTTATACATTATTTACCAGTCTTAGCAGGACTGAAACAGACATGTCAAAGATACAGTCGGGACAGTGAATAGGATAGTGCCTTACATAATCTGTTTGTACGAATGGATCATTACTTCACAAACCTGCAAACCTTTTTTTATTCAGATAAGATGGCATTCTTTTCTATGAGCATGTTTTGAATAAATCAAAGTTGTATGCTTTTATACTTTTACTTTTCTTGGCTTCTCAAACATTACAACAACAGCAAAGAATTGAACAAAAATTATAATACATTTATACATATATATATATATAGAAAGTACAAACTTTAAAATAAACTAAATTCATCTGATATATCATATATCATAAGAAGATCAAAAATTTTTCAGTTAATTTCTGATTATATTGCGGCATGATCAAGTTCAAAATGAAGAACATTTACTCCGTTAGACTAATAGAGCAGAAGCACATTTTCTACATGCTTACAGAAGTTCAGTCATCTAGTCAGTGAGCTGAAGTTTGACAGTCGCACATAATTTCAGAATTGTGAGTTGTTTTGAAATTGTAATAGGTATTGTCCTGTGTATCTAAATTTTACGGTTCCATGCATTCACATGATTCTCAAAATTGAATGGACCTAGTCTCTTTAACCTCCGACGAGAAATCTCTATGTTCATGGTGGTATTATCAAGTGTAACCTCTCTGTCGTTATCTACAAAAGCCTTTATCAGCCATGATGGCATCACGGCTCGCAAGGTCAAGTATCCACAAGATTGTGATGCTTGCCTATCACAGCAATGTCAGACACAATTATTAATCCGAAGGACTTATCAGAAGGCTTTGTAAGTCATATGTGATTTGTAGTGTGAATACATTAATGACTTGTTTATCAACGATTGTGGTGTCTCGGTAAAGAATTCTGTACAGTCTATAATAACGCGCGTACTTGGATATGCCGACTGAAATTTCCTCGGCATTGTATTTTGAATCACTGATTTGGTCGGCCAGTTCAACAAAAAATCTAATTTCACAGACAGATAGTCTATCCACTTATTAATGACCACTGAACAAGTTGATTTTGAGATGTGAAAGCGTGCTGCTAAATCTTCCACAAGAAGACCCATACGGAGTCTCATCAGTACCAGGAAAAACTCATCTATAACTCTAAGCTGACGCGGTCTTCCTTTCTTAGAAGTCAGTCCTGCTCTAGATGTTTGTGCCTCGGCATCCGACATTTCATCAAAGAGGGCACAGAATGCCCCTGCATTTGGTAATCCAGTATAAAACATTACCTTTTCATCTTTTGCCGCAATGTCATAGAAAGTTATTTCTGGCAACTTACACTGGATTCCTATTTCTCGTGTTTCCTTTGGTGGCTGCTCTAATTCTGTCTATACTAAGAAGGACCTTGTCTCAACAAATGATTGTGTTCCTTCTGACCTAAGAAATGTCATTTTCTTTTCTTCCGTCTGTTCGTTCTTATTCAGTACACGTGAAATTGCAAAATTGGTGAAAACAATTGGACATTCAGTCGGGCTATGTCTAAAAATCTGCCAAACTGAAAAACAATTCACCAGGCCGGAAATGAACTTGAAAAGCTGAACCAAAAAAGTCCTTGTAAACTACCAGTTTCATGCGCTGTTTTACAAGCTACGCATGAATCTTTGCCATTTATCCTTTTAATTAAGACAGGACTTCTTCATTTTGTACTAATTTTTGCTTTAAATTTTGGCAGCCATGTATTTTCATTAATTTCTGGATTTTGCAACGTTATTTTTTTTTCATGACACCATTTTGTCCGAGATGTTGCGGTTCTCAGGATACATTGAATGCCAGTCAGTCGGACTGCATCCGGGTCAATGTTCACAAAATTGTTTTATATTTATGACGGGCAGTGTAAACATCAAAACTTTGAAGGACAAAAGTCATGGAAGATAAATCACAGTACACAGTCGTGTAAAGTTATTGGTTTTATATGGCGTGTAAACACAAGGTAAACGTTGATCATGTTCAGTACATACAAAGGTTTAAATCACCAGAAAATTTGTAATTTTGGATACTAATTACTATTTGACCTATTTACATAGATTAATAAGGAATTGAATTCCCTTTCGGTACATGTAATATTTCTTTTTTGACTTATGGCCAATTCGTGAAATAATCAGCATTTAAAACAATGGCATGTAAAGCTTCGGCAGTGATGAAAATTTCAGGAAGTTGGTTCAACTAAATTCGGTCTTTCGAGTGTGAATGAGAATATTGCCCATATGAACAAAGTATCAGTTTCTTTAATCGAAATAGGCTTCAAAAACATGGATGCGCAGGCTGGTCTGGATCCATTCTGGTCGCAAATGCACTATTTTGGTTTTCTCATTGTGTGACTCATACAAGATGGCAACCAAAATTTTTCATGTCTGACATTCACTAAATTAGTAAATATAAATTATAAAGACATAATGAAAATTCTATTAAGATAAAATTCAAATAATACGTTTCTTCTTAAAGGTTGTTGACACACAAGTCACAACGCATTTGAAGGAACATAATTTCTAAAATTATTGTGATTGTAAACAGAACCGAACCGTTTACTGCATTGCACACACTTACCGGTGATAATGCAAATAATTTTCTTTTCGTTGGAAACTCAAAGACTGAAGGAACATTGTGTTTTTCCGACATCTGACCGTCCACAAAATGTGCTGAGCATAGCCTTGCATTGTTGTTGAAGGTGAATTATTTCTTCATCACGGTTTTTACACGTTTTATCCATGTTCGTCTCAAATTAATGTCCGCTGGAAATCTATGTAACACAATTGTTCGTTCATCAACCACTTTCCCACGGAAATTTGAACAAACACAACAATAATGCCTTTTTTTCTGCGTTGATTTGATAATACTTGTAGGAGTCGCCATGTTTTTTCGAGAAAAAACAGCTGATTTGCTCACCGGAAGTGAAGCATTGCACAGAATTTATCTTTTATGTGAAGAGCTCTCTAAAGGGGCGTAACTGAAATATGTACTTTCCGAACTGGGCTATTGCTGTGTTTGGGGTGCTCTGTGCTTCCGGGAAATCTACCCTTACCTTTTATCTTGTTTAGTAGAGATCATCATTTATAACTGAAAAAAAAAAAATATCGATAACGTTTACATTATAAAGCATCTACAGGGGGTATGAAAAATATATGGCTTTTTGGATTGTAGTGATAACGTATGATGTCTTTTTTGTTACAGCATCATTAGAATGTGTAGGGACTGGTTGGTGCACGAGCCTATTATCCCGAGTGATTCTTCAGATGCAACAAACAAGACACAAACAAGCGTTGACTTTATTTAAGCATACAATGTGTTAAAAGCTATACTAGCATAAAACCATTGTAACTGCCGTTTCAATGGATGTTTTAACAGTAAACCAGTAAAGGTGTGTTAACAAGAAGGACATGTGCTTTTAGCACATCTTTTTATATACGCACACAAAGCGGTGCAACATACCAATATAACTGTCCTATAACGCACAAATAAAGCAAAGGCATAGAACGTTTAGCATAGAACGTTTATCAACGTGATATCTATCTGATTTAGCAAGCGTTAAAGCCTGATTTTTTTTTTAACTGGAATGCCCCTACCTTAACAGCAAACGCTACTACGTGTATTGGTTTAATTAAACGGATTCCGTGTTTGGTGATGAAATTTTCCTGACTGCTATTTGTCTTAAAAGGCAAAGTAATCCAATTAAAGTGGTATTAATATTGTCCTTTGGGCACTGAACTCAAATCCTATTCTAGACAGAACATTGAACTCCGATTAAACATTTGTTCTTTATTATTAAAAGATTTTATAATTATGTTCGTGAATGTTTGAGTGATATCTGCTGTAAATGTTGAATCATAAGAACCAAAAAATGTTCTCCACTAAAGTAGAAATTGTCCCAAACAGGAGCAGAATTTTTGTTGTTGTTTAAGTATAAATTTAAGCAACAATTTTCAATTGTATTTAAAAAAAAACTGTGTTGTATTGTGAAATGATATATAGGCGTTCAATAAAGTAATATTAAGACAAAGTTCATTATCACGAAATCTGTTATTTTATGGTACAGACAAATAAACAAGAGTTTTCGAGTCGGAACTTATGAGCATGTAATTAAATTTTTTATATAAAGACTGTTTACGAAAAATGTAAAAAGTGCTAGAACTATTTAATATCAATATTTTCCTAAGACGACAAAAATATCTGCATTATCACATAATGTTTATCTGCTTGTTTGAAAGGGACCTCACTGGCCAAGTGGTTAAGGTCACTACAACATTTAAGATAAGTGTCACAGTTTATTTCTTTCCGTAAGGTTAAAATATATTCATCATAATTAAGGTTGAACGCACGTTTGAAACAAAAATTGTTCTATAATGTAGAATTTTATTGAAGCGTATTTTTTCAAAGCATCATTATATCCGAAGTAAATTCAATAATGATCCTCCAGTTAATTTTCACAATTGACTTCTATGGAAAACCCTGGCACTTGTAATGACATTTTCGCATAATGAGACAAAATTATACAATGTAGATTTTAATGAAACTTCAAAATTACCTGTTTCAATCTTAAAGTCAAATAAAATATATAGTTCCATGTGCGCTGTTATACACAATTCGCCAAATAATTATTGAGTATCTACATTGTTGGTTAATTAACGTTATCATTCTGCATGAATGTACGTTAAAAACTATCATTTGTTAAAATCAGTCTTAAGGAAGACAGTTATGTCGACTGCTTAAAATCTAATGCATGTGGTGTAACAGATTCCCGGCGATATCTATTCTAGCCGTATAACGACTATCACGCATTACTGTAAATTTTCCGGATAAATAACGTTACGCTATCACTTCTGGTTAGTCAAACGTGAAGAAATACCTTAAGTATATAACAAGTGTTATCATCCAGAAACAATACAAAGGATCTGACAGTTTTATTGATTCATTAGAAAGGAAGCCATGTCTGGACTAAAGGAAACCATTAGAAATCGTATTGTCGCAGATATCTTTGAGAGTTATACGAAAATGGGATTGATTACAGAATATATCAGTTTAAAAGGTGTAAGCGATCCAGTTTCGTAGATAATATAAATGTACTTCTTGCATACCAGACTGGGTTTTTTAACGGTCTCTTTCGTTTCAATGCGTATGATGTTCGAAGGTTACAAGGTCAAAGACAAGCATAGACATATGGTGAACCACGCAACCATTAGCTAATGTCAAATATAAAGGTAAAGGTCGAAACATTTCAGCTAGAGTAAGATATCAAAACTACACTTCCTAACTAAATTTATTTTTCTTGTCTGCAATAAAAAGATCTCTTTTTTTTACAGACAATGCATGTGATCCAACTGAACGTATTAACAATACAGTATCGTTACTGGTAATAAAAATCAACGGACGATTGTATTGCCCACCAACACGCCATCGGTACAGTGAATACCCCCTGATTAACAAGTGAAATCTTGCTTATCACATTATTCACACGTTTGTGAAGACCTTTTTTAAAATAGTGGACCAATTTATACGTATTGACTTGATATAATATATTCCACAATGCTAGTAACTAATAACCTTCCACAAATATACAATAATGATGACTACTAATAATTTCAGAATGAAGCCATACACAAAATATAGAAAAATATAAAAGCAAAGTTAAATTTCCTGGAAGCACAGAACACGGTCAGAGCCATGCATCGCACAGTAGGTCCGAAACAAAAAAGATTTCACAGAAGGCTTGTTTCAAACAATCAACATTCTAATTATATTCAAGATAGTTCAAAGTGGAATATGGAATATATATCGGTAGTATTATAGTGTATGATTTATTCATTTTTGTAACCCTTGAAAAATCAAAAGCCTTGATTATCCATTTCGTAAAACAACGTCCTAAAAGTTACAACAACAGCTATTTCGTTCAGAGTTGTTTTGATTATTTTTTTAATCTAATTCCGGATGCTCATAATTCATTCTTGATATTTTAAATATTGGGCAGTTTTATGGAAAGGTTTTGCTGAAATTTAAGCCTTTATTATGGATTTTGTTTGTTTGTTTTGGGTTTAACGCCGTTTTTCAACAGTATTTCAGTCATGTAACGGCGGGCAGTTAACCTAACCAGTGTTCCTTGATTCTGTACCAGTACAAACATGTTCTCCGCAAATAACTGCCAACTTCCCCATATGAATTATCAGAGGTGGAGTACGAATGATTTCAGACACAATATCTTTTATCAAATCGTCACAGAGAACATACGCCCCGCCTGGGGATCAAACTCGCGACCCCGCGATCCATAGACAAACGCTCTCCCTACTGAGCTAAGCGGGCGGGTTCCTTTATCATAGAGACAGATGGAAATAAGTCAATCTTTTCACTTACATTGAATGGTATCAATCATTTGTTCAATGAAAGGTGTTTGTGTATAGCTAACTATAATATTTAGATTAAACAGGAGTAAACTGAGTATGTGATGAAACAAAAACTAAAAATATATAGATAAATAATACATTATAACCATTATATTGTGCTTACTCCATAACATATCGCAGTGTAATATGCAGACATATCTGCAAAATGTGACTTAACACAACTATGACGGAGACAGAAATCTTATTTTTAAATAGTTTTGTCTTAGATGATTTCAGCGGAATAAGGTTATCTAAATATTTTCAAAAAATGGCACTTAGTGCACTACACGAGTAAGGGGACGAGTTTACGAATAAAATACTTTTTTTCCATTCAAGATTATAAAATTATGTATTGCTTAGGCAAATAGCTGACATTGGGTTTTTGTGCATATAGATTTGCTCTTGTCTATCCGTCCGTCCGTGCGTCCGTCCGAAGTTCGTGACACGCCTAGCACAAAAAGTATTTGATATAAATAAATAAAACCTTGCATGAGTCTTTATCTTGATATGAACTTGCGCACCTTCTATTTTTCGTCTGGCTCCGCCTCCTAATTTTAGAGTTATGGCCACTGAATTAGTCAAAAATGCACATTTTCACCTTGTGACACGCCTAGCTCAAAAATTATTTGATATAGATTCATGAAACCTTGCATGAGTTTTAATCATGATATGAACTTTCGCACCTCCTATTTTTCATCTGGGTCAGCCCCCTATTTCTACAGTTATGGCCCCTGAAATAGTAAAAAAATGCACATTTTCACATTGTGACACGCCTAGCTCAAAAAGTATTTGATATAAATAGATGAAACCTTGCAAAAGTCTTTATCATGATATGAACCTGCGCACTTCCTATTTTTCATCTGGCTCCGCCCCCTATTTATAGAGTTATGGCCCCTGAAATAGACAAAAATGCACATTTTCATCTTGTGACACGCCTAGCTAAAAAAGTATTTGATAACAATTGATGAAACCTTCCATTAGTCTTTATCTTGATATAAACTTGTGCACCTTCTACTTTTTATCTGGGTCCGCCCCCTATTTCCAGAGTTACGGCCCCTGAAATAGTCAAAAATGCACATTTTCACCTAATTATATGCCTCACTCAAAAGGTATTTAATGTAAATTCATGAAACCTTGCTTGAGTCTTTATCATAATGTGACCTTGCACACTTGGCATTCTTCTTGAGAATTTTAGCATTTATTAGAGAGTTATGGCCCTTGAAATAGCCAAAATAGTGGATTTTTTGTTTGTGATGCTCATAGCTCAAAAAGTATATGGTATAGAATAATGAATCTATTTCATAAATATTTTTTTGAGGCTATACCCCATTAAGACTGCAAACATTTGAATGATTTCCCCTTTTTTGTGACAAATGTACCAGTGGGGGACACACCCTGTGTCCTAGAGACACATTCTAGTTCTTAAAATATTTTTGAATCAGTGTTACCAAATGATAAACCATACAAGCAACATGATTCCATACAAGCTTCCTCTTATGGATAATTAAATATGATCATATTGTATTTAATAAGCTGTGGGCATCAGTCATTTTCTTTCTCCTAAGACAAATATACACGAGTGGGTCGCAAATGTCTATAAAACTTTCAGCGCCATCAGACAACTCGTTGTTTTACTAGATCACTCATGGTACAAATAAGATCATTTAAGGACTCTACGGAGGTCGTAAACAACACAATTCCGGTATCTAATTTCATGTTTTGTCTCTAGTTTATTTCTACATTCTTTGAACGTAGGTGACTATGAAACATGAAATATTGAAACAGCTACTCATTTAACCTAAACAAAATGATATGTATCATAATTTTACTAAGGTAGTAGACCGTAGACCTGAAATGGAAGTAAGTAGTTTCCTTGTGATTATTCGTTCTTATTTTGGCATTTTGGCATTCTTCTGGCGTTAACCTAGCTGATAGAAGCCAATGACTGTCTCTTCCGGGTAATGCCGAACTTGCGCACGCAGAAAAATTAATCGAACGGATTTTTTCGACTGACATTACGGGTGCACTACCTTAACCTATTTCCTGTGTTTTATCATGCAAAGTCAATGTATAACCTATTTTCGGATAAAGGCTGGGACTCGTCTTCATATTAATGTTCAGTAATGATACTGCAACAGCGGGAACGCACCGTTAAATGTTGATTCCGATATCGAGAGCTTAAAGCGAAACTGGTCTATCTGTATATAGAAATAGAAGTAGATAGACCAGTTTCGCTCTAACCTCTCGATATATGCTTTTGTTATATTTTTAGAATTGATATATATGAGTCATGTAACTTTTGATTCTTTCTTTGAACACGTTATAAGCATAAGGTCCAGAGATATAATTTAAGATCTTCACTTAGATAAAATGTGAACATTTGCGATATTGGTATATGGATTTTTTTTAGGGCGAACTATGTATACAGTTATAGATCGATGCCCACCACAACGTAAAATTAACCAAAAAATTAAACGATTCCTGATTTTGAACGTTTCGATATTTAATTCCTCGCTCTCAACCGAAAGCAAGCTTCAACTTCTGACATAAACCTTGGTTTATTTTGCGAGATAAATTAAAACATCACCGAATCTTTTACTTGAGTTAATTCTGTTTTAAGGCGAATATTAGTTCATGCTCATTTTTACTACAAAACATCTATAAAGAACATTATACCTGTTTTTGTTCAATTTCCGGACTGCATTAACACACCTCGGAACGACAGGAAATTATATCCAGATATAATGCTTAATCAAGAAATCTGCTGAATCATCGACTGATGATAATATAGTAGAATTCATTATATATATACGGCTGTAATAAAACACCACGAGTATACAAACACTATCGTTATGAGGAAGGTTATTGTCAACGTTCATAAAATAGAACCTCTGATGTAAAGCAAATATAGTATTTGATTTCAGAGGGCATGTACTACTACCGTTCGTGACAGACTCATCCAATCAAGCTGAGCCCGAAATATTTTCATTTGTTTCTTGTTTGGCAAGAAGTCGTCTGATAAGCAACTATAAACTAAATTTTTCAACAGTGTTTAGATGTGTGCCAACATTTTTCGGAAATCGTTAGGTATGTAAAATATGTCAGTGGTAGTGTAGCTGTGTCCAAGATATTTAAAAGTGTGTGTATGTGTTCGGGTTTAACGTCTTTGATACTTAAAAGTATAATTAGATTTATTTCTATATATGACAGAATGTAGCGAAGTTTTCAATTGTTTTAATTTTCAAGAATCACTGAAGCATTCACTATGTCAAAAGATCTGAAACAAAATTGTATAAAATACTGTCTAGCTCAAGAATGAAGTATGTACGTAATAAACTAGCATTAATAAGTGTCTAAAAAGATATTTACCATTTATCCGGTCATAGTATAGCCGTAAAACGGACGGAAACCCTGAAATAAAAATATATACACAACATCAGGGAACTGATGACGCTTTTGAAAAGTTAAAATTTCCATTATGATAATGCTTCTCTCACGAGTATCTAATTAAAGGAGATATTTACAGTCTATATTTGTCACTTAAACGGTTGTATTAATCACAAGCATCTACTGTTATCTACACGGAAATGCAATGAAAACGCACAGTCTTTGAAGTTGTCTCAAATCATTGATAATATTCTGAATGAAATGATTAATAACAAGATTTTAGACCTAATACGAAAAATATCTAATTTTTAAGTTTAAAAGCTAATTTTTCGTGAAAATAGATAAAAATGATTTTGCAAGCAATTCATCTTTTTCAATTCGCGCCGAAGTGTATGTGATATGTAAGATTAAATTGTTGAAAATTCTTCCCTTACACTGCCGAAGAGATGACAACTCTCAGTTAATGTATAAATCTATATAGATTCTTTGAATGGAGGGTGCACACAAGCGGTGAGATTTCAACATGTCTGAACATTTCAAAATACTTCATTTAATATGGTTAATTTTATATGCTTTTCATATGTTTATAACTGTTACAATAATATTTTTTCTAGTTAAATATTTTAACACAAAGTAATCCCAGCCCACATCTCTGTAAATATATATGTAAGAGTAACCGATAACGTTAGCTGCTCAAATATAATCAAATAAAAACCTTTTCTTTAAATTCATGCTAGGTGTTAGTTTTCAAAGCGCTTTGGTGTATAAAAAAATGCGTAAATAATTTCAATTTACACAGACATAAATACACGAAGTAAAATAAACAAGTTAAACAATAAAACAACATGAACAAGGACAAAAAACATCGTACTGGAATAATCAGTGGAAAACACAAAAACACAAGGGCCTTTACACTGGTATGTGAACAACAAACCTCACTCTTAACCCCATATCACAAAGCATTTGTGTCTTGTAATTTAAGAATATAATAGTATAGAGTCAAAGTATGGACGACACTTAACGGCCACCAAATAACATCTTAGTGTTGAATAATTGAGTTCAAGAGTTAATTATATCACTCAAAAAGGACTGACTCTCTCTCTCTCTCTCTCTCTCTCTCTGGCTGAACGCTTTGAATCACTTGCTCATCACATTTTACAGAAATGAAACTTGGATGAACTCTCCTAATGTAGTTCCGGCCTAGATAACAAAATTTTTCTGATTTGCTGATATAGAAATGTATGTCAATCGTCGTTACCTACACTTGTACGCTAGAATTGAATGTGTATATGCAACATAAATGTGCAATGTGTATTAAATAGAAAAATACAAGTGTGTACCAAAGAATGTTTTCAAATTCCAAATAATTTCTAAGATGGCTTTCATTCATCATTTCGAGTTTTATCGTATTATTGTGAATATTTTACATTCTGTTTTTGTTTGTTTACATTTCGCCTAACATGTGCACACGGCCGTGTCGTCTAGACCGGAAGTTTTTCATCCACGAAAGCATAAAATATGTAGTGTCTCTGTGATATAAAATATTGAGAAAATGTGACTGGTGTACGATTGAAGATAAATTTTCCACTTGTTCAAAATAAATAGTACCCATTGACCGAACTGTGCGTTTAAGGTGAGAAATGCGCAATTGAAATGAGTAAGTACATTTTCCCGTTCATGACCATGGTTCTTTTAGTATACCTTGGGGTATTGTATAACATGTACAGAGGCATTTTCTTTCTTGTCTGGTGCCAGTGATCCAGATGACTTGCTGAATTTCGGACGTTCTATCAAAGTTCCCACCCGCGCTTGAAATAAAACCCAAAGTGAATCTTGTGTCTGCTTCCAACGTCAAAATCTTGAAAGTCGCCAAATGAACAAAAATTGTGGCGATGTGACTTTAAGCAAACCAAAAAATAAAAGAAACGGAAACCCCCCCCCCCCCCCAAAAAAAAATCCCATATAAAATGTCATAAAACATGGTATGGACAATTGAGCCTTTTTTGTATTTTGTCGCAAAAAACAAAACAAATCAGTTTCACCTTTTATTTTGACTATTAAATGTTTGCGTACAAATAAATACTTAAGATTTGTTTGCTTTTGGTTTAGTGCCGATTTTCAACAGGTTTCATATTTATGTAAAGGCGGACAGTTCACTGAACCAGTGTTCATAGATTTTGAACCAGTATTTACCTGTTCTCTGCAAGTAACTGCCAACTTCTCCACACGAATCAGATGGGGAGGACGAACAAACTTATGACAAAAATACTTAAACCAGGAAAATACTTTAACCACACATATGAACGTAATATTTCTGTAACGTTGATGAAAGCATAAAAGATGCGGAGTGTCCCTGCGATATGAAATACTGAGACAATGAGACTGGTGATGGAAAATACATTACCACTTGTTCAGTATGCTTAGTACTCATTTACAGATATGCGTTCTAAGTGAGAAATGCGCGATTGAAACGATATGAAATAATAAGACAATGGTACTGGCGCACGAGCGATAAAACCCACCAATCATTCCTTAAGCAGAAATAAATTGATGCACATTGCATTTCCTGTTTTCCTTTAGTTAATTGTCGTGCTTATAATGGATATGAGATAACTTAAGTTACTAGATTGGAATCATCTACGATTTACGTATGTCGGTTTCTTATACGCGTATATATCAGTTGCTTTCCTTTATGTTTTACTGGCTTCAGGTTAATATGTGCAGTCTGCCTTTTTAGTCTGTAATCTTCACAGTGGAATATATTTTATGACTTTAAGTGCATACTTAGCCATATGTAAACATCAAGTGGCTGATTCCTGAGCGTATCATTTTCCAGTGGCTTTTTTTTTAAAAGAAGATACTATTTAAAAGACGGTGTAGTTTGTGATACTGTATTTTCACATTACAGCGTCCATGTTATTTTAAAACAAATAATGGAACTTAATTCGGAATAGATCATCTTTGTTCAATTTATTCGAAAATAGACAGTGTTTTTATTACAGTACTTCTGTAGAATTTCGTACTTGCTTCTTAATCGCAAAGGTACGAATTATGATTAAGTGGTATTGACTGATATATTTCGGCAAAGGAAAACATATAATGGTTTACAAACATTCTTATAATGTTAAAATTCTAACATATTGAAATATTAAATAAATAAATAAATAAATAAATAAAAATGGATAAATAAATAAATATTAAATAATACAAAATTTAACCATGATATGCATCCAATACCAAGGATAACACAAAAAAGCGCCAGCGCTTGTTTCCATAGTGGTCCTTTGACACTTTATGGCATGACATAGAGAGGCACTATTTGAATTTAACACATATTACAAACATTATTAGTATATCACAGACTAATTCTAAATAGAAATATCACAGGTGACTGACATCAATTATTATGAAAATAATATCCTATCGTACAGAAACATATCTCAGGAAAATATATCATCACAGTAATTACTATATATATATGGGAAATTGAACACTGTAAGCACATCATGGATAGATGGTTAAGAATAAAGATATTGGTAAAATATTAAGAAATAGTTTTACCTTAGCCGAAGAAAACAACACATTTTAAAAATGTATTACATGTAACTTTAAATTTAAAAATTCTGAAGATATTTAAAAACTGTTCATTAAATGTTTTTTGGAGGCATCCTTAAAAACTGCTAAGTTTGTAATGTTTGTGATTTTAGAAGGTAGCCCATTCCATAGTTTGGCTCCTAAAAACATAATGATTTTGATCCCGACCCCTTTACCTTAGGAAGACCATAACCCCCTTTATTCCTGAAACGGGTATTATATCTATGTAAAGAATCTTGAGCAACAAAATAATCATTCATATACCCAGGGGCCATATTGTTTCTGACTTTAAAAACATGACACAACATCAAATAATTAACCCTTTTATCAACTGGTAACCAATTAAGTCTATTAAAATGTTCAGAACTAATATGGGATCTGGGATCAAGATCAAGTACCAACCGAACCATTTTATTTTGAGTAACTTGTAATTTATTTTTCAAATTCTGAGTCAAACTGTTGTACCAAACTGAGCTAGCGTAATCAAAGTGACATTGAACCAATGACATAACAAGTAACTTTTTAGTATATTGAGTAAGAAATACTTTTTTACGATAGAGAAACTTTAATCTAGCATTGGCTTTCTTGATAACAGAATCTGCCATAATACCAAATGATAAATGTTGGTCTATGGTAACACCAAGATATCTTACAGATTTTGTAGATTCAATTGTAGTGCCATTACAAGAAATATTCAGGGATGACTTTGACCTTAGTTTTTGTTTGGAGCCAAAGACAATGGACTCAGTTTTACCTAAGTGTAACGACAATTTATTATCAATGAGCCATTGACTTACTGATTGTAATTCATCCGTCAAAACCTGTTCAACATAGGAAAAACATTTATGTGAAACTAAAATTGCAGAATCATCAGCATAGAGTAATAACTTGTGTTTAACCACTGCAGACATGTCATTTACATAAATTAAAAAGAGCAAAGGCCCAAGTATTGAACCTTGGGGTACACCACAGGTAATTTCTGCATTAAAATAATATGTACCAGATACATTTACAAGCTGCTTTCTGACTGAAAGATAGGAGGTGAACCATCTTAAAATGTCATTACCAAGACCAGCTGCTTTTAGTTTCATTGAAAGAATTGAGTGGTCCACTGTATCAAAAGCCTTCTGAAGATCTAGCCATAACATACTAACAATATTACCTTTATCATTTTCATTTCTGATAAAATCAGTCAAATGGATAAGACATGATTCAGTGGAAAAGCCACTTCTAAAACCAGATTGAAATTTATACATTAAATCATGGTCTTTAAAATAAGACTCAACTTGATCATAGACAACCTTTTCAAGGATTTTAGAAACTACATTTAAAATAGAAACAGGTCTGTAATTACCTACTGATAATTTATCATTCTTTTTAAAAAGGGGAACAACTCTAGCAGTCTTAAGATCATCTGGCACAACACCCTGAATTAGGGACAAATTTATAATATGAGTTAGAGGACCAACAATGATAGATGCACCATCTTTAATAATGCGAGAAGGTATGCCATCTAAACCGGTGGCTTTGTTCGCACCCATAGAACTTAAATATTTAAGAACCTTACCCTCAGAAGCAAGAGAAAAAGAAAAACTATCTGGGAGAACTCCTTTGCTAGCATAGAAATTGTTAACAAAACTGCGACCATACTTGTGTACAGATTTGGGAAGTTTTTCGACAAGTTTACTAGCTACAGTTGTAAAAAATTATTGAAAGATTCAGCAATGGGTTTCTTTTCAAAGCAAATATTGTCATTGATTTTTAAACATATGTTAGAACTTGAACCCCCAGATCCTTTCTTAGAAGGTAACCCCAGATTTTTAAGAATTTTCCATAATGATTTAGAATCACTTTTGTTCTGTTCAATGCTATTAGTAAAATAATCCCTCTTAGCATTATGAACTAAAAATTGAACTTTATTTCTTAAATACTTAAAAGAGTTAAAATTTTCATCACATTTATCATGCTTAAATTTGTGAAATGCTTTGTTTCTATCATTTATAGCTTGTAAAATATCAGAATTAATCCATGGTTGTGATCTTTGTTTAAGTCTAGTCTGCTTCACAGGAGCAATATTATCAATTACAGATAAAACAACTGTTTAAACATATTCCAAGCATCATTCACATTGTCACTTAAAAATCTAGGATTCCAATCAACTGATAAAAGACTAGCATGAAAATTGTCTTTGTTATAATTTTTCAAAGATCTTAAAAATACATCATCATGAGAACCAATATATGATTTTGTCTGTTTTCTAGTACAATATACCATGTTGTGGTCACTAAAAGTAGTGTGATAACACCTGACTGAGAAATCTTATCACAGTCTGAAACTAGAATTAAATCTAAGGTTGTTGAGCTGGTAGAACAAACTCTGGTTGGTTCGTTAATCAACTGATTAAAATGAAACATATTAATAAAATGTTTAAAATTCTGCAAAAGAGGATGAGATCTAGATGTTGAGCATAAAATATCTGTGTTTAAATCACCAAGTAGAAATGTTTCAAACTTTAAACAGTCACTACAAGAAGAGCACACAGAGTCTAAAATGGAATAAAAGTTCTGTTGAGTAGGGGGTCTGTATAAAACACTAAATAATATTGGCTTAGATTTTGGTAACAACAGTTCGATCCAAGTAGCCTCATAATCTTCATGTTCAAGGTCAGTTCTATTGTTATACGACAAATCCTTGTGAATATATATACAGACACCACCGCCATGACGATTCCGATCCCTACGTTGAATACAATAATTTGATATGGAAACTTCAGAATCTGGAACTGAACTGTCAAGCCAGGTTTCAGAAACACCAATACATGCAGCTCTGGTTTGTTTGGCTAATAGTTGGACTTCATGGAGTTTAGGTATTAAACTTCAAACATTTATGTGGATGAAATGTAAACCTCTCTTATGGAATACTTTGAAGTCATCATGTGTGGTGGAAAAATCTGATTCTGCTGAGGGTCCAGGACATGGATGTATGTCACCACATAATAATAAACAGATGGGTATAAAATCGTTCCTACGCTTTGTTGTGCACCAGGAAGGTTCATTCTTTTTATATACAGTTGAAATGACATTTACAAAAGCGTTGTAGTACGTAAGGTGCCCATAACTGATAGGTAAAATAGAAACACTATCCGAAATAAAATTATCCGGATACCCATCAACTTCGAAAATGTCATTTTCTTGCTGTTCATGGAAACGACAGTATATAAACAGTATAACGAGAATGTTCTTCAATATATTCATAATTGATCTGTTGAAGTTTTTACAGCTGAAGACGTCACCTTTTCAGTAATTTGAAGAAATAAATATGTAAACAAAAAGCCTCTCTAGGTCAAAGACCACCAAATAGTAAATAGTGATTTTCATAAAATGAAAAGTATTTTATAAATCAAAAATAATGCATTGCTTTAAACCTCTCTGTTTACACAACAATATAACATTTACACTAGAAATAACAGGGAATATGCTGTTTGCCCATTCAAAAACATTTACTGGAGACATTATAGGAGAGGCAGACAGACAGGGAAACAGACACAGTACGACCAACCAGGAACTGTTGCTATATTTACATACGCTATAACATTTACACTAGAATTAACAGGAATTATGCTGTTTGCGCATCTAAAAACATTTACTGGAGACATTACATACAGTTTTAAATTATAAAAAAGCAGTTTTGACGGAATTATTTTCCATTCTAAATCAAAGTCAGTTTTGAAACTTGTATTTTTAAACAGGTACTTTAACATCATTGGTTTGATGAATTAAGTTATGTTCACTTGTCAATCGAAATTGTTGAAAGCGGCGCATGAATAGATGAGCACAAGTGACACTGAATATTGTATTCTCTATTTTCTAGAACGTATGTGGTGCATTCTAGAAGTATATCCATTATACAAATGATTTTGCGGACAGGTACATGTGACCCTGTGATTCGATTCAATATTTCTTTGAATGTAAAACTGAAGACAAACAACTTTTTTATTTGATCATAAAATCAATTTTTGTTCATTACTGTCATTAAGTTATTTACTGTTGTTTATTGTTCTTTAAAATATCTAGTATAATTAATATGAAGTGTCAAACCTGATTCTATCTAACTACCTGCTGATATATTTTGAAATATATTTTTGTGTTGTATTGTATGTCCATATCATTCTGTGATAAGTAGTTTGTACAGCGCTTTTGGACGTTTATTTTATAGATGAAAAGAGTGCTTTTAAAATCTGGTAAATAATAATAATAATTACATTAATGAATTATCCTAGTGAGTGAGCCATACACCCCACCAATCCTGTGGTGAACATGAAACCTTAAATGATACACTAGCGTGTAATTCCATGAAAAGCGGCGTATGGTTCCCAGTTAAAATAATGAGCCATAAACCTATAACATTATACATTCAAAATAGCCTACTACCAGATCTGTGTGACGGCATTGTACATTTTAAACAAAAAAAATGCCTAAAAGCCCTGTTACTTAATTGTTGAATAAGACAGTAAAAGGTACATTTATAGGAACACAGTTTCATCAAAACAAACCCATAGCAGTGTAGGTATTGACGTGTATATGATAAACATGTACACAAACACTCAGTGACAACGTACACGTAATAAAAACTAAAGAAACAGTGCGGGTCGTCCCTTGGAATAGTCAGAGATAAAAACAGCAATGACGAGTTATGTCCCCAAAATGACAGTATATTGCAATTAAAGTTATTCCCGCAATATACGCAGTGGTAACAAAAACATTTTATGTAAACCAAAACTATGTTGTTGTAAATATGATAGCAAGCCTCTAGAACCATATGCGTATGTACTCAATGCCTTTGCAGAAGACGCATGTTAGTGTATGAGAAGAACAGAGTAATGTTTCAGAAACTGGATCTGCTTCTTTTAATCTAACTTGCTGAAAACCAATCTGAAAGATCAAGTTGCTTTGACATTTAACCAAATGCATTTCCTTCAGATGTTTTCGTATTGATGACAAATACTATACCGATGTGTCATGATAATGCATAATGCACTTTGATTCATTCCATACAATCCGCCTTAAATATGATCGCATGTGATAAAACAAATTTTGCTTTGGTGGATATATTGTATAATATCGGAAATGAGTTTTGATTTGTAGGTCAGCTATACGTAAAGTCATCTGTAGCATATTATATGTAATACTATGTGCTTTGATTAATTTTCAGATGTTTTCACTAATTCATTCTGTATTACTATTGGCAGCTACCCGATTAGAAATCATGCTTTGAAATTAACTTTACATTTAAGCATTAATTGTTGGTACATTAAACTGTGTGTCCACAAATTAGTGTAATGATAGTTGAAGAACAAAACGTTGTATGTATGGCCAAATCATTCACAGTTTGAAATATCCTACTTTTATATTGGATATATATCGTACAACAAAACTCTTATTGTAACTTTAAGTTTCCACAGTGGCATTGTCACAAATACGTAATGTCATATCTTGTCACTCCTTCAGCCAATGATACTAGTATGCCTCCTGAGGCAACTTGATACTTACATATGCTTGTAATGACTCTGAACAGCTACTACACATATGAGTGGCCTAGTGGTTAAGGTTCATCACTTTATATCACCTTCCCCTTACCAACATTGGTTCAAACTTTACTTGGAACGAAGTGACTGTAAAACATTCTTCCTGTGAAACAACCATCCAGCTAGCTAACGGAAGGTCGGTGGTTCCAGTCTTGTGTCCGCCCTTCATGAAATAATTCTCGGATGGACCCCTAGATTATATCTCCACCACCAAAAGCTGAAAATCACCTTATGACTTGTGTCAATATTACCCTAAACATTAACAAATTGAAAAACAAACAAAAAAGTATCCAAATGTGCTAAAAGTATACTTAATTCAAAAGTTCTGTAACTAGCATTTTCAGATATCTGAAAATAAAGCGTTACGATAAAACGTTTGTTTTCTGTAAAATAATTGAGATGTCAACTGGATTTCTACAGAGCATACCATAATTAGATTAAATTCTTTTATTACGATCAATACTTCATTATTGACCGAATGTATTCTTGTTATAAAAAGCTGTGTGAAAACTGACCTCCAAGTATTTTACAGTGTTAATATTGACATTCAGTGCCTGTAGACTTCTAGACGTATAGAGAAACCAGTGCAGTTGTGTACCTTCTGACATTTTTATAGTGTTAGTGTAGACTTTTTATCTTATAAGGATTCCAGACTTTTCTTTAACAGTGTGTGACTTTCAGACGCTTTCACCACAAGAGTGCGGACGAAAGACTTTTTGACTGTCATAGTAAATATTTTGTGTTGAAAAGTTTGATTGTTGTCTTTATTTAATTATATATACGTACACATGCTGGATAACAGGTTGTTTTAGAAACTGACTGAGGCACACGTAAGTCTGTATTTTTTAATCTGATTTATACAATTATTTAGAAGTGTATGAGTATCTAAAATTCAATTCAGTTCAGGATCTTTATTTCCTCCCAAGTAGGTGCGATATACTGAAGAACAGTACACAATCTGAATTTATATGAAAAGTAGGTAACAAAACACAAAAGCAAACGTATTTACTTTACAGGAAATATACATATCATGGTAGCTTTTTAAATAATGGATTATGTTTTGATATACGTATGTATGCGTATACATAAAGTACTCAAAGCCTTTTTATAGTCTCATTGCAGTATACAGTTCTGCACATTTACATATGATAATAATACCAGACGGGACGTTCATATAGCGGGAAGGGCAAACAAAAAGACCCATTACAAGTGTCCTTGCGAAACGAACTGTAGAACTGCGAATGGGACTTACTCAATATCGTTGCCACATATTGGGACATATCGGAAATCAGTGCTGTACATTTGCCAATTAACTGTTGTAGAGGGGCATGCAGCTTTTAACAAAATGCTATGCGTAGAGCAGGAAAAATAGATAGTGTACATTTCTTCCGGCATTTCGGGATATCTGGCACCAAGAACAGTTCTAACACACATTCCATTAGAACTGGCGAGGCGACTTTAAAAACTATTACATATCTCAGTGGAAATAAAGTCAACAAAGGTGGAATTATACAGAGACATTCAGTAAGAACACGTCAAGTTTTATCAAAATACACGTGTTCGCAGGGAGAGCATACGGAAACTTCTCTGTCGGGAGGTTTGACTAGTACATTGGCTATGAAATGCAGTAATTCGAGATCCCAGTTTTTCAATGGCCCCGTCCATTTTATCGAAGAAGATATATCAACGCGTATCTCCCTTAATCCTCTTGTGATAAAAAGTTTCTAGGTTCAATTTGCAATAATCTAATTTCCGAAACAAAATCATTATCAGTAATCAATTTCAACAAATAATGAAAAAAATATTTTGAAACGAAGTTGGAAAGAAACACGGAAATAAGTTTTCAGTCAGAATCCCTACAACAGCAGTGTATTGCATAAAGCATTGTTAAAAATTTGAAAAAAAGAAATTCAATGTATATACAAATGTGTATTGTGTAAATTGTTCTTAACTTTTTTACCAGGATTCATTGGTATTTTTTTTAAAAAAAAACGATAGAAAAAACATGATACAAGTACAAATACAATCATTGATCGACATAAGACAAGTAACAGAAGAGAATTTACGGACAAAACGCAGCATGATATGGAAACATTTGTACCGGTGTAGCGTGATTATCACACGGTCGTGACCAGGTCCACGGTTTATATATGTTTTTCAAAACCTGCCCAAATGCTTATTCTTTGTCCAATATTTGCAAAATTTTGCATATTAAATTCTCAAAGATAGCTTTTGTAACTTATATGATTTGATTTTGATTTTATATTCCTGAAATTTAAATATATTGCTTTGAATATGCCCGATTTGACGTATTTTACCGGCTTTTATGGTGTTTCAGAAAAAACTTGCAGAACACAGTAACTTATCTTTTTCACGAATCAGATTGTCTTAAAACTTGCTAGAGGTGTTAAATATTGTGCATGGGACTGTTGTTTGTGAGTAGCTACTCAAAATAATAAGATTTACACGCTCTGAAAATGACCTTTTTGTCTAAAAATCTACGAAAAACATGGCCGCGGTGTGTAAATAATGAGTTGCTTAATTCAAAACTGTCCCATTATTTTTCAGTAAAACTTCTTGTTAATTTAAGACTCTAATAACTTGCTTGACATGCCCATAGGCAAATATCTGTTATCGGTGTAATTACACTTTTGGAGAAAAGCGTGATTCGCACGTTTTAATTTCATCATTCGCCGCATGAAGGAACAAGATGGCGGAGCTTGCGAAATCGAAAGTAAGTAGATCTGTACTTTTTAAATAAAATACTGTAGATTCTAGATCTTTCTGATTGGCAGTCACTGGTTTATCTTATTTATCTGTTTCCACATATAATATGGATCTAGTAAATTACATACAACCAGTTTAATAACACCTAGTGATACTCTTAAGACTTAATTCTTCAGCCAAAGACTACGCAGAGGCAGAGTGACATAATTTAAAATACTGGTAGATCTAGGTCTACTAAGCAGCTGTAGTTGTGATTTATTAGCTGTTTTCAACTACTGAAATTCGAAAAAAGTGATCCGTAATTAGGTGTTCTGTTGGAATGTAATCCAAAAATTTAAAACGGGATCCATATGGAACAGAGGAGATATTGAGATTTTTTTATATGATACACTCTATGGGCAATTAATGTCCCCACTTTTGTTAAACACTCGAAAGACCAAAATATTAGAAGCAGTTTGTGATAAAAATTTCATCGCTGCTGACCCTTTAAATTCTATAGGTTTAAATGCCGATTGTGTCACAATTTTGAAATTAATTAAAAAAAAAACTTAAATTTATCAAACGGGGATTCGGTTAAGGTAAATTTTATCTAACGTCGCTTTGTGAAACAATGAACATAAGCTCTGTAGAGCTTTTGAGCGACCCCTTTTTAAGAATAGTTAAAACCAATTATACCTTACCCCCAGCATTTGCGAGTACCCATTTACAGCTGGGCCGACTGAGGCCATCGAGATGATAAAGTGCCTTACCCAAGGTCTCACCAGAATGGGAGTTGCCAGGGATCGAACCTAGGGGCTTCACCTCTGTAGGACAGCGTATTAGCCCTATCAACCAATGCGTCCGCACGAGTTCCTCATTGATTTATGTTGTATGTAAGTTATTGGCTCAGCTCAATCCAGGGCTTGTAGGTTCCAGCCCCAGTGGGGTCAGGACTTCTCATATGACACTAGTACTGGTTATTCCAAGAAGCGGACTTGAGATTGGTTCCAGTAAGCTTAAACTCTGCACATTTAAAGCAAAATACTCTTTTTTTCATTACCAACATCTTACTCTCACCAATATTTCACATCTTGTGATGGAACCCTCTTCACAAAAATATAGTGAAACATTTATTACATATTAATTTGCGTTGTTTTTCTAAATGCAAATGGTTCCACATATCAAGTATTCCAATTATTATTTTGATAGGATATGATTAAAAATTGTAAACAATGTACAGTCAAAAGAATAGAATTTAACAATAAAACACATAATTGTAGTTATATGGATAATTAAATAAATGAAATCGGTCATTTTGATCAATGTTCATAAAACTGTCATTCCTTTCATTTTGCATTATTCAGCAGTTACCAAATGTATCAAAAAGTGTTGTTTAAAAAGTATTTTTCAAAGAAAATAACCCATTAATCAAAAAATGTTCAGCACTAATTAATTCATTGAACAGAGTGCAAAATATGTCATACTCTTAGTTAGATAAGTATTAATAGATCTGCTTATATACTCAATATTATTCTCTACAATGAGCTGAAAACCCACATCATGTGTTATAGCATTAAATTTACTGAACATTGTCCTACCAAGGTATCTGCAATTTTCGTCTAATGTCGGCAGAAAATTGTTTTAGCAAATTTGAGATTGGTAATTAGATGATCTTTTGGCTTAATGGTCAACTGTTTTAGTTCCTCAAATATCATTATAATCTAGTTCTAATTGATTTAATCTTGTGCCATAACGCTATGCAGTGGAATTTGATTACAAACTTATGTTGACTATTGGCATCATCGTGAGTAAAACAGTATAACACTTTATATAACACGATAATTCCTTTTCAGGAAATGTAGTTTTATTAAATGATAAATCAAGAGCCATGACCTGCTGAAAATACAGAAAACTGCTGTGGTAGAGATAGTTTACAGTTTTGTATGTTACTAACGGCAGCACATCCAACATTGCTACTTGATAGAATAGTTTGCCATTCTACTTTAAATTTAATCTTTATTTGTCAAATTATTCTAAATATTCTTTGCACTATTTCGTAATATTTTGAGAATTCGATTTTAACTTTTGAGGTCACCAAGCTTTAGGTATTACAATTTAGATAAAAATCTGGATTAAATAGAAAGTATACTGGATACATATATACAGTCAAACCTGTGTTAAAGACCACCTCTGAACAGATACCACCTGGCTTTAAAGACCACATATTTTGTTTCCCATTTTAACATTTACAGAGTATTTTAAACTGTGAATAAAGACCACCTCCCAATAATGACCACATTTTGGCTCTCCCAAGGGTGGTCTTTATAGACAGGTTTGATTTTATATGCCATATTAAATTCATTACACTTTTAAACTCGCAAAACGCAAGTCGATTCGCACCTTTAATCAAGTAATTTAGGATAAAAATGGCTGGTTGTAAAATCAAGGCTAGACATATCTCAGAATTTAGCTGGATTAAAAAATGCTTACTAAGCTTAAGTAATAATAATTTACAGGAAGGTTACATCTCTACAGATCCTGTAATAAATATTCATTATGTCCAGGAACTTTAATTATTTATTTTTTTAAATTGTTTTTTATTTATATCGTGTTGATTTTGATTTTGTTATAAGTGCCCGCCAACCTAAACACATAAAAACATGGAAACGCAAGCCTTTAAATTATTACCACTGCATGAACTTTTTGTTGTTATATTTTCTGGTTCTTACGGATCATAGGGTATATCCAATGGAAAAGAAGTCCCCTTAAATAGTTGCAACGGGGCTTTAGTTGGGTAGACCATTTCAATACCGATCACGAACAGACCAAGTCTGCTACTATTTTGCTTTGTTGTGTTCTGTGCTTCCAAAGGATCTAATAGATTCTATTGCTATAATTGCCATTCTTTTAGAGGAAGAGCGATGACCGATTCTTTTCAAAACATCGTGACAAGAGCATATACGTCTTCAAACATAATGTTAGTCGTATTGAGCAATAAGAGCTGTGTCTGTCATTTGTTATTAAAACACATTTACATAAGTAAGGGGTATAGACAAGTGAATAACCTTTAAAGAATAAGTCTTAGTTATATTTTTAGATGAGCGTGCACCTGTTCAAACTGGTTATGAATAGAATAAAATGGAAGACATAAACAGATCCGTTATCAACGCCACAAACAAAACAATGACTCTGACTCACACAAATACTGAAATTAAGCTGTTTCATTTACATCTGAATTATGTGTGCTTTATTTTGAACGGCAATTTGCCATATGTTGCTCACCAAAGCACGACGTTTCCTTTATTTAGCTAGTAAAGACGAAATGAATTAATGAACATTACATAAAATGTTTTCCGAAGAGGTGGTTCTGATTATGGAATATTGATAAGCCTCTAGAATAGCCCGCCTACAATCGTCGGTCACCGGTATTTTACAAGGATATATATCTGCGGTATTCTGTCATCTTCTATTGACCTGAGGTCAATATATTCAGACTATCTCCATCATTGAATAGATTGTACGGGTTTATATGTACGTTAGAGTGTATGTTCACGTCAACAAGCTGATTGTTGCTCGTGTCACTTTGCATTTATGATCTCAATGTCTTCCTTTTTAAAGAAGGTATTGTCCTTTAAGTAAGCTTCAGGTACTGTGCTTTTACGATCCGCATCTGAAATAAAACCTTCATAGAATAGAACAGCAGGTTTTAAACATTTTTACTCTGATTTCTGGTGAATTAGTAACAACAACCATGTTGCTAGCACTCCGGTCCCTTTGTTGATCTGATGATAACCGAATGTTCAAATATTTGTTTGGAAGACTGACTAAATATTCAAATACCAAAATTGTTTTCCGTTGGCATTCCTTAGGGATATTTTGGTATTCGAATATTCGATCAGCCTTCCGAACAAACGAATATTCGAATTAGGTCGTCATGAAATCAACAAAAGAACTCAAAACTTATTTGTTTTTCAGATCAAAATCAGCAGCATTTCTTGTTGATTCTGCTATTTCCAACGGAAGTTGTCCAGACACTGACAAATATAAACTGCATCAATGTTTTCGTCATTTATTCAACTTTTATATGATTATTAGCTTCGTTTCTCGCAAGAAGATAGGGGGATAAAAGTGGGTAAAATATAAATTGCACGTAATCCGTCTTCTTCTCCGGAGAACGAGTAAAGTACTTCTAAGTGACTGAGACTACTAGAAACGTCAGAAGAAATATTTTATTAACATTGAATACTAAATAAAATGTGTACCATGCAGAATGCATTTACTAGTTGTATTTGGAGTACATAATATTATTTAATGTCATTCTGTTGATTAGATAAAACGATTTACAGTGTAATTTCGGCACCTTTCTTTCACAGTTACAGATTAATTTGATAGTCTTTGACGAATTTCAGACTGCAGGCCGAAGATGTTTTACCAGCGTTTAGAAATGTATGTAACACTGATGAAGAAACGATTAATTTGTGACCAGTTTGTATTAATTTCCGACAGACTTTTAAGGATATTTACTTTTCAACTTTTCACTTCAATATATTAACAATGTTTTCATATTCTTTTAACCTTTTTTAAATCATTTTATTGTTTTCATTCTACTATTTGAATACTGAAACAATATTTTAATGTTCGAGGTTACAACCGACTATTCGAAGGATCGGATATTTGTTGATATCTCTAATTTAAGCCACAAAGAGACTAAATTTAAAAATCTAAAATAATATCTTTCAAAACAAATATACAACTAGATGTGTGTCCATAGGACACAGGTGCCCCCACTCCTGCCACTGTAACATGGTTTAAAGACTCAGGTTAAACATTTTTAAGATGTTTGCAACACAAACTTTTAAGAACCTTATGTGTATTTTCTCTTAGTATAAAACAATCCTCTAATGTTTTATGATTCTAGGTCAAGTACATTTTAACATACATGTTTAACAAACTTTTTTTTGAGTAAGTCTGGACAAGAAGTCTGGTCTTGTGTAGTGAAATAATGACTGTAGGTAAAATATTTTCGGAGCTACGCGCGACAAAATATTAAAATGACAATTTTTTCCTAGGTAAGGGGCCATAACTTCTACAATATTGAATGAATCCGGACGCGAAACCCCAGGTGCACAACTGCACATGCTGACCAACATTCCTGTAAACTTTGGTGACTCTAAGTCAAATACTTTTGGAGCTACGCTCGACACAACATTAAAATGATTTTTTTTAACTAGGTCAGGGGTCATAACTCCTACAATACTGACTGAATCCGGACGCGAAACCTCAGGTGCACAACTGCACATGCTGACCAATATTCCTGTAAACTTTGGTGACTCTAGGTCAAATACTTTGGAGCTACGCGCGACACAACATTAAAATGACCTTTTTTTACTAAGTCTAGGGCCATAACTCCTACAATACTGAATAAATCTGGACAGGAAACCTAAGGTGCACACCTACACAAGCTGACCAACATTCCTGTAAAGCTTTGTGACTCTATGTCAAATACTTTTGGAGCTAGGCGCGACACAACATAAAAATGACCAATTTTTACAAAGTCAGGGGCAATAACTCCTACAAGACTGAATGAATCCGGACGCAAAACCCCAGGTGCACACCTACACATGCTGACCAACATTCCTGTAAAGTTGTGTGACTCTACGTCAAATACTTTTGGAGCTAGGCGCGACACAACATTCTCGGAAGGACGGACGGACAAACGGAAAAGAGCAAATCTATATGCCCCCACCACTCATGGGGGGTGGGGGGGGGGGGTGCACAAAAATGTTGCATTTATCTCACCCGCCTATTTAAAGCTTGACTGCTGCACTACAATCTGAAAAAAACTAATTTGTTCTGGTCTAAAGCCTTTTAATTAAGAGTTTATTACTGATTTCTACGCATTATGCTTCCGCCTTGAAGAAAATTTCTTCTGCAAATAATAAAATAAATGGTACTCTGATAAATGTAGTGTATTTTATTGAAACCTAATGTTGCCTTGTATAGATTTTATGCAAACAGTTATCTATCTGCAAAACATTCTAATCTGCTTAAAGTCTTTTTTTTTTCAAAAGTTTTATAGCATTACATCCTTCTCATTTGATTTATTCTTGTTATCTATGTAATGGATCATATATCTCAATTCACATTGTAACCAGTCTCCAAAAGGGCAAAGTAACAAATATATAATGTCATATCTTGATACTCTGTTCGTCGATGGCACCAGAGTGCCTCCTGAGAGATCTTGTAACTAGCAATAAATGACTCATTACAGAAACTGCACAGACATTTCTGACATATTTCATAAGAAAATAGACGTCGCTTGACTTTTTATTGGTCTTCCTTGTTCGTTTATCCTAAACACACCTTCAAGATAGATTTATTTTGTTTCCCAAAATAACACAATTACTTCTGTCTATATTTGATTATGTATAAATTCACCTCATATCGTGTGTTTGTGAAAAGTTGAAATTCAATAATATCCTTTTTAACGGATGTAAAATCAGCAGTTTGCTTATATATGTTCTAACTTCTCTCTTACTCTGATGGAAAACAATGAGCAGAAAAGAAAACGATTCATTTTATCTGCTATAAAATTCTTTATGATCTTCCATGCAAGTTGAAAATTACTTTAAAATTCCTACAATTGTTAAAAATTTCATAGTTACCTACATTTGTCCGAAAAAAAACAACAATTTCATCATATTAAAGGTGTAAAAGTGCTAAATAGGTTAAGCAGTATTTATAATACTGGCGAAAAGAAATTAATTTTTCTTTTTTTTTTTTTTTTTGAACTTATACTTGATATTTTTAGAAATAAAAACAAACAATTTTACACATGCGTTCATAATCATATTTTAGCTGTCAGTTTAGAAGATGTTTCATTGTGTTTGCATGTCCAATAAAAGCACACATGGCGGTCCTTCTGTTTGGTTTTATCGCTTTTCTGAACATAAGGTTAGTAACTCTTCTTTAAAATGCGTTTGACTATGTGCGACAGCTCCCAGATCATTTTCTATAGAAATATAGCACATTTATATACAGTAACTACTGTCCTACCTATTACAAAGCAAAACAGTTACTCGAGACCCCGATATTTCCAGTGACAGCTTTTTGTTGCAAACCGTTTTCTTTATATAAAAGAATACATAAAATAAAACGAATATTTTACTAGCGCATTTAAGCATCCATTAATCAATTACACTACGTGAGTTAAGATGAGCTTTTTTTAGCAATGGCGAAAACTCGGGAAAATCCAGTCCGGCATGCAAGAAATCGCTAATTATCGTAGCTCTTCCTAATCTAGTTCGCAGGTTCGACACTGAATGATTGTCAGTGAATGTATGGAAATTATTTGTTTCTGAGTATAAAATGGTTTCTATTTCTTCCAGAAAAAGTGCCTATAAATTGTTTTCTAGTGATATGTACTTTAATTTCTGAGCGGAGCAGCTGCCACGTCTTGGTATATAGTTTCATTCTTGGAAATGGACATTAGGCCACCCTGTAAAGTTCAACATACCATGTAACAATAACATTCATTTTTTTTCTCATTATAGTATATATTATATGCATATGGTTATAAGAAAATAATTGGAATATCATATGAATTATCTGGATTTTTCAAATTCGTTTTCGCATGGTAAGAGACTGTATAATTGGTAATTTGTATCGAAACATAACTTTTAAACGAAAAATATGTAAAATCAAACTATGATTCTCTCGTGAGCAGCATATCTTTGTAGAAACTATTGCATCTGGTTTTCTGTGGATGAAAGATAAGTTTAGCTCACTCTGATGAAATTTATTATCTTCTGTATACATAAAAATTCCTCATGGGTAATCAGGACTGAAACACTTACAGCTTTATCTGGCTCTTCGAGATCCTGTTCAGTACAGTTTTGTTCTGTAAAGGAAAACAATAAATTTTAAGGCTGCTGCGATCTTCTATGCTTTTTCTAAGTTCGTTCGTTAGGTTGTCAGTGCTAAAGACCTCAGATTTTTTTTTCTCTTTTACAAATAGCAATAGATCTATCTTCTTAATAGAAATATTGAGATTTCTACACTGAGCCTCTCTGGTTATATTTCAAGCGTTTCTTACAGTAAAACCCATTATTGTTTTTGTCATGAGGTAAAACCATCAATCAAATTTGCCAAAAATTAAAAGGAAAATATCCGCTTAACATCTGTAGACAACTGCTACTTTACCAGGTTCTGTAATGCTTCGAGCAATATTACACGTATTCATATTTTCTCCACTATGAGACAGAATGTTCCAAATAACACGCCGCTGTGAGATTACATTCTCTTGCTTACTTAGTTGGAAACGACAGAAATATACCATTAGTAAATCGTCTTGTAATTTCCTTTGTTACACACGCGCATTGAGATGTCATATTATTGACGTCATAAACTACAAGCTCAGTTTTTTAATTCATTATATCTTTAAACATTTCTTAGTTGTTGGCAACACAAATATCCTAATAATCTCACATCGATTTGCATCGTCATTATTTTGACCGCATTATTTACGCTTTATGATTGTTAAAACAGACTAGACAGATCTATTTAAAACACTGATGTAAAGCTGTAGAATTTTGAAAATCAACAGTTATCCTTGATGACATTACTTTTATATGATATCAGTTTTATATTATGGCTAAATAAACGTTAAACCTGCAAATATATAGAGAAGCAGTCGTCCAAAATGCAAAAGTTTTTTTATAAAAAGAATATGCATACTTGATCTAGACTAATGAAACAAAAGCAATAGTGATCTGATTAAGCTCAATGTGAAGTCTTATGTATGCAATGCCAAGCTCTATAGAGCTGCCTCACTAGAATAGCACGCCGTAGACATCGGGTTGACCAACTCTAGACATACCCTCTTAATGCTGAATGTCAAACAGGGACGTTATAGTGCCATTTTCATGTTTTTGATATGACAAAGCCAGGGAGCAAACCTCCAATACTCGAAAGGGGCGCTCGACAACTAGGCTTACAAGGTGACGACAGCACGCAAAAAGGTGATGGTCTGATGTAATAACAGCTGGATCTGATCAAATGTAAATACAAGGCTAATCGCGGTATCATCTGTATCAGAAAAATCAGAAAAAGTATTTCTGAAATAAAATCAAATCACTCGCAGGAAAATATCGAACAATCAGGAGTTCAAAGACGAAAAATAGTATATTTCGTTTGAAAGAAGCCGGAAAACATACCAGCAAGTGTAAAGTCATGCTAATAATTTATAGGTAGTACTTTTGCGATAAGATAATAAAGTGGAAAACCACAGATCGTCCAACACGACATAAACGAAAATGTTACAGGCTCGGTCTGATTGAGCCTGTTCATGGACGGTAGTGGGATTTCAAGCTACCGTCAACGCCCTCTAGCCCCGGGTTGAGCAGAACTCATCATTTACACATATTAGAAGTACTAGGATATAATTTAGAGACATCCGCAGATGTATTCATACGGCGGTGCACATGGAACCTTCAATGATACACAGAGTGCAATTCCATAAAAAGCGGCGTATGGTTCCAGATAAAAGAATGGCTCGAAAATTTAATATAGGTCTCTAAAAATATCTGTATGTATGTGTTCCTTTTTTTTGAAAAAAATAGAGTAATTCTTTGTTTTTCTAGCAGTTAATAATGCTAGATAAGTTGCTTAGATGAAACTGAAGAAAATAATACGCTTGATATGATGTTCTGACAATTTCCTTTTTGATTCAATACACTTTAGCTACGACTTTTCTCATTAAAAATGGAGTGCTAAAATGCTATTGTTTTGTGGAGTTTTTGTTATACGTTTTACAAGTCAGTTATTCATGTTCAAACAGAGTATACAATTATATGATATTTGTCGTTTTAAGTAATTATCTAAAGTATATAGCTTCTTAAATAATTTGCCAGAATAAGTCCAGATAAGGATTTTATCCTGTCACTTGCAGTATTTTCGACCCGATATCAGGGTGCCGTATATCTTTCTTGATATACCGTCAGTTGATCATGTGACCAGTGATATACGGTCAGTTGATCATGTGACCTTATGTCGATATTGTTGTCATAAGAAATTTTTCAACGAAACCATCATCATGGTGTTGGAAATGTCCGAACTAAGAAAATGAGTGGTCAAATAATGAGTTTTTATTCAAAAACGAAGAAGTTATTGCGATTTTGCCGGTAATCACGTGCTTATATAAGTGACGTCATTACGAATATGACGTTATTAAAGCGGTTGTCGCACACTTATTTTTGTAAAATAAATTTCCAGATATCGGGAAATGAAGTAATGACAAGATAAATAGAATAATAGGTTAGTGCCTTAGATGGAGAAAGTTTATCTGGCTTGGCTCCGGACGTTATCAGGTTCGCCTTCGGCTCACCCGATAACCTCCTCCACCTCGCCAGATAAACTTTCTCATCTACGGCACAAACCTATTATTCTCTATATACTGGTCGAACAGCTTAAAATTGCATTCAGTACATTTTTATATATTTTACAGTAGCTCACTATTAGGAATGTGACTTTCTCACAATAAGGCGGTGCTAGGTTCGTGAGGGTTGTGGCACTATCCATTACCCCGGTCAAACCGAGTTTTGTTATCATTTTGCTTGGTTGCATTCTATGCTTCCAAAGGATCTTCTCATAGATTCAATTAACTATCTCAAAAGCAATCTTTAAGTGCTGTGTGGGGCTGTATAATATGCTCCCCTTTTTTGGATTCAGCGTTGTTATATTTTCTGTTCCTTTGGTATCATGGACTCCATTCAATATCTATGTTAAGCATTTCGCATAAGCCGGTGATAGGGAGCGTAAGGGGTGCTGCACCATCCATTACCTCTCATGAAGAGACTAATTCAAACCGAGTCTGCTATTATTTTGCTTGGTTGCATTTTATGCTTCCAAATGATTTTCTTATATATTTTCCTTTCGATTAGTATAACTGTCAGTTAATAGATAGTTTACAATTTACACAGAACTGCGACAACAACCCGCCCACGTTTAACTGTTTTGCTCCTTCTTTAAAATATTCTTCAGTTTATTAAATTTTGATATGATCGCCGAAAAATAAGTTAAAGCTAAAACTTTGTCGGCTTTGGTTAAACAATATTTATATGTTGATAGTAATATGACAGTCAACAGTTCTGGATAATATTGCTGAAGTTTGAAAATGTGATGAATATGAACATCATGAATGTGCATCCTTAAATTGCGTGTATCAAAGAATGAACGTTATTCATTAATTTTAGGGCTCGACACTACCAATTAAATGGTCCAACGTCATTATGACGCTGCCTTATCAAACAAAACATAATTCATACAACTTGAGATTACCATGTTTCTCGCCATTCAATGCATTTTCTATAGTTTCCTAGGCATAAATCAAAACCATTCATATCACATTTCAGTAGTATTAATGAAAAAGAGAGACGGAACTGTGATGCAACGAGCTGTAACAATGAGCATTTTAATTTTCAAAAAGTGAATTATCGTTATTGCCGTCTGGTGTCTGGACTTCGAGTCGTCTATAATATTTTTCTGCCCCTTTTTACCCTCCCATACCGTTTGTCGAAATACTCGATTATTTATCTATGATTAAAAACATAAAATGTTATCGCATATCTCTGTTCAACACTAATTTCAAGGTGATGACTAACAGTAGAAGCCTGTCAAATGTTTTCTAGTTTGATGTTATTGGCGTAAAACAGTTCACATAAATATAAGAAAACGTAGAATTTAAGAATAAGTAATGCCTTTACAATAGAAACAAAACTGGGTCGGATTATGTCACATGACGTTGTCATGGGGACTAGAATTTACACCAAAGAAAATAAGATTATTACATATCAAATAAACATTAATATATTAATATGTATTAATATTTATCAATTTTTGGAGATATGCGTTGTAGTGAGACTACTTTTCCAGTTCTTTATTGAACATCCCTCGTAAAAGACTAGGATTTCACCAGAAAAAGTTTCCTTTTGAGTACTTTGCAATTTATAGTTCTACTTGGCAAGTAAGCGTCAATGAACTCCACGTCCGAGCCCATTATTGTCATCTTGCCGCAAAAGAAATTTCAAGGATTAATTCTACCTTTGTGACCAGTTAAGATCATCATCAGCCTGCACATCCGTGCAATTTGATCATGATATTCAGTCAGTATTTGAATTTGGTAAGCATCCCTTATAACAGTTAACTGAAAAATGGACAAGTTTATTATAGACATTTAGTAGGGTAAGGTTAATTTGTCAAAGAGCTTAAGTGTTTGCTCATAAGTTAAATGAAACCTTTATTGTGATAACATTCTAATTTAGATAATGGCCAATTTGCCTTTAGATAGCGTTAATAATTTCCATCTAATTAATAAAACAATGTTTGAAAAATTTATGGGGGTATCAATATTAACATTTGAATTGTTTGCTGTAATATTGAATCAGCATGCAAGTTTGTATATCGAACTGCTGTAATAAAATATAAATTGCTGAAAATGGGGCACAGGTTAACTGCACGCTCTGCTGATCTTTATGTTAGAGTACAGATGAAATATAAACTATTGTCTAAGGTCGTTTTTGTTTTTGTATTTGACTAAATCCTGATTTATATACTCAGAAATTTAAATAAAGAAAAATATTACGATATGTGCTTCTTCAGCACCTTTTCTTAGTTATAGAAATCGCAACTTTCGAGAACAGAAAATGTTCAACGATGTAGGTTTAACCAATCTTCCCGCAACCGTAAATAAACATATCGTCTATATGAGAATAAAAATCTAATAAAATCTTTTTATTATACCTCACTTATGTCTAAAATGATAAAATCCCATTACCCGAGAAAGAGATATTTTGACTATCAAAAACATTTTCAACCTTTCTGACACATGACCTAGCGAAAGTGACTGTCAGATCATGTGATCGCGCTGATATTTTGAATTTCATATAAGGGCAATTTACTGCTTCAATTTTTCAGCCGAATGATTGCCTCCCTTGCCTCGGGTGACATTCTGACCTCGGGTTGACAATATCAATGTCACACACGCTGCCATATGATATTTATATAATGTCCGTGCTACTTATGTCATCGATATGTCCCCAGGATTAAAGAGATTTACAAGTTTAAAGCTGGTTTTATAAATATAATTTGGAATCGTTTCCACATTCTTATTATTATATTTTATCTTAAACTTTAGCCTACTGTCGGCAAGTAATTCTGCCATTGCGACCTGTGCAGACGAAGATCAGCCTGCACACCCTTGCAGGCTGATCATGGTCTGCACTGTTCGCTATTCAGTCAGTATATTTTCATTGAACACCCCATCGACTAATGAATGATAGTGCCAAAATTGGAATGATAGACCATTCCATTTTAGAAATTTAGCAGGGTTAAGATAGACGGTTACGTAGACGTTTATGTAAAATACTAATACGAGTTGCCATTAATTCATAGGGTGATTTTCATTTCCAAATGAAGCACAAATATAGATTTTACATTATTCTACTGGTTTCACAGCCGGTATTAAAATAAGACAAAACACGTCAAAAGCGACAAATATATTTCTAATGAAGGAATATCCGTGAATCTTTAAAATTTGATTTTGTAAAATGAAACATGTTTACTGCAAAGTTACAGCTTAAGTTGAAAATATTATCAAATTAAATGTGTCAGAATCAATCAAGGAAAATACATTAGAACGAAAACTAATAATTGTAGTCTTCAACATAAAGATTCGTCTGTAAGAATATAACATTATCTTACGGCGTAATACCATATCTCACTCAGTAATGAGGTCATGGGACCAAAATCTTGGATATTTTTAGAGCACTATCTTCAGTGAACTAAAAGAGGAGAGAGTAAAAGAGAGATAGCATTAGTTTTTGCTTCTACACGAAACAGTATAAGCGGGAAGTGAAATTTCAAAAGAACCAAGGTATCCTTTATTTAACTGTTTGTCTAAAGAGTACTAACATGGAACAATAATTAACTGATTACAAAAACATAAACAACACGTGCCATAATAATGTTCGATTCACGTATGTATGTTTTTAACAAGACTAACATTAAACATCATACGTACTCCTGAAGAATTAAAGAATGTAATAGATATGATCCAAGAAGGCAGTCTCCTCTTCAAGAAACGTTCCAGCAGTGTATATATGATTTAGTAGATCTAAAACATCCAAACGAGTATAAATGTTCGAAGTAAAACAATTAGACACCATGGAAAATACAAACAGATAAAGGAACATAGATGGCATCGTCCTAGAACGGTCAGTGGCGGAAACATCGCTGGATAACTTTAATCGGTCTGTTGCTCGCAAACCCCAGCTGCTAATCCCTAATGTTTTAAAGATATGGGATATTAGAATTAAAAGTTATCCCCAACAGTTGACTCACTCAAGCGCACAATGATAATAAACGCCACTTTTATTTGGACATAAAAATGCTTGTGGAGAAATATAAACAAAAGAAACTTTAAAAAGCATAAGCGCTTGTACTCAATGCCTCTGGAGACAGCAGAGAAGCACTATTAAAGGCCCTGTGAAACAAGTCAAAAGTCAAAAGAAAATTATCGAAGGACAAAAAAGTACAAACTAATATACGAACTTTTTACTTAGAATATCTCTGAAATGTGTTTCGTGTTTTGACTTTTTTATGTTACGGTATAGATTAAGCCCTATGACAGTACTAAGCAATCTCAACGATATGAACATTGTCCAGGTTGAAATAAATTTAACTGTCGTTAGTTCATTTAACATGCCTATACATTTATAGATACTTGCAAACATATAAAGCCCAAAGACATATTCTTCCTACTTTTGAGAGTGACAAACAAACATATCTGAAAACAAAGTTTGTGACTCAGCAATAAGAACCGACTTTTGAAAATGAGATAAACTATTTATAAATTGTCTGTCTCCTAAATTATAGTGAAAGTAACAGTGTTTCAGTATAGCTCATTGCATCTACGTCGATTGTCGAAATTTACCACTCTGAAAACTGAAACTCTATCTCATTCAATTAATCAATATTTTAGTTTAGTTTAATAACCATATACGAGAGACAAAACATATCTAATCAATGCTGTACAATTGAAAATACATTTCTTTCATGTCATAGCTATATCTCAACCCATATTACCTAAAAATCAGTCAAGTGCATGTAAATATACTGAACAGCAAAAGAAACTATCCAGATGTATGACTGGTATATTTTGAAATAAAAAATTAAATTTTCAAATTTGAATTGTTTCTTCATACCAAAATTACACTTGAAGATCTTCACGTGATAATTTTTTAAAAATCAATCAACCGTAAAGTCAGTAGTCCCACATCTTCTGCGCGTCAGTTGCATTGTAACATCCCAATTGGGCCCTCGCGCTAAATTTGATTCAGTCGTGTGGTGCAACCAACATTATTTTTTAAACTTTATGCTGCTTTTCGAGTTGGCTAATTATTAATATTTCCTATGACAATAAAATTTCACAAAGAAAATTGTTAATTACAGACGCACGTGAATTTCATGCAAAACGGCTATTGTGGGACTTCTGACTTCACGGTTGATTGATTTTTCAAAATTTTACACGTGAAGTTCTTCAAGTGTAATCTGATATGAAAAACACAAGTGATTTATAAATTTAAGTTTTTATATAAAAAATACCCCAGTTATAAAAGTGGATAGTTTCTTTTGCTGTTCAGCATAGATATTTTCAATCATTGTTTTCATATCAATTATATGCTCTTTGAATGATGTCAAAATCTGATAAATTTCATAACATGTATAAGGCCCATGCTATTGTTATTCAAACCAAAAGTAGTTAAAGTATGTTCCCTTTGAACAATTATCGACAAAATGTAGAAATTTCTGAGATCTTTATTCCATATTATGCACATTGCAAGAATACCTAAACAGGAACAAAGCACATACTTTCCATTCTTTGTCCAGGTTTTCTTAACAGGAAACGAACAACAGCAGTGAACAAGTATGTATTTCCTTTTCCTATAATATGTTTTTATTATTTTGTGCTCGTATCTACATAAAATTACTTTCAATTATTGCATTTTGGTGACGACCGGGAAGTGCTAACTAGATAAAGATTTAATCCAGTCAAATTATTATAGGTATGAGAATCATATTTTAGTTTAAATTGTCTTTTGAGGAACCAATCCTAGGTTCGGATTTGTAATTACCTTCTTAATATTGCAAGATTTGACATATTTCACAACAATGTTAAGAAGATAGGTTTCCAGGTATACACAGACGTTGAATTTAAAAACGTTAAGAGTTAAATGTTTGATATTCAACCGAAATTCACGCGTGTCAAAACTGAAGAAAAAAGGAGAAACCATTATTTGTTGGCATACGCCATTTTATTTCTTTACCCTTTAGCCTGCTAGCCGCTAGTGATTCTGCCTTTGCGACCAGCGCAGACCAAGATCGGCCTACACGTCCGTGCAGGCTTATCATGGTCTGCACTGTTCGCTATTCAGTCAGTAAATTTTAAGTGAACACCCCTTCGAATAATAAATGGTACTGCCAAAATTGATTGATGGACCAGTCCGTTTTAGAAATTTGCGACGATGGGAGGTGTTCATTGAGTTATAAACCCAATTAGCTCTTTATCAGAATATGCAGCGTCTTAGATTTGATTGACACAATTGAATTTAATAAAAACAAAAATGGAATGGCTCTTTCCAAGAACAAATCCCACTAAAAGAATTATTAAATATTTACTGATAAATTCAGTTTTACCATAAACGTAATATTTTGAAAGTAATAAAAATCTTTATAAAAAATTATTACCTTAGTCAATTAGATAAAACTTGAATTATGACATAACGGCAGGCATAACATGTCTTGGTATTATAAACGATGAATGAAATGTCTGACGAAAGACGCCAAATGATTTTTCAAAATCGTTTTTTATGAAATTTAGTTATAAATGGTACTTAGTTGTTTAATAAAGATTTGAATTGATTTACAGATAAAATTTTGTTGCCACTTTCTTTTCTTATCAAATGAAATCAACTACAGCTACTTTTATTTACACTTTATTTCTTATCAGTAAAATCTTGTTTACATTTTAATTGAAAAATATAGTCTAAATTGCAGAAAATAAACCACGCATCTCTTAATAATTCTTCGATCTTATCATCGTTGGCAATATTAAAGTCCTGAAAACTGTCTGTCACGAAAATGCAAAGTCACGCAACACACCATGCTGCTATGGTAAATGTTAGTGCCAAGTTATTTGAGTAGCTATCGTGGGTAAAACAATTTACCGGAAAAGGAAAATGGCAAAATCTTAGATCATTGAGTCTGACCTTCACCTTCAAAGGTAGGGGCCTATGCGAAAAATCGTTTTTATAAGTTTTATGAAAACCGACCGTTCATGAGCAGGCGAGAATGGCACGGACTATTACACGGTGGAGGCGCAAACCTATAGTGCCCCAAACTGGGTTTCAGCCAGTAAGTGGCTAATAAGGGCATTCTGATAATTCTTTCAAACTAATGAAATCTGTAAAAGATCCTTTGAAAGCTTTGAAAGCAATCATGGAACAAAATAGCAGACTCGGTTTGAACGAGTCTGTTCATGAGAGATAATGAAATGTACAACACCTCTCGCCCCTGTAGCACCGGCTTAAGCGAAGTTCTATTGCAGTAAAATGAATGCTATTCATGGTTCCGAAGGACTACAAAATAAAAAGACCCCACTGAATTAAAGAACGGATAGACTTACAGCCGCCACACTGCACTTAAAGACCGCTGTTGTAATAATTAACAAAATTATCAAATTACCAACAATAACAAAAAATATGTTATAAACATCATTTTTATATTTAATTGTAGACTAGGTATCCTATCAACTGCAAGGTGTTCACTTGCCATATAAGGATATATTTGAAATACGATACGTATACGCGGCTCCGTTGTATCAGCAATTCGATATTACTATTTTTCCGTACGTGTACGTGTACGTGTACGTACCACGCTATTAATTAGATTTTTCGATTGTGTGCCCTGTTAGCATTTTCGTTACATATAAAACAAAAGTATTAGCTATTATTGTTAACAAAACACTTGAATACGGAAAGATGTTTCAGATAAAAATTCAGCTGTTTGTCTCTGTCAGAATCGTTCCTCAAAGGAAAAATCTGTCTGCCATCCTGGAAAAAAGAAAGACATTGATATTGATATTTCTTCAGTCTTAATTGACCGACTTGTAGCAGCTGCCGCGTAGGTAGTGTCACCAATATAGCATGCTAAGAACTACTTCATCATCTCATTGAGGATTTCCAACAAAAAATGTATATCAATTCTTCCAGTTTGGTAGTTTCCGTTTCAGTTTAGGGAAAATTCCTACAGCTTGGTATGATGACAAACATTTGTGACATATTTTGTTTTGTAAATTATAACATCTTTTAATCAAGTGGAACTCCATGACTTAGCAAATCAAGCCAGTGTGAAAAAGAAAGCGTTGCTTTCATTAAATGACCTTTTCAAACCCATATCAATGTTACTTGATTTAACTAAGTTTTTCAAATTAAATATTTTGAAAACAAATTGACATCATTTCCCTATATATAAAATTGTCAAAAATAATTAGTGTCTTTTGTTCACGCGTTGGGTTGTTGTCACACTGAAACAATGCAGGTCATATGGCGACTTTTCAAACTTTTGACTGCGGGGGAAGACCTGAGGTGCCTTTCCGGGCATTATTTCGTTATGGGCGAGTACCAGGGGAGAAACATTGACCTTCTGACCCGATGGATGGGAAGTGTACAACCTAAGCGAAGTTTCGAACTCTCATTGGTTAAGGGCAAGTGATTCGAAGTAAGCAAAATAAACCATTCGGCAACGGAGGCGCCATCAAGATTAAATGGATTATTTGCTGTTATTTCATGTTAAAAGCTCGTTTGTTTGTTTTTCTTCTGTTCGATAGATATATTTTGATCTTATAATTGAAAAGAAAAATTTCAGATATAGCTATATGTTTTTATAAATGTAAGTCATTCATACAATCATAGGTATAACCAGGTATGCTTTGATTTTGTGATGCTGCGTTCATGAAATATGAATTATCCTATAGCATATTTAAAATAATGCTTTGTAGAGTGCCTTGTTCTTACTCCACGAATTAGACGGAGTAAAAGGAACAAGAATTAAAATATTATGGACAGCATTCCAACAGGGAAAATTCGCCATGAGCTGAAATATAAATATGTCTGCCTTTTAATCTGAAAGAGTTAAACATGTTTCATCTTGCTCAGATTAAGCTCACAAAAACAAGTTTTCAAGAAAGTAACAGTATTCGAATGATGGGTGCACACGGAAGTGTTATGCATACGCCTCTCTGAAGGATGCAAAACAGTTTTACAAATTCGCAGATTCATTTACAGTTGAACTATACTGAATTTCGATCAAGGTAAAAATACATCAGCTAAGCAAACAGTTTTGTCCCATGCTTCACTTTATTAATTAAGTAATTTATTCTCCAAAGCCGACAGTTTCAGAGTCTAGACCATTTCACAAATACCGATTCTTCCATACTCCTTAACCCTCCATTTCTCTCACTCTGAGTTTTGAACATCATCACTGATCTTCTTTTTTCCGAGACTACATTACTTTAACATGTTACAAACATTTCAAAATATTACAGCAATTTCAAAAACATGTCAATCAAAACATTAATTATGTTCACAGAAAACTGTACACAACAGATGTAAAACCAAACGCTAGTGTGAAAACTCAATAATTTGTTTTATTAACCTACCCCCCTCAAGCACCGACTTAAGTTGTATCACACAGGTATTGAATGAACTCAATGATCATGTCAAAGGACAAGAAAATATAACTACTGTAACAGTGAATCAAATTACATGAAGAATGGTTATAGTTGCTACATGACACTTAACAATTTCTCTTAATACATTTAATAAATGATATTTTGAAAAGATAGAATCCCATGCAGCAAAATAATAACACACTATGTTTGACAAGTCTGTTCAAGAGATAAATGGAACGTGCAACAACCATCACGCCCCTAGAAACGGTTTAGAGGTTTTCTGCTCAAATACACAGGTATTAAATTGAGTCCATTACGATAACGGAACATTACAGCATTGTTCCACAAATATTAAATACATTATTTTTCAATACTTATCGATATAATGACGTAATGTGGTCAAAGAGTTAGTACAAAGATTTTAAAATCAACACATAGCCCAATCTCCGATAAACATAACACATAAGGCAATTACAGAAGTAGAGAACTATCGTATGTAACAACTGTTTATGAACAATATAAATATTTGACCATGTCAATTTACAAAAAACAAATGCATTTATTGGTCACCATGTGTTATTAGATTTTCTAACGTTATTGTACTTTTTAATACATCACTATACAAATTTACAGCATGACATTCAGTATTTAAAAAGTTACACAATTTAAAATTATCTAACCCTTTGAACAAAATATGCAATATTTCCAGCATTCTGGTGCATCCAGTCTACATCACTGAATATAGAGGACTCGAGTTGGCGTTCCGCATCAAACTATACCAAATGCAACCTTCAAAGTACACTGGTTAATTACTTTCAGAAATTTTCAGACGCTAAATTATGTCATACATTAAGTTTCAAGTAGAAATATATAATTTTTTATTGAGTAAAGTACTTTCATCATGAAATTAGTTTTTCCACAGACAACAATCCATTTTATATGCCGATTAACTTTATACGTCGAAATAATGCAATAGCAAAATATGCTGGATAACTGATGTGCTTTATACTATAATACAAATTTGTATCAATATATACTAGACAAAAGTCATGCAGTTTAACGAACAGTTTTATTGTAATGAGCGACAACGTAGTAATACAAAACTAACCTTTCCTTACAAACGTCGTATGATTCTCGATTATGGAAAGTGTTTTGTGAATAGTATTAGAAGTTGTCTTGAGATAGGCTATGACCCAACGTTTTGACACACACCACATGTTTGGTGCTCAGCCCGTTTAAAGTTATACGCTTTCGTCTTTGTGTCTGTTGGCAGAGGTGAGAGAATCTATGATAGACAGTTCTTAAAGCCCAATGGGTATCATCTGCTTCGATACTTGTCTCGGGTCTGATTTGTTGGATCCTCTACATCGAGAAAATGTATAATTTGTTCTCTAGATTTTCTTTTATACATTTTGAGTATCTGGTGCTTTACACATTATGCTTTAGTTACCAATACGTATTTAAGGGATTATGGCAAGAATAAATTTTGTTCATACTGTCATAACTTTGGAACGTGCTTGGGATACATAGTAGGAGTCTGCGCTCAGCTATCCAGTGGTGTTTTCCCAGCGGCCGTGCCAAGACGGGATACCACTGATATCGTTTACACATACATAAATACACTACTACATAATTGTGGGGTTCTGTGTTGGGAGGTTGCGTTCTAGGAACGTAGCAATTTCTGCTGAATTATTTTCCTTGTTGTTTAACCTGCAAGTAATAAACGTGCAGTCTGAAGTAAAAACAATATACACTTTAGGTATATACATATGGAAAATGCAATTCCTAAAATGTATATTTGAAACTAAAAAGACAATAATTAGAAACTTTATTAAGCTGGCAGTAACTGAAAGTCATGTCTAGATTTAATGTATATAACATACAAAAAAAAAACTATATTAAGAATCAAATACATGCAAATTATTCGTCTGAAGTATAAAAGCGAAAAAAGGATATGCTTAAGTGATATATGCCATGCAAAACAATCATTAATATAATGTAGAATTCATATTCATCCTGTTTACAAATAACCTGCATTGGCAGTAAATACATACATTTATGGCAGCATCCAATTTGTAACGCAAGAACAAGAGAACTTAATTAGATTTTAATTCCGTGGGACCAATCCACGAAGGGTTTATATCAATTCCTTGAGATATAAATTTGGATTAAACTTGCAACTGGGTTAATATGTCTGTGAACAATTCCGGTGTAACATAAAACTTGGAATATTATATTGCACGTTATACTTGGCAATCAGTCTATACTGGAAATTAATTTAAGGAAGAGCTTTAGAGACCGCCTCGGTAGCCTAGTGGTTGAGCGCCCGCTTCGAGTGAGGGAGGCCGTGGGTTCAATCCCTGGCCGCGTCATACCAAAGACGTAAAAGATGATACTAGTAGCTTCCTCACTTGTCGCTCAGCATTAAGAGGATAGTACTAGGACTCGCCAGCCCGGTGTCAGTATAATGTGACTGGGTGGGATAACATGTCACGTGTCTACGGTGTGATATTCCAGAGAGACAGCACTATAAAGTTGGACATTGCGCTCACTGCTACAAGTAGACACCGTCGTTTATATGACTGAAAATTGTTGAAACCCGAACACACACATACATACGAGCCTTAGAGTGGATATGTGTCATGATATCATAATCGTCTGAGGTCGCACCGCATGCTTGCTAGTGTAGATACAACAAGTTTAGCTTTTAAAAAAGCTAGAAAGTGGCTCGCTTAGCTCTTGTTCTAACAGGACAGTTATGAAGCACAGTGATATGCCAGTGAAAATTATAGGGTCTGTGATGCCTGGATAGGTCAGTGGCAGAACGTTTATTGTGGGTACACAGCTTATGTGTTCAATGCCTGAACGTGATCATTTTACTAGAAATTCCCTTGCTTTTTGCTTAGCATTAAAAAGAAAACCAACTTCCTCTCTCTTGTACATTCATGTCGATGGATATCATAAAGCCTAATATAAGTTACAGCTATGGCGATGAGAAATTATGTCTTGCACATCTACAGGTTTTCAGTTTTAACCTACCATGCTTGTGTTGATTACTGAACCTCCACTGTAGAGAGTTGCAAAAACCGAAAAATTTAACGAGAAGAGCCGAAAAGGAAGGAAGGGAAAAAACGAAAAATTAAACAAGAAGAACCGAAAAGGAACGAAGGGTACAGTATTCTGTGTTGATAACGCCTTAAAATGTTGCCTTATTACTAGTTCAGATCTTGTCTACATAGTTCTGAGGCGTATATTCATTCATTTTTTCCAGAAAAGGAGCAATCTGAATCTTTCTGCATAATTGCAACAACTACAATAAGGGACAGGCAATCGATGCATTTTCTACTTGCATATTTTGCTTGTCATTGAGCTTCTTTGTGTTCATTAATATAAGATGGTTGCGGCCTATGTGGATTACCTGACTTTTTCGTAAACCAACTTTCGATTGGTCACTTTTTGTAAGCCTGCTTTCGATTGGACACTTCTCGTAAAGGAAACGTTTTTTTGTTTTCTTGGTTGCTGGCTTGCATTTGTAATGAAAGTAAAAAGCTGAAAGCCAGGTTTAGGAGATGTTCTGCCTTTTAGGTAGATTTAATAGTAAAATCCTATCGTAATACTGGCTCGTCGAGACGAGCCAGCAAAACTATGCCCCAGTTATGATTTTCTCTTATAAAGTGGTTCAATGTTACGGAGTTCTAAGCCAGATATTGTTTGTTAGTCAAACAGGCAGAAATCTACGCCTCCGAATGTGGTCTTCCACATGTCCCTTCATATACAATTAAAAACAAAGAGTAGCTTTTTACTTTAAAATGGCTGAAAACCAAACATCTGTTGAAACATAACTTATTTATATACTTGCTGAATACAGCTATGACCCGTTATAGTAGTAGTTACATTTAAAGGATGTTTTGTTACTCAACAAGTCTCATTTATCAACTTTAAAATGATAAAGCAAATAAAAAACGCTCATTTTAACTAAATTGATATGATTTGAATATTGAAAAATTGTCCGTTGTTCTAAATATTGCCAAAAATAAAATATTGGTTTTGAATAGATCTGGAAATATTAAGACTTTATTCATTAATTTAGATATTCAGTAATTACTATTCATTTAACTGCAAACAGAAATACATATAATATACAGAGGCTTCTCTTACCTGGTACTCCTTTAACGAATGTAATTTTGATTTATTTAAAATCGTGTTCACTTTCGTTTTACCAATCGTCGTCACATTATTGTTACTCCCCTTAGATATTTGAACTAAAAAAAAAAAAAAAGAAAACGTTCCAATTGTCACAAAATGAAGCAAAATGATCAATACTTATAACAAAGTCAAATTTCGTTCGCAAGGCACATGCCAGGTAAGAGAAGCTTTTGTAAATTTATAAGTATTTGTTATAACTTACACATATTGGGTTGTATTTTATTTGTAGAAGCTTTTAAATGGCTGTTAAGTCGTGACACTCGCATAGCCGCGATCGTTTACGACTAACGCAATTGTAGAAATTTTGTCACGTGTTTTTCAGAAATGAACGGCGACATGTAAATGATATACCGAGGAACTGAAATATATATTCAATGGGTCTTGTTGGCATACGAATATTTGGCCATATCTTTTTTGTTGAAAAATGGCAGAGCACCGTGAAAAGCACACTACAGAATTAAATACCTTTATTCAATCAATATAATAGTAAATGGGTGCTGGGTTTATTTTGGGGTCCTGGACTGTCTACTGACGTTTCTGTCATATATAGCATCATTATTGACCAAACAAAAGCGCCGAATGCCTATGACTTGGAGTTGAGGGGGCAGCAGTTTAGAACAGACACTGATCCGCAAAGAGAAAACAATTCAAAACATCTGTACGATATTTGAACAAACAGCACGAGTTCTTCAGTGGAAATATTGCGCGACTTTAGGAGCGCAATATTCTTCCGCTGAAGAACGAGTGCATATTTCCCGATGCAAAGATAATAACCTTTTTATTACATACGCATCTACACGTATAAATATTATGTAAATATCATAAATATGTTCAATAGCCTGAATAGGACTGACAATACTGAACTAAATAGAAAAAAAAATAGTGCAACAACACACACTGAATTACGTCACGCACCCAATATGAAATTCAGGCATCAGTGTATGGAAAAATATTGACGTTTCCGGTACCAGTGTAACTTAACGGGGAATAGAATAGTGTACGTAATAATTGATGATATAACAAGCCTGGTGACCCATTTTTATTTGTTCATTGTTTTCAGCACATATTTTCCTATCATATACTTATGCGAATTTAAAAAAACTCTACGAAAGGAAAAAAAATATAGGAATTCTCTTTAATCTCATTTTATGAGTGATTGGCAACTGCTCCTTAGTCTTACTAGTCTTACTATGCGAATAGATAGTAGTAAATGTGAGATTACCCATACTTCATAGTTACCAATATTCTAATTTTACCATTTGTCAGGTAAGAATTAAAGCAGAACCATAATGCCTAATTCAGTCACACACACACACATATATATATATCTACCAAAAAGTGCAAAAAGTGTAGATATATATCCACTCACTCATACAACAAATTGTCATTCACTAATGATAACTATCATATATTCCTACGGTTAAAACAATGCCTTGAAGACTTCTTAGCTCGACTATTCATAGAATAGTAGAGCTATTGGACTCGCCCGTGCGTCGGCGTCCGCGTCGGCGTCCCGATTTGGTTAAGTTTTTGTATGTACTAAGCTGGTATCTCAGTAACCAATTGTGGGAATGGGTTGAAACTTCACACACTTATTCACTGTGATAAAATGACTTACATTGCACAGGTTCCATAACTTTAGTTTTTTTTTTGTGTTTTTTTTACAAAATAATGCCCCTTTTTCAACTTAGAATTTCTGGGTTAATGTTTTGTATGTAAGCTGGTATCTCAGTAAACACTTGTGGGAATGGATCGATACTTCACACACTTGTTCACTCTCATAATCTGACATGCACTGTGCAGGCCCCATAACTCTACTCTGCACAGTTTCAAAATTATGCCCCTTTTTCCACTTAGAAATGTTTGGTTAAGATTTTGTATGTAAGCCGGTATCTCAGTATCCACTAAAGGCAATGGATTGAAACTTCTTCACATACTTGTTCACTGTCATAATCTGACATGCACTGTGCAGGTCCCATAACTTTACTTTGCATATTTTCAAAATTATGCCCCTTTTTCGACTTAGCAATTTTTGGTTAAGCTTTTGTATGTAAGCTAGTATCTCAGTATCCTCCAAATGAATAGGAATGGATTGAAACTTCACACACTTGTTCACTATCATGATGTGACATGCAATGCAAAGGTTCAACAACTCTGCTTTGCATTTTTACAAAAGTATGCCCCCTTTTCAACTTAGCAGTTTTTGATTAAATTCTTATTTGTAAGCTGGTATCTCAGTACCCACTAATGGGAATGGATTAAAACCTCACACACTTGTCTACTGTCATGAGCTGATAAGCACTGTGCAGGTTCTATAATACTGTCTTGCATTTGTACAAAATTATGCCCCTTTTTCGACTTTTGTATTAATTCAATTGCCAAGGCTGTTGAATAGTCGAGCGTTGCTGTCCTCCGACAGCTCTTGTTATATATATATACATTGTATATATATATATATATTTTTAGCTAAGTGTTGTATTCGTATAGCATCTGTGATATACATGATTAGTGTCCTATAACTCATTAATGAGTGGCATCTGTGTACTGTTTTATATAATGTGTATGTAAATATATGCATGTATGTTTTTGTTTTATGTAATGATGTACATGATGATGAGACTGAAATAAATTATCTTATCTTATCTTATCTAATCTGTGAATATTTGAAGTTACCCAATTACCTTGTTTACATCAATAAATAAAACACATTATAGTTTGTTCAAGGTAGTGGAACCTGTAATGTAAATCGTCATATTACGTGTTATCCATGTGCTTTTTCAGCATTTATTCGTTTTTCATGGAATGCAATGACAGTGTTAAGCTATAGTTACGTCCAGAGAATGTCGAATTGCTTACAAATACCTGATTACACGGAAATTGCAGAGAGTCATTACCTGTCCACTACCTTAAACTGTTGTAATTGCATTTGATGACAGTGATATTTTGTGTTACACTGTCTGCAGCAAAATACTCTTGAACAGTCAGAGAATGTTTCAAAACGAGTAAAACATAAGAAACACTTTCAAAATGATTCATTGAAATAGTGAATATAACAACAGTCTACCTATGCTGTTACACAAATATGATAGCAATTTAACTTTTTTTTTGTAATTTTTCACTGTTGGAAATACATTTTACATTTTAACATATTAATTTATTAAATTTTTATGATAAACTGAAGGTATCATCATTGAGAACAAAAAAAAATAAGTTTAGCTAAAAACCCAAAACTTAATTATATCTGAGGTGTCGTAAAATTTCTTTAAAGGAATTTATGCATTATTTTACTTTATTTTGATGCACTATTAAACTTTCTAGCAGGGCTTCAGCACAACTTATAAAATAAGTGTCAGTGTAAGCCATGAGAAAAGTTTGCATGTTGTATATCGAATTCAAAGAGTTTTAAACAAATGTAGGTCATATTTTATCTGCCTGATCAGTTGTTGGTAAAAGGACCTATTTAGTTTTTCTTTCACTTTTGACCAGTGATTTATGTTGGCTTCAGTTTATTGGTCAATTCAGAGTTGTTCCCCTTTGATTTCCTTGGTTAGGTACCATTTCTACAATATTCATATTTGTAGGCACTAATTTCAATTTCAAAGGTAGTGTAAGGAAAGTTTTGAAAGATAGACTCTTGGTGTTCTTTCATTTCTTTTATACACTCAGAGCCTTCTTTTGTTCAATGCAATAATATGAAAACTTCCCAGACAACGTGGTTCGAACAACTTTCAGGAAAGTTAAATATAAAACATAAATATACAATCAAATAAAAGTTAATCAGTTATTCATTTATATTTTACACCTGTCTACTCACATAAAGAACAATAGATAAAGTTCATAAAGTAATATTTAAAATATGATAAACCAAAGATAAGACGGAGTTATGATAGAAGTAACTGAATAATTTACGACTCGAGCCAACTATGTATTACCTTTATGCATTACATAAATTCCATAGAAAAACGTCAATCGGAAACATTATGTGACCATATTATTTAATGCACGTTCTGTATCTGTTGATAATCAAAGATTTATAATGTGTATTTACCGTCTCATTTCACAAGTAAATCATTGTAACACCATTCGAACAGCAATAGTCTGTTTTGACAGATCTATATTTAGTATAACGCACAATAGTTCATATTAATTTATTTAAGACCGATTTCGATGAAAGACTCAAGCTTATTGATCTACTATCGGGTCCGCTTCATGGAAAACCAGGTACTTGTGTCATATCAGGTGTGGTAGTCACCCAAGTGGGTTGCATTTAATTTACCTCAACGTCCTTGGATGCGATCAGTGTAAAGGAAACTCGTATTCAATATTTTCTACCTTTGGATTGCGTTTCTATTTATTCAAGCATTATCAGCCATTTTGTTCAAACCAATACTAGATCATTATATAACAACTAAGGCAATCTAAATTCAGTACAACAGAACGAAATAATAACAGACCCGGTTTAATCGTATATGTCCACGTGAGATTTATGGCATCTGCAACACACTACCACAGCTATGGTAAAGGCTCTTATATAATAATAATAGACACAAGAGCAGATTTCCCAGAATCACAGAGCACAGAAACATAGGCAGAGAAGCCATGGCAGCAACAAAATTATCTATGGTTAAAAATATGGTGGGCACCTAACCTAACTAATGGTAGAAGGAGAGGGGGCATAAATGCAAAGGGGCGATGTGGGAAAAAAACACCAACAATTAACAAGGCAATGGACGTAACATACGAGGGGCGTTCAATATGTAATGTTATTCCGTATGTAGTTCCGTATTTTTAGATGCGGTTTTCGGCACATAATAGAGCAATTTATTGGGAACACAATGTTATATAAATTATAAAAATCGCCAGGTTCAAAGTAAAAATATAATCATTTTAGTGAGGTGTACTTGGGTATACTGGACCATAATTATAATTCAGGTTTGTCCTGGGCATCCAGAGTCTCAGAAAAATAAATTAACTTGTAAAATCACAAAATTCTATCATTTTTCTACGAGGTACAGCAATTTGTGATAAGTTTGCGTTTGTTTTAGATTATTTATTGCATTTTAACCAGGTTTTCAACGAAAACCTGAGTTATTAGATTGGGGTATGTCGTTGGTCGGGCGGATGGGCGGGCGGCGGCGTCAAACTGGTGTTTCCGGTCAATAACTTCTGTTTCGGTAAAGATATTTGAATAAAACTTGGTATGTATGTAGATTATATCAAGACAAAGGCTGGGATTGATTTTGGGGTTTCTGGGGTCAAGGTCAAGGTCACTGTTACTTAAAATAGAAAAAGGGTTTCCGGTCAATAACTTTTGTTTCGATAAAGATATTTGAAAAAAACTTGGTATGTATGTAGCTGATATCAAGACAAAGACTGGGATTTATTTTGGGGTTTCTGGGGTCAATGTTAAGGTCACTGTTACTTAAAATAGAAAAAGGGTTTCCGGTCAATAACTTAACTTAGGAATGAGCTATCATGATGAAACTTGGTGTATAGAAAACTTATATAAAATTGTAGCTTGGGATTGATTTTGGGTTTTCTGGGATCAAGGTCAAGGTCATTGTTACTAAAAATAGGTTTAGGGTTAGGTTAGGGTTAGGGTTAGGGTTGTGCTTTAGGGTTAGGGTTAGGGTTAGGTTAGGGTTAGGGTTAGTTGCTTTAAAGTGGTGCACTGTGATTCAGTATACTTTTTTATTCTTATGAAAAGTGTTGAAAACCTGGTTTCGTGGCATTGCCGCGTTTTGTGTTAATTTTATAACACAACTAAAAAATCTAAACTCGAGGTTGACTCCATATGGAATGGGTGTTGGGAGCGATTAATCAAAGTTGTAAGAACTAGTTTCGCAATCGAGAATTAAGATACTTGCATCAACTTAAAATACAAGAACTTTTTAAACAATGATTAACGCGCCTGACAAAATTGCAGAGGCTTATTGTACTCATCTTATCATTTTTCGAGAAAAATATACACACTCAATTTAAAACTGTTATAAACATTTTTATTTTAGTTTTCCTATGTTTTTGTGAAGAACATCAGTTGTTTTATTTGTTTAAACTGAAAATTGAACTAAAGGTCTAGTTTTTGAATAGTCGAATCAAGGAACTGCATATTACAATTTCAATACTTTGGACATATAATTGTCCAGTATACCCGAGTACACCACAAATGATTACATTTTTACTTTGAATCTACCGATTTTTATAATTTATATAGCATTGTGTTGCCAATAAATTGCTCTATAATGTGCGGAAAACCGCATCTAAAAATAATAAGCGGTTACGGAACTACATACGGAGTAACATTACATATTGAACGCCCCTCGTATAATACGAAATGGACAAAAAAACAACAAAAAGAAAACGAGTTGAAAATGAGGGTACCGCCATGGAACTGTCAGATACAGTCAGAAAGGAAACTGGGAGTTTTAACGCGTTACGGGCTTGCCAACCTCGCATTTCCCCTATCTTCAAGAAGTCAGAATAGACAGTGTAAATAAAATAACTCTCCGCCGAGAAAGGCTCTAAGATTAGTGACAATATACTAGAATATATCAAGTAAATCATATCATTAGGTTCAATCTAAGGTATAATTACATCAATGTACTGAAGTCAGAGCATCAAGAGCCTAACTTTTTACGGCACGACTAAACAAGCTGCAAGACAAAATTCCACTCCCTCCGTCCGTATTTGTAGGATTTAGGAGAAAAGCATCATGGAGTCTTACACTTCATTAGTCATAACACTATCAAATAGGAAAGCGTAGCGACTAACTGTAGAGGGTCAGTCACCACACATGTTGTAAAATATAGACACAGTACGATGTCGCTCGTATGAAAACTGCTAGGAAAAGCTGACAAAATGAGATTTTCATGCATGCATAAAGGCACTGATTTAATATTATTAAAATTTTATTTATTTGAAAGGGTAATCGACAGTATGCATGATCTATTCATTATTTTTATCAACATGGTGATTGAGAAGCATTATAATATCTTTAGTCTAGAAAATTAACTAACATGCGGAAATATCAAATACAACGTGGCGACGCCAAGGAATAGGCAACTACAAAAGCACCATTGGAAGGCTTACAATAACTTTTTATAGTGCGCACTCAAAATCAATGACACCGGTAAAAAATCATAATAATTTTGATCCATAGACTCAGTACTTTAATTTAACTGGCTTTTTATCAAAGGTTTTGATGTTAATAATGTTTTTGGAGTACTCTAGCGATAAATATCTAAACTCATCTTGTGCAAATCTACGTTACTGAAACGAAAAAGTGATACATTATATTTGAATAGTTACGAATTTGCATTTCTGTTTAAACGGCATTTGTTCACCGAATAATCTAACGGTAAATAAACACGGACCACACACTACTTCTAAAATACAAAAATACACATCAAGGTAAGTATTTAGACCCGCTTAAGTTCAATGAATGCGAACTTTAAAGGAAAGATAGTCATCAATATGTAAGCTTTAAATTCTGAATAATGGAGAACATTACGTGTGAATGCGTAGTAAAAGAAAGGTTTGGTACGGCGCTGCTAATTATTTCTTTCCAGATAAGCGAAACACAACAAGGTATATTATTTTGTGCACGGAATGTGTCAACCTTTTTGCATGTTAATGCACTCATCAGCACTAATGAGATATATTTCAATTAAAAAATAATATAAAGCAGTACCATGTTTTAACATATCTAAACAGTACGATGCGGTTATATACTTGCGGAATAATTTTACGAGGATTTAGCCCAAGTGAATTATACGCGCGGCTTATAACCTCATCGTATTGTTTAGATATGTTAAAACATGGTTCTGCTATACATTAGTTCCATTCTAATATGTCTTTTATGTAAAGAAGTAGATGAATTATGGAAGCACTATTTCCTGACACATGTACTGCGGCCAGTATAGGTGCACGTTAAGTCAACGCGTGACCGTGTTAAACACTGTTACAATACGTGAAGTAAAACATCCCGCGGAATAACTTAGTAATGCGTAGATTCTATACGCATAATAATCTATTCAAAGTGTGTGAATAAAGTGTAATACTTCTATCATATCATTTGTATTCTGAAAACGCCTTTATTACTGCCATAGCAAGATTTAGTTCAATATATCAGCCTCTTTCTGTTGGATGATTCAGTATAGTAAGTTATGAAAATTGGGAGCTCAAAAGGTCGCCTAACATGACAAAACAGAAAATGTCACAGATTCAATTTCATTGGGGCTGTTCATAGACGCTAGTGGAAATGCATACTACCGTCCACATCCTCTAGGTTCGTGTTCAGCTGAGCATTTTCACATGTTACAAGTGCCTATAACATTTAGAGTCAACCGTAGATGTGTTTCTTTAATGATACATAGAGTATAATTCCGTGTATAACTTGCATAACTTCTCATGAATAGAGTCTGTTATTATGCTGCTTGTTTTAGGTCTATGCTTCTAAAAGAACTTGTTCACGGATTTTAATGTCTAATCAATTTTGATTAATAAGACAGTAACCTAAAAGTATTCTGTATTTATTAAGCCTAAACCAAAATTATTTATGCATGTTATTGCAAAATTAATACAATGTCACTTAAATATTTTGTGAAGCAGGAAAGCAACTGAAAAAATCATGTTCGAAGTTTTATGCTTGACTGCGTGAGATTTTACAGAATCATCGAAGTAGGTGCATGCAGTATATTTGCAGTATATGCTACTAATGCAGCTCATTGTTCCTAATAAAACAGCATGACAGTAGTATAAAAGCAGCATATACTGTTATAACATAGCAACGTACTGTATTTATAGTAATGTATCGATAAATTTTGTTATTCTAGCAGTTTTTCCAAATTCATGGTTTCGTTCTACCCTTCATAACGTTTTCTTTATGAAAAAAAAAGGGCAAAAGATAAATTACGATATACAGTACTGCAAATAAGAGTTGCTGCTGCTGCAGTCCCAAGCGGATATATCATTCCGTTTATTTGCAAAATCCATTCTAGCGACTTTAAAAAAGGTTGCATTGCTGTCTGACATTCATGATCACATGGAAATATATTATACAACCGTGGTGTTGTCAATTCATTTAGAACATCATTCTAGCATAAAACTGCTGTTATTGTCACTTTTCGGGGGTGTTTTAACAGGAGAGAAAACGTGTGTTGACAGAAATTCTCGCGCTAACGTGCTGTTATAACACCTTTTTATACATGCGCGTTCCGTGGCAAAGCATAAACGTGTTACGGCCCCAAAACGAATAATTCAAAAGGACATGACGTCAACGTGAAAAAAAACAACGTAGACTTTACCGAGCATTTCATGGAAATTTAATGACGATGAGGGACAATTTATTTATTTACTTGGTTTTTCGCGATTTATGCTAGAATCGCGTTAGCGCGTGTTCTTTTCTTGTTATAAAACTTCAGAATCCCTCGGGAATCGTTCGTACCCTCGCCATACCGGGCTCGGGTACCAATCGATCCCTCGGAATTCTGCAGATGTTTTAACACGAAAAAACATGCGTTATCCCTACATTCTACGTTCACATGCCAAGCTTGTAACATTTGGATATAGTGTCGCCCTGTTTATGAAGAAATAAAAATGAAACTGGACAAAGAAACTGGCAGTAGAACGAGCCTATGGTGCGACCAATATGGGAGACCGAAAACAGAATATACAGAAAACAGAATATATACGTATATTTGTTTCTACTCAAACATTGTGATCATTCCCAGATCAAAAACATTTACCGATGATAGAAATTTTCGCCAAAACTACAAAAATGATAATTACCATATACTTATATTAAACTGAGCATTCTTGCTGCCAGTGTTTAGTTTGACGTACATCTGCACGTTAAGGGCAACATGTAATGATCTAAAACGAAAACTTGCAGGTAGTACTATATTATATAGATTTTAATCGGATGTGCCGCTCGTTTTGCTTCAAAATTACTTTTACCATTTTATAAATCAAGTTGAATATTTGCACGGACTTTAAAGTATAAGAATGTTTACAACGTAAACTGCACTCGCAATAAATTATACTACGTAGACATATCGACTATAAACACTCATTAACTGGTTCACACAGATTTGATTAAATTTATATATTTTAACAAAGCTGCAACCCACGGAACATGCTTAATTCCGTATATTTTGATTTGTTTTCTGAGAATGGTCATGTAACAGGATAGAATTTTACTAACAGCCATACGAATCTTTTCAGACAATATCACATTTTCAGATAAATACACAGACAGGGGGAAGGGACAATACACTGCTGGGAAGTAGCAAGCAGTCTATAAGTTAAGTGGCATCTGGTAACAGATTATCTTTGCCCTTGATATGCTAAGTATCCAAGTTATACTCTTGGGGTAAGACTCCACCTCAACAATCAGATTTAAAACAAGAGACTACATCACTATTAGTCACAACAAAGAATTAGAGAGGAAACGCTGGAAAGCTGCCAAACGACCTATAAATGTGTCGGTATGAACCAACCCCCAATAAATGGTATTATAGGAAGGCAAAACCACTTCCCGGGTCTCAAAATCAACAAAAACATTGCCCCTGATCAAATAGCGTGTTCTTTTGTAAACCGTTTACAATTAAATTGCTGTTTCAAATTATATTAATTTAAAAAATGTATATTTTCTTGATACATTTTGATATTTCGGGACAAATATGATGCAGAGATAAGACAATAGCAAGGTTATCAGTAACAACAACAGTATTTCATCGTAATGTATGAATTCAGTGTTATAACAATCCGATTATATATCTCTAATATAAACTGGTCGTTTCCGCTGCGACCTTTTTCATCTCTCCAGAACTGGAATGTATTGTTACAGATGTATTATGTACTCTATGTCACTACTTTTCCCTGCATAAATAACGGAGAAAGAATTTACAATATTCTATAAATGAGAAATATATCAGCTACAATCCCATGCGGTTATTAATTGTTATGATTTGTTAAGCCTGTCGTAAACGAAATACAAGTTTCAGAAAGCTCTAAAAGGGGCAATTAGGCAGAAGTGAAATAATTCGTTTAAAAGCCAGATGCAGTCGATAAGACGAACGCGCTTCCTTGTTATTAAGCTTGATTTATTAAAACATATCGCAGTATGTTAGTGATGTATGGCGGCATTAAAAGTCTCCCCATAATTGGACTAAGTGTTTTTAGAATGTCTCCTTGAAGTCACAAATTCTGTATCATGATAGTGTTTGTGTACTTCCAGTGTGTCTTCAAGATTGTTTTGACCGAAGGGCATGTGCAGTAGTAAAGTGTTACTCTAGAAACATTGATATGAAATAGCCAAGTGTTTTCCATTTTCATATGACTATTTTTCAGTTTTTCTCACATTAACATATGTACAATGTAATATATTTGTATTTACACATAAATCATTGGATTGATTTAGTCGTGCTTAAATTTCTTGTTTATAAATTTAAAGCAGAATTTTAACAGCTACGGAGGGTATCACATTTGGGTAAAGCAAAATAGTACTGGTGGAATATGGGAACATTTTAAACACTATATGTTTTCTTGTTATTACACATGTATTTCTCTCTTTTGATCTAGAAATTAAATAAACTGACATAAAGATACATATCACCGATAAATAGTGTTTTGATCTTAAATAAGAGAGTAAAGTTACGGAAAATTTTCAAGTTACATTATCTGAACACTGCAAAGGAGCAAACTCCGTTAGTAATTTGAAACTTTGCGATAGGATTTGGAGAGATTATGTTATTTCTGATAAGGCTGTAATACAGTTATGTAAAACATAGGGGCATAGGCGGGTTTGCGACAAAGAAAAGGGTTGTTTTGTTTTGGGTTTAACGCCATTGTTTCAACAGTATTTTCGTAACAGTTATGACAGTTAACCTAACCAGTGTTCCTTGATTCTGTACCGGTGCAAACCTGTTCTCCGCAAATAGCTGCCAATTTCAGCACATGCGTCAGATAAGGAGAACGGATGATTTCAGACACAATGTGTTTTATCAAATCGTTATTCGACGCGATCGAACTCACGACCGCGCGATCCGTAGATTTGCGCCATCCCTTCTTAGCTAAGCGGGCGAGCCTTAAAAGAAAAAAATGACATTGGACATAAGAAACTGAAGATGGGTAAGTATTCATCGTTTGATACGTATTTTATTGCACTGTATGGTGTTTCATTTCTGGATATTAGTGAGATTCTAATTGTCAACAAATGAATTAATTGAAACTCTACATTATATATAGAAAATGAATTTAACCTTTCTGGACTATTTGTGTATTATAACGACACAGTGTGTCTAGTTTATTTCAAAAACATTCTGCTTATAATGTGACGTTCCATCAAGACATTGCAGCTGACCAGAGTTTTAAACAGACATTTGACTAGCTTAAAACTAGAAAAAGTCAATTTCATTATTCCAAAAGAATGGATTCCAAAGTCTTTAAACACAGCCCCAATAGCCTGTTGTATATGGGAAAACAACTTATCCTTAAACTAATCTTTAACTTAGTACAGACTAAAGAACTATTAAATCAACTTTCGTCTTGATCTAGTCATTCCAATATGATATGTAACCGGATCTCAAAACAAACATTTATCACAATGAAATACAAACCTTTGAGCACGCAATGTATTTTTGTATTTTGATCAAATGCAAGTTGTACATCAACTGTAATAATTATGATAATGATGATAAGAAATGTTTTAAAAATAAAAAAAATAATAAACACATATTGAGACCATATAAGAAATTTAAATACGTAACAATAATTAAGTCAAGTCAGCTCATCGCATTCATTCCACTGAGTAGACACGTAACGGTATACAAATGAAGGTGCACCAGAAAACTAAAAGAGAGTTCTTAATTAAGTCATATTTGAATTAATCTAGTATTGGTTTGCATTTCTTATTGAGTTAAGCCGAGTGTTGATTTATTTTCGAATTTCTACGCCAATGAAAGAATATGAGCGTATAAGGAAATCAGTTTTACGTTTGAGGTTCCATTTTCAAAAAAAAGGTTATACTTCGTATTGCCAAAAACAGTCAGTGGTATAACATAAAAAAGGAGGTACACTTTTGCCTGGTGCTTTAAAAGATATAACAACAGACATTGTATTAAAATCATGTTTAAAGTTTTATTATACGATCTCTGGTATATAGCTTTCAATTTAAGTGTAGCTCCGCTGTTACGTATTTGAAATACGTTTACAAAATGTTTTCTTAAGATACTGAATCAATATCATTTAATAAGCCAAAAAGTCCAATTATGATACTGAATCAATATTATTTAATTGGACAAAAAGATTTATTGAACACATAAGTTTGTTACAGTTGATCTATACACTGGCATTAATTGAACAAAAAGCAGTTTCACGTTTCATTTTATAGATGATACTAAATGGATTATTTCATTATGGGGCCCTTTTAATGACGCATATGGTAAACATAAAGCACTTAATAACGATAACTTGATTTACTTGCAATTCAACTTCCCATTAGTGAAATGACTGTCACTTGTTCAGTTTCGTCAATAAGTGTAACCGTTTCGATAGAAATGATTTGTCCTTAATTACTGATAAATTGCGATTATATCAGAGAACACAGGAATTTTGTACAGACTGCGTATTGTTCCGTAGGGGGGTGCAACTCGACAATCATTGCTTTGTATACATTTGCTAGGGAAATATTTCAATTATAATAAAATCTGTAAAAGGATCCCTTGGAAGCATAGAATGCAACCAAAAAATAATAATAGCAGACCCGGTTTGAATGAGTCTGATCATGAAAGGTAATAAAATGTGCAACAACTCTCACGCCCACTAGCACCGGCTTAAGCGGAACTCGTCCGTACTTAATGTGTTAACAATAGAGAATCTGAATATATGAACCAACCTTGTATTAGGACATTGACTCTTGTTTCCGAATGATCACTAATAGCTGCTTTGACGACATCGTTCGTACCTTGGGATAAAATGCGTTTCAATGGAAACAAGAGGCCCGCAACATATACATTTTAGCTCATATTTGAAAAGTAATGCATGTACAAATACAATTATCAACAAGACAGATTTCTAAGGAAAACAGTAAATAAAGAGTCTAATTATTATACTCAAAACAAATATTTTAAAATAAAAACAAACATTTTAGTTTTTCAGAAACAAATTCGAAACAACAAAGTCAAATAAAATTTGAATGATCACAAACATTGATATAAACGACTGAAATTGTGACTTGGTGGAGACATTAGCCTAATATTCTCTATTTACTTCATATGAAGCCGACTGTAGAAGCAGAAATAACTACATATGCTTTCAAGTGGCTTCTAATCATCATATACCTGTTGTTCACCACCACTTTCCATTCAAAATTAAATAAAATACAGCACACAAAACCTTTTTAGGTAATCATGCCTTACGCCTGTATTAAGTTTCCTCGAAGACTTTTTAACGTGTCTTAATTATGAAATATCTAGTATAAATATAAGACAGTATAAATTGTTTCAATTTATTCTCTTGTTACTGTGGTATACGTTAGTCATTTGAGAGTAAGATGTCGTGATAAGTGAACGTTTATCTGAGACCTCCAGTTAATGTAAGTCTCAGCAAGCAATAAAAGCCGTAACGGTCACTTTCTATTAAATCTCCTTTATATAAAGGTCGAAGATCAGTCAACAACCTCGAATAAAACGCTATACTATAAGTGATTGATGAGGTTTAATTTTGGACGCGCTTGTTACGTTCAGCTGATTATGAACAGTGAGAAAAGATGGATCCCAAGGGCCGTTTCGCACCGTACAGATATCTTGATAAAGACTTCACGTTTTCTTGTCACACTATCACTGGTGCAAATACGTAGCAGCCCCCTTAGTAAGAATCACATTAAATTATAACAGGAAGTGATGTGCTACGTCAGCGGAAATTATGTATTAAGCATAAGTCTTTGCCCTCTGTGGAGCTGTATAAACTGGTCTATATATTAAAATGAAAGATCATTAACTTTGACCAACTTATAAAGTTTCGCGATGATGTCATTATTAAACAGGTTCGAAACTATTTACAATATCAACATGTTTGAATGTACGGCAACCTCATATAATTTTCTAGATGGAGCAAAAATATATTGCGTAAAACTTTTTTAGTTGGAGCAACAAAATATATTATGTACGACTATTTAGTTGGAACATTAACGTTTTTGGTGAAACATACCAACACAGATGTGTACAAGAAAGATACAAGATCTATATGACGAGCTTATAATAGTATAGAACGCAACCAATGAAAAAAAAAAACAATTAACAACTTATTTCCCGGTGTGCTTTTCGCCGAACACCGAAATCTATTACGGTGAGTATAGGTGTTAGTTTTCTGATCTGTACTTTTTGTTTTCGAGAACACTTTTCATGGTTTCAGACCGCCGACACATCACTCTAGGAGGAGCCGGTCGGGGCGCCATAACGACATTCGGCGGGGCAACAATCGGTATGGCGACGTTCGACGAGGCCATAAAAACGTTTGTCATTCTGTCGCTGCGACAGAACGAAGTAACTAAATGGCATAAATCAGACACCATACCTCTGTGGTGTTTTGCCACTGACCGTCCCAAGGCAGTGTCCCACTGTGTTCCTTTATTCGTTGGTTTTGTCTTTGTGTGTTTGCTTAGTGTGTTGTGTTGGTGGTGTACATGTCCGTGTGCTGGGTTGCGGGAGGCTGCTGTTTTTGAACGTTGCCTTTCCCTGATGAGTATTTATCCTTGTGTTTTGTTTTTTGTTGCGTGGGGGGAGGGGGGGGTGGGGTTGGTAGGTAGTGATCAGGATTCCACCAGAATGCAAAGAATGTTAGCGATTCATACCTCTGCTAGGCAAGTGAATGTTAATGGATAATCCGTTGATTGTGATACATGTCACCGCACTGCCAAAGTGTAAGACTTCTCTCAAAGCCCCCAGCCAAAGTCTATAGATTAGTCTATTAAAGAGCTAAATATACTACCCAATATATCCCTGTCTAGTTCATTAGTTAAGTGAATCTTTAATGCTTAATATTTTTACAAAGTTTCAATTTAGATATGGGCGTCTTAACTTTCAAGTGGCGCTTATAATTTCAATCCTAATATGAACGAAATGATTTTTAAATAATTTATAAGGGCAAAAACGACTTATTTGCTGGAGTATATAATGGTATTTCTATCGCGTTAAATCTAAATTGGTAAAATACATGTAAGGTTGTATCCGCCGTAGATGCAGGGAGAAAAGACAGGTCAGAATAAAATAATAGATTTCTGAAGAAGGCATCTTTCAAATCTATATAATCTAATGTTGTGAAATGAAACCCATTTACTGCAACATTACAGCTAAAGTTGGAAATGTTATCAAATAAGTTAGTCAATGAAAATAGATTACGGGGAAAATGGATAGCACTAGCCACTAAGCAAAGATTTATCTTCAAGGAGATACCATTAACGCACGGTGTAATGGCATACCTCATTTAGTAATGAGGTCATGACACCAAGATCTTACGTTCGTTTATATAATTTTCTTTCTTTCTCGATAAAAAGTCTTCATTTAATAGAATATGGAGGAGCAAAGGTACTGCATTAGCTGCGAGTCCTAACCCAAATTATAAGAATCATAGAACATTATACATTACTCTAAAGAATATATTGAAAGATCGGTAATCGGAGCTTTCTAACTTATATATCATTAGTTTTGTTGGATCTGTCACTTACTACTATTATATTTTTGTTTTCCTCTATTATTTCTAAGTTGTTTATTACAAGGAAGAGATGTTTAGTTTTAAATTAGAGGTAAAGTTTACATGACCGAAAGGTGTTTAAGGGGACGCATATTGCTACATTCACAGTTCATACAGAAATGCGGAAGGGGTGCATATTCAAGAAATCAATGGTGGGAAAATAAAAAACATACTCCTAAACTGATATAATACTGATGGACACCTGTAATATTCAGTATTTTGTGGATAAGGATGTGGTACTATGAATGTAATAGGAAAACAGAGGTCTTTGTGAAAGTACATTCAACACAATATATTAAGCTTTTGTATAAGGAAAAAACAGGTTTTTTACAATAACAGTGTTCCAAATAATGTTGAAGGGATGAGATTTTCTTTCTAACATACCAGGTTTGCTTAAACATGTAAAAATTTAACGCCACGTCATTTCAGCTCGGGATGGACGCCATATTTCTCATTGATAAAAATGTAAACAAAAAATATCAGAGTGGGATTAGCATTGCAAGGGCATAACATGACATTCTACACAATGAATACCTTAGAACAGATATCTAAGATGCTACACAGGTCAGGCGGGTTAAATGCATAATGGCGATCACTTGAAATTCATCTTGAAAAGGTGGTTAATTTTAGTTTATTTACATGGTTTTAAATTTTCCCACGACTTCTCGGCGATTCACTGCAAATGTATTACTGCGCCGGACGAAAGGTAACTCTAATAAACACGGGAGACAACTTAGGTGTCAGCACGTGTACGATTTCTAAAAAAACATGTCGATGATTATAATTTCTTATCAAATAATGAATCCTATTCAGATATTCGTCTTTAATATTAGAAAATTATTAATTTCTGTGGACATTTGTCAAAAAATATTACTTACATTGGACTACTTTGCGCATCAAACTGGTTTCCGCTTCAGTTGTGAGGCACTTCCATTATACTTTTTGACAACAATAACAAAACACAAAATGAATCGATAAAGTCACTTATAAACCGACTGCTACTTAAATCAGTGTAAGTAAAGTTGTTGTTACAACATTATACATGTTCGTTACGTTATGAGATAAAGTTTATCTTGAACTGCATAATCCATTAATTACGTTTAGATGATATTTCATTTACAACTTATTTGACCCCATTTTTAACGTGAATGACAGCTTTCTCGTGCAACTCGTGCAAACAGAGTTATGAAAAGTATGGTGGAGAATTCAAGGACAAATTATAAATGACATTAAAGTGAGGATAACTGTATATTCGTCCAGTTTTTATCATTGACATGCCTGCTGTGTATTAGTAACTTTTGTGAACAAGATTAGAATGTTACTTTTGCACATATACACATTGATTGGACCTCTCAACCAAATTTCATACCTTATTTTAGGGATTTTTAAGACAATACATTTTCAAAAGTTTGTTGAATGTGTTTTGATATTTAAGTGCATTGTAGTTCATGAATATCAAGTTAAAAATTAATAATGGCAACATTTCTAGGCCCTTATTATAAGCTGCTAGACTTCTGTAACCATAAATGTTTAATGTATTAAGGGGAATATACTCTTTTAGTTTTGGAATGTGGCATTCCTTGACCACCGTATCTTTTCTTATGCACTACTTTGTAAACAAACTAAATAATGTGTTTTAGCTTACATATGCGAAATGAAAAGCAAGACAGTGACCATATTTCACATTCTTTCTTTAAATTAGAATCTGTAGGACATTGATAAATGTTTGGACAAGGTGAAGCACTATTATTTTCGCACCAAAAAGTCTTAATTGTTGACTTTGAATGTACACAAGAAGTCTTATTTAATTCAACAATAACTTTCTTGTTTCAGTTTTCGCATTTTTTTTTAGTGAGCAATCCTTTATGTACTTATAACAGTTGAAACAGTATCCATTTCATGTACCAAAACCTTGTACTTTTTTGCATGTAAATTTTATCATACCCCACCCACTTTTTTCTAATTTCAAAGTATGCGTCCCCTTAAAAGAATCACTGGGCAGCTTATTATGCATTCTCGCATACCAGAGGTCTACCGTGGTTCCCCGGATGAACCTCTGGCACATTTCGCCGATATTTATGGTTTGGTTACTTTACAGGTAAAACGTTTCAGCCAATCAGCGTCGTTTCGCGACAAATCGTAGCGAACCAATCAAAATCGTCCGTGAAAAGCGTGACCGCTCCTTTCCATATTATCGAGGGAATACGATGTCCATTTACGACGAATATTATTATTTCTTGATGTAAATCTCTTAATGTCGAATTACAGTAATAAATCTTTATTTATCGCAATCATGGAATACAGCCTTTATCCATCGTAAGCAAGTATCTTGTTTACATATTTTTTGAAGTTTCAATTCGGAGTTCCAAATAATGGCGAACAATGATTGGCTGAAACCACTCCCGATAGAAATTACGAGTGCGCATGCTCACCAAGTAAACGATGGAAATAAATCAGAGGTTTGTCTCGGGATTTTGACGAACCTCTGATGGATGAGAATGCTTATTATGAAGAACTAGCTTTTCTTTATAAGAAAAGCAGGATTGCACTTAGGTTTCTCTAATTTATGCATACGTGCACTAAGGCTTCACTAATGTATGTATAATTGCACTAAGGTTTCTCTAACTTATGCATAATTGCAAATAAATATCATTTTCTATTTTCATCCTTTTCATTTGAACAATATATTCATCATTCTACTAAATATCATGACTCAACACATCTGCTAATAAAGAAGAAACTGATTTTCGAATGTTTGATCCTAGAATCATTCAAAAGACAAAAAATCCTTATAACCAAATGCCTTAAGTTGTCACATAATACTGTTTTGATAATCGGAATCTGGCGTGAGTTCATCCTAACCTCAGATATATCTAAGGGTTAAATTTCTACAAAAAGTAACATTTTCGAGACTGAAATAATACGTACGTTTTGGTTCCTGGTATTCATTACAGGAAACCGATTAATAATAATCAATCAAACTATGCTAACGGCGGTGGTAAATATTCATTAAAGAAGTGTGGCAACCTTCAACTGGCATGGAACAAATAATAAAATATAATGTAAGGAAATCATACAAGGTGACACAGTTTCGATTTTGAACATAGTTGCAAATTAGAACAAACATTCTGGCTATGTTTCATGGAGATCAGGTAAGAATTATGACCTTTGGAGTGTTGACAAAGGCCTTTTGTGACTACATCTATAGAGCCAATATAACACAGTTATCTTGCAAAACTATCCCAGCTTTATAACGAACATCGATTTTTTGATAAAAGGTATTAAAATTTAAAAAAAAATTAACGAAATTTAACTGGCTCATATTTTGTCTCTTTGTAAACATTTATCAATATTAGATGGCAAATGTGTAATAATTTCAAAACACTAACTACATTTCATATATAATTGCGTAATTGCGATTAATCAATAGTCGGGATTTTGCAACGATTTATTGACGTTGTAAGTCTTGCCGATTCCAAATTCCACCTTATTATCGGGATTAGCAACTGCAGCCTCTCACAGGCCGTCCTACGTCACGTGTTTTGTTACGTCTTTTTCTGGCTGTCACACTTTCTCATATCCTCTCAAACCCTTTGGTAGTAGTTGATAAAAGTTAGGATAGAGTGTACACGGCCACATTATTTACACGATTGTATAATAGGGACCACAAGTGCAAGAAAGCAATATTGATACGATAACTTCTCTTTCTTTCATTTTTTGATCGTCTACCAATATTGTTTAAATATGTCGAGGCCGATATGTATACAGTGAGAAATTCAACACTGTCGGCCGAATTTGGAAATGATTGTTGTTGACCTGTTTTAACACTGTTTTAATAATTCTGAGTTTTCAAAAATATGTCACCAAAGGGCAAGGTCAATTTTCTGAATCATATAGTTGGAACTTTTAAAATTCATCTTTTTAGAAACGACAATCGCCAATTAAGGCCTATTACTTACAGCTGTTCCTTGATGGACCATTATTAATGACTGTTCAAGTTTATTCACCAAAAACATGGACATCAGAGAGCATGGTCTCTTCTCCATATGTGCATGTAAGAGAAATTTTAAAATTTGCTTGCCTGTATCTTTTGTTGTTGTTGCTTTTGTGTTTGTTTTGTTTTTGTTTTTTTTTTCAATCAAACAATCAAAGGATTTTCTGAAATGTCTATTTACCAAAATTGTTAAAGTATTCAAATGCGTGAAAACATGATCGCCACAGAGCATAATAGAAAACATACATGTATTGTCAAAAAATAAATCTTTTTCAGCTGCTGGGCGAGTTCGTATTCATATTACAAAAATATTACTAGGGTGATAATTTACCAAACTAGTGTACTTTGTTCAAAATATGGTCATTAGTGCTTAAGATAGAGAAAAGGGTCAACAAACACCATCAACTCTACTCCTAGGATTTCAAAAATATTTTAGTTATTTTTTGTGAACTTCTAATAAAATTGTATAAGCTATCTTGAATTTTTATAACAAACATGGTAGCTTGGTGGGAGTAGTTTTCCCTTAAATTACTACATATGTTAACAAGCTTACTTTCAAAGGTATTTCCTTTTGTGGACTGGACTCTCTAACATACATGTTACTTGTTTGAAATGTGCTGCTCAGGTGGAGAACTAAGGGCCATCATGTCATTTTTTTATTAGCTGTACTAATGGATACGTGTCATTTTGTGTTAGTTTGTTAATATAGTCAACAAAATTGGCGTAAAATGATGCTGCACATATTGACAGCATATCACAAATTAATTGTAAATAGAGTTACACATTATTTCTTAGAATATTCAAATACAAAGCTTCCTAGATTCCAGCCGTTATGAGAATGCAAAATACTTTCTAGTTGTCGTGACGATAGAATATGTTTCAAAACTTTTTTCGATGTGTCGTTTGAACAATGAAACAAATTTAGTCGTTCATTTTGTTTCTTTTAATTGATATGTTTTGGATTGGGGAGTCACATAACCTTATATGAAAAGGATGTAGACCAAATTTCAATGTATTGCCTTAGATTTTATTCTTTTAATTTTCTGAAGAGTTAAGAAGACAAACAAATATGTATGACTTGTTGAGATACAACTTAAAAAGGCATTTCATTTCATAGTGTTTTTACACAATAAGTACTTTATTAGAAAATGCCAAAATATCATATACGATGAATTAAATTTCAATTTAATAAAAACAACAAGGATAGATTTCCTACAGAAATAGCCACGTTCCCAGAATGTAGTCCTCCTCTGACGACTTGAGTTATTATATATTTATTTTACGATAGAATGTTATAATAAAAATAGCTCCCATCAATATATTGCTTCAAGCAATATGATAAGGCTTGAATTATGACGGAACTGCAGACATTATGTGTCTTTACATCATAAACCATATTAAATGAAATTTCTTGCGAAAGTTCAATTATAGAATTATATTTAATTATTTTGAAGTTATTTGTTTCATAATGCATTAAATTGTTTTACAGCTAAAACTTATTTGACACTATATTTTCTAATTAAGTAAAGTAAACAACAATTGTTTTTATTTACAGTTTTTGATTCTTATCAATATAGACTGTTTAACAACAAAACTAGACAATGTCTAAAATGGAGAAAATAAAGCATACTTGTGCTAATTATGGTTCGTTATCATCGTATCGTAAAGCAATCATGAGAATTGTTATATTCACCAAGATTTCTCCTGAACTGACAGTCAAACCGAGACTGCTATAATTTTGCTTGGTTTTAAAGGATAATTTTATAGTCTGTTTTAAATATTAAATAGCAGTCCTTCAACGCCGAGTGGAGGCCGTATAAAATCCCATATTAATGGTCGGAAACCATGATACTGTTAATATTTGTGGTTAAAGGCAGTACAGAATGAAGTAATAGAGAACAAGAAACATTTTGCTATCATGTTTGGAACAAGCTACATTAGAAAATCATAACAACTTTAGAATTTGACAATTTTTATACCGCAGCTGCGGAAATTGTTTTTTTTTTTTTGTCCACAGTCGCATTTTTCTCTTTCCGCATGAAAACCCAAAATAAGGTTACGTTAAATAAATTGGCGCTTATATCTTGTTTTACTGATCAGAAAATTAGACATACGTTTCATTTAATTTTGAATTAAGCACTCAGATACAAAAAAAACGCAGAGCTACGTTGTACATGTAGTACTAAAGGGACTGTATGTGAATCTCTTGCATTTTTGTATACCTGGATAGTTAGTAGATCTAGAATGTTCTATTACAAAAGGGATGTTTGTATTATGGGACAAAGAACGTACTAAGTTGTTTTCTGTATAATGCACTCTAACGTTTATACAAAAAAGTAAGAACATATATTTAAGACGTCAATGAATTGTCAATATATCAAGATATATAAATGTGCTGATGTACCTACACACTCTCTAAAATGGAATCAGAGATAAAATCAAATTCTTTGAAATAGGCTCGTGATTAATCTAAAAGATTTAAAACCTGCTCTGTCACCTAGCTAATTTAGAATTAAAACTCAAGCTTCTTAGTGACATTTACGTGCACAATGCATGCTTGTTTCTAACGTACAAAATTATACTATATTTACACGTTACAAATTGTGAATTTAAACGCTTTAAGAAGTGCGATTTAATCATTATGTTCCAACACAACAGTTTTGCACGTGTATGTCAACGAGGTGTGGTGCATAACAGAACAAAAATGTAATCATTAATCTGAGTTTATGGACGTAAAAGGCATGGGAAAACCTTTTAAGAACTACGTAAATCATGTTTATATCCAGGGATATTTCTGTGAATAGCAATTCCTAAGCGAAACATAACAGTAAAAGATGTAAATTGCCGTTGAAGTGTGTTTAACTTCTACACCATTGCATAAAGAATAAGTAAAATAGCAAAATTTAGACCTTTAAGAATGGAAAAACAAAATATCGTATATACTTCTTATATGTATTTTTTCTTGATATGTTAGATACACTCAGCAGTATGCAACTGTGTAATTTACCAGCCTATACCGACAACATAAAATAAACCGCAAAATATCAGCTATTAAGTACACATTATGCCGCCATCAACATTTAGATATTGTTTCGTTGAGTTTGTATCTGTTGGGCTGCAAGGTTGTCAAAAATATGTTTAATCCTCACGTATATAGAATTTCATGGCGTTAATCGGTTTCGATAATTCGTCTGCTGTGTTTTCAACATTTGTAGGCAACTTTTAAAAAATCAAAACTATCAAAGGATTCGTGACAGACCCCAAAGTAATTCCCAAATGACCATTAGGTCGTTATATATTGTGACTTTATCAAAATATGCTTGTTTTTTGTTAATCAAAAAGTCACTTAGCTGTGAGCAATCTTGACTTGTGTGAGCAAGGAGGGGAAGCGTCGGCGTTTAGATTCTTTCTGAGGCTCGCAATTACGGAATCCTGTTGGGGCCATTAATAATGTCCCAAACGACAATGTCGCGATATCCATTTTGAAATGTCGCCTTTCAAAAGCACGATATATCGTGATGTCACTTGGCGTTGTCGAGCGTCGTTTGTGATTATCGCATGTCGTTTGATAATGTTCCCGTCGCGTTTGCAGGGTCGACACACGACAACGCGAAGTGACATCGCGACATTACGAAGTGACATAGCGACAATGCGATACGACGCTCGACAACGCGAAATGACATCGCGATATATCCTGCTTTTCAAAGGCGACATTTCAAAGTGGATATCGCGACATTGTCGTTTGGGATTGTCGCCGTCGTTTGCGATTGTCGGGTGTCACTTAGTAATGCCGCTATGTCATTACGAAACGTTGTCGTGTGTCGACCCCACAAACGCGACGGCGACATTATAAATGGCCCCAACAGGTATTCGCACGCAATCAATTTACTTAGCAAAGATTACATTTTTACATTAGGACTGAAGCCATTATATTTATTTACCACTAAGGAGATTTTATATTCACGAATTAAGCACTTTCATTTAACTGTATCTTCAGTTGTTTCAAAACTGAAGTAAACTGTATTCATAGACAAATAAAATGTACCCATAGCAATAAGTGAATATGCGAAAATAGTCAAAAACATATTACGGCATAAATTCTTTGGCACTATGTAGAATTGTACGTACTATTTCTTTATGAAATTTTTAATAATATTTAAAAGGCTAAAAGAAGCCGTTCCGTATGAAGAGGCTCTAAAATATTAAGTACAAGAAGGACGAGCACAAACAAATATTTATTAAAGTGATACAAAATGTTTAATTAGAAATAAAACCAGATGGGACTAGATCAAATTTCTTTAATAAATGTAAAATTATCAAACAGTAATAGAAAAAGTTATTTTCAGAAAAGCGAGCAAAATTCATTTTCAATATTCTTATAGGCTAAGTTCTTTTAGGGCAGTCACCCTTAGCTCTAAGAATATAGAAAATAAAAGTTTTGTTTTAATTCACGGAATGTACTGTATTAAGTTTTGACACAGATAACATGCGATTTGATTTCAAAAGACTTTATAAAGTCTATTTTGTGAATTCGAATCTCATAATTACGTTCTCTAATCTGAACTTTATATTTCTATTGCTTTAAAATTAGTTTGACAACCATGTTTAACTGCGAAACACAACATGAATTTGTTAAAGACCTCAAGACCTATTCTTGAATATTTCTGGAAAAGTTGATAAAAAATCATCTCCTGACGCGTATCCTTTGTGGTCCAACCGTATTTTGATGTTTGATGCACAAATAGCTGCTAGTTCTCGTAAAGGTCCCACGTATTCACTATTTCTTAGCATTATTTTGCCTAGTCTTGGGGTTTCATCTCTGTAAGAGAATTCTAAAGATTCTTGCCGTCTTCCTGTACAAGACGCATTTTTGTAGCGTGCCAGAAGTGTGTTGCCTCTACCAAACGAACAGCTTAACAATGAATTTAACACTTTTATTACATTTGAAGCATTTTCGATGACGCCATGATGGACTTAATACGAGATGTCTTCTAATTAGTTCGCTTTTCAGTTTTTATATAATGTTATGTCGAGGTGTACGTACATTTTCAAAGCTCTTTACTTTGTTTTCATTCTAAATCATTTTAGAGATACTTGAAAAAGATACAAGGCCCTAGTTAAGTCAGATGCCGTGGACCCGAAACGTACCAGCTCGTAACATTTGGTCTACTTGTTATGCAGTATGTTCATTTACCCTAGGTATTTTTTCTCACTGTATGTTTTTTCTTTGCTTAAACTATTTACAGCAGATACCTAGGGGAACAGGTTTACTTCTCCGTTCCCGCTCTTCGCAGGTAGCGAAAATTGACGCTTTCTTTTTTGATTGTTTCCTACATATATGGAATATTTTCCGCTCTAGGTTTGATCAGTTTCTTCTTACATATTTGTCTTGCATATCTTACTTTGGATTTCGTTTGTCTATGTCTCTAAGCAGTTTGGTTATGCTTGTAATTAATCCATTAGTTATTATTACGAAACAACTGTTTGGAAATGGACTGCTGTTTTCAGATATTTTTTCAGCTGCGTAAATTTGTGTATAAGAATCGTCTAATACCGGTATTCCTCTATGTGAAACATCTGCTTACCATCCGGCGTAATTATACGATAGTGTAATAGGTATTTTCTTCGGGTTAACTTACCGACTTGTGTCACCTGCCGCGTGTGTCGTGTCTGCCTAATATAGCATGCTAGGTACTTCTTCAGCGACCCATTTAGGAGTTTTCGAATCTCTCTATTTTGTGGTCAATTTAGAGAAAGTACTTATAGCTTGATATGGTATAAAACGTTTTTGTAAACTGACATCGAATCATTTGCTCCGCACCGTTGCTGGCTTGAAACCTGGATTTAATTCCTTGGCGAAGACATCATCCCTATGGCTTATCTATCCTTACCTATTATCTTTCACGGCGCCCGCGCAAGCATGAACTAATATTTCGAGGGACACCAGGGGTCTTCATCAATCATCAAAAGCTGGCAAAGCCGCGACATAACGTAGATTTTGTCGGTTTGGCTCTAAATACAAAAAAGCAAGATATATATATCATACCACACCCTCCAATACTGCATATATTCCGAAAATAAAAGAAAGCTTTACATGATAAGCTAAATGGCTCGCATGAATTACATAGATACATTTGATTATGGCAAGACTTAATAAATCGAAGAGATTATGTGATCAACTGGTATTTTAACTAAACTGAAAGTTAGTTATTTAAAATGAAAAAAGTTGCATTAATTAACAAGGATTCTATTTTCTTTTCATACAAGTTTCCTAGAATTTAATGGTAAATATTTAATAGAGATTTATGAGTAAAACATTTTTTATTCTTTATAAACTTCGGGTGGGCCGTTGGTCTAGTGGTAACACGTCTGGGGTTCGAATCCCGGTCCAGGCACTGAAAATTTCTGAGATGCTCTTGAGTGTCTCCCACATATAGCAAACGCAGCCACACAGGGCGCGAAATTCATCCTCTACTAGTCCAGACACAGAGCGATCTGACCAGAGGGACAGAGTGAGATAAAGCCCCCAGAACAGATAGAGAGGGATTATATTTAGATACAGGCTGTCCGGCTAACTTAGCCTAGCTCTTTGCGAACAGACAGTCTGGTTCTTTAATGTGCCCGGTGTATAGCAACGATACACGCGAAGCCGTCTTTCCTTGGAAGAACCAGTACAGGCCTCTTAGTTAGGTGGGGGACTATCAAGAGCATCTGAGAATTTTTCAGTGCCTGGACCGGAATTCGAACCCCGGACTTCTGGATTGACAGTCAAGCGTGTTACCACTAGACCACCGGCCCACCTTTTATATTACACTTTAATGATATTCCAGAAGTTTTAGTAAATTATCTGATACGAACTGAAAATTATGTTTGTCATCAGAGAACAATGGACTTGAATTATATCGGATTGAATTACTTTTAAACTATATATGAATAATATGGAATATTATACAAATAAGTATGAGGTATGAATGGAATAACGAAGTAGCCTACTACACTGTCTAAGTTCTCAACACCAGTTAGATAGAAGTAAGCTTGACAGAGTTCTGAAACAGACTAAACGAATAATTTCAAAAAACATTTAAGTGCTCTAGATATTGCCTGATACAACTTACTCTAAAAAATCTTTCTGCTTGGCGACTGCAAAAATTGCAAAATTTGCAATAAAATAGATGTAGTGCTACTTTGAGCGGACTCGAGATAGTAGAATTATTTGAATTATTCAAAATATTCAATACATGAGATAATGTGATCAAATACGTTATTGTTGCAGTTTCAGTTTATTTTAATACTCTCAGCACAAATACAATTGTGACATGAGGATACAAAAAAACAAAACATTTATACACATATACATCAATTTGCCAGGCTGTGTGTACAAACAAACAAACAAAAATAAGGGAAATTTGAGATGCACAAAAAACACGTCTCTGATTAGTGTAAAATTGACGTAGACTATGTGCGAAAGTGATCCCAATAGCTAAACATTAGCTACAGGCCAGGCTTTGTGTAAATTTAACAACACCTACGTACGAAAGCGATCACAATAACTCATTCTAATGTTGTATTTGTATAAGCTAGATTTAGCTATACATAAACCTTTAGACTCCGCATACTTATAGTTAATACAGAGTATACATAGAAACAATGTTAGAATTCATTAGAAAAAAGTTACAAGTTTTGATTGCCAGGTGATGCTTTAAAGTGATTCAAAACAACAGAGATAAATTTACAAATATTCGTCAATTTACCCTCATCTTTTTCGTTCATGAAGATACTAAAGTTAATACAATTTATAGGCCTACTATGTATAAACGGAAGCAGTTTTTTCTAGTATTCATGAAAAACATACATAAAACGGCGTAAAACCTAAAACAAACAAACGAAACATATTTGTTCCAAATTTCCGGTCGAATAAAATAAAAAATCCAGCGTATCTTCCATCGTGAAAGGGCTGAACGCTAAGCATTTGGTGCGTCTCGAAACAGTCTGGCTATAGTGTATTTATAATTGTGCCGAGTACAATCTGAAGCTGTTCTGAAATATCTTTCCATCAGTCAGGCCAGTAAACAACATATTGGTTAACAATAATGAAAATAAAACATCTGCTAATTCTAGCTAAATCGTAAAGTTTTTTTCATTATGGACATTATGAAACTTAATCTGTTGGTGTCAGTATAGTTATCAAAACCTGGAAATAACAAAACTTCCTTTGTCGATTAGAGACTTGGCAATTATTATTCATTTAACAGCCTGTGCTCAGGCAACTATGTCCAGATGATCTACGAGTGTTGTATTACGTTTTTATGTACTAAATGTAATATGAAACAAGTTGAAACAGAATACATGTACCAATATATTCGCTTAGCCTTCTGTACTTGCCGATCAAAATGTTTGCGTATATTAACATATTCTACTTTGAAAATACTTTTAAGACTTTTATTTGCACAATTTAACCAATTTCTTTCAGCAATACATAGCTTGGACCACATTTTAGTAAGATCATGACTCCACCAGGGTTTACCTGGTCTGTGCTGTCTATAGTTACTAGACAAATTTCTGGCAACAGTTTTATGTGGAATACTGGTATACATATTGCTCTTAACTATATCACACCACTCTTGATATACTGAATCAATATTTCTACTATTTATTTCATTATTTTCAAGTCTAAAGATAAGCTCATTTACATCCTGTAAAACAGACTGATCGCTAAGAAAATTACTTGGCATGTTTTTAAAATCAAATTTAACATGGCTATATTCGTTATTATTACTATCAATAAACTGTTCCTTGTCATCCCAGTTTAGATTTACAACAATATTTCATGCTAATAAAGAATGGTCGTGAGTACTAGTAGGAGCTAGGTTAGCAATACTTCCTATTGATGTAATCAAAGCGGACGTCAAATTAACATCAAAATCTGTAAAATTACATAAATATTCATGTGGTACGATACAATAATCAACCACTGAGCAACCATTTACTGATACAGATGTAAAATTTTGTTCATTAATAGTACCACGTCCATTTAACATACACATATTTGTATTGATCAGAAAGTCTATAAAAAGTTCACCATAATAATTTGTGGTAAAATCAATAATTTTGCGTTGAGGCACCTCATCTACACCAGCAATAAAATCATCTAGCTCTCCAGTCCTACTATTAAAATCACCACAGATGTATATAGAACCAGAGGTTTGGTATTGGTATACACCAGACAACAAATGATCATAAAAAGAGTTAACATCAAACTGGCGTGTAGAATTCTCTGGTGGTAAATAGCAAACACATGGCATAAGAGTGTACTTGGTAAACTTATGCTGTAATTTTAACCATAAAATACCTTCATGAACATTATCCAAAATAGACACATCATAACTGTTTAAAAGTTCTCTTCTAATTAAATATCCAACCCCACCAGAGCCCTTTTTTGCGTTCTTATGAATAATTTTTCTATTTAAACCATACCAAACAAAACCATCAATATTCAATGTTTCATCATTACACAAATGAGTTTCTGCAAGTGCTAAAATATCAAAATTCTTATCTAAAATACAAGAGTAACGCAAGTTAAAATTGTCAGAAACTGGGTTAACATTCCACCCTCTAACATTCCAAAACCCAGCTCGCAACTATTGCCGCCCCTGTCGTTGATCTCTATGGTTGCCACGTCCTCGATTTCTACCACGGTTGTTGTCTCTACCATATCTGGCACTTTGCCAGTCATTACCATCCTGATAGAGAAGTCATCATGTCGACTTTCCAAGACATTATCACTCTGCCTGTCATTACTGTTCATTCTGTTTTCACTTCTCATATCAAAGGCCCCACCCCGCTTGTCATTATTATTTATATTTTCCCTACTACCTGCCATTGCTGAAATTGTTATCTTTATCACTGTGATTATTTCTAGCAGATCGTACCACTCGTGTCCCCCTAACCTCGAGATCTTTATTTCGAAGGACATTAAGTATTGTGCGAAAATTGTCTGCCATAGTTCTCTCTTGCAGCGACTTGTCATGGCTGATAAATACCTCACTAAACTGACGAGAATCCCGAAGCAACTTTTTGGCCATCATCACTTTGCGCTTGTCCTCGTGCGATTTAAGGTTTGCTTTTTATATATTTATACACGAGCATTTTTGTGTTTTACATGCCATGCCTTTTTGTTTCCATTATGTGTGTTAGAGATTCACCCGGAGCGAATTACTTTTATTTACACTGTCCCATGTCTTTGGAACATGGTGGGGGTAAGAGTGAGGTTCGGTGCGCACCATAAACCGGTTTAAGCTCCCCAGTGGTGTTTTTGCCACTGACCGTTCCAAGGCGGTGCCCCACTGTGTTCCTTTGTTTGTTCGTTTGTCCTTGTGTGTTGACTTTGTGTGCGCGCGTGTGTGTATGCTTATTGTTCGTCTTGTCCATATGTGTTGGCTTTGAGTGTGTGTGTGTGTGTGTGTGTGTGTGTTGTTCGTTTTGTCCTGATGTGTAAGCTTTGAGTGTGTGTGTGGTGCACGCGTTTGCGTGCTGGGGATTCGTTTTGAGGAGGCTGCGCTTTTGATGCGTGGCACTCCCTGTTTGATATTTGTCTTTGTTTTTAAATCTAGCAATAACTACTCCGGGTTTTCTGGAATCACGGTTTTTCTTTCTCTCTGCTTTCTCACATTCAATTCCCCTTAACTTAAGGCCATCCTTAATCATAGCATTTACCTTGTTGAGAGTATTTTCTGAAGTTGTTTCTGGCAAATCCCGAATGACAATATTAAATTAATAACTAATTTCATGTCTTTTTTGAGCCGCCATGTATATAAACTTTGCTAAATTGACAATTACGTTTCGTTGTATGATTTGATTTGATTTTGTTGATAAACAATAACATCTAGGCAAACTTGTTTTTCTCAAGTCATTATTAAATGGGCACAGTAATAAAAAGTGATACAGTGTAACTTCTGAAAACCGGACCTTCCAAAAACCGGAAACCTTTGAAAACCGCACGAAACTCAAAGTCCCGTTTTTTTCCTTCTTATTCTTTTAAATTTTTAACTTCTGAAAACCGGAACTTCCGAATTCTGAAAACCGGACGATTTTTGAAGGACCGTTTATATTTTAACACTAAAATTGACTTCCGAAAACCGAACAGCAAAATATTTGCCGGTCTGTCTTTAACATGTTTTAATCTAAAAACCCCCGTGGCAAGATGTCAACATGTTCTTTTGTTTATCTATTAGCGGCACACATTTGCTTTGATACACATTATAATCACAATGATCATTTGATGCAAAAGTAAAGAATTAATCAGCGATTACTTTAATTTCTTTTCAATATATAAAAATGATTCATTAAATGTCTTTCGTGTGGAAAACTTTTGTAATGTTTGAATTAAAAAATGATAGATGTTTTAATTGATTAGTTACATCGATTAAACTACGCTTTATCAACACCAATTAAATATTGATGAACTCGGGTTTTCAAAGATGGTAAAATGTAAGGGGAAAATGTTTGAGTAAATGCTATTATTGTTTTATATACATGTACAAAAAAGGAAATTTATTATACGTAATTGATTATCCTTAATGTTTGTAACATATTGATTCAATAATTCTTAAATCAGTTAATGAATCACTTTATACAAATTTGTACAATTAAAAAGGATAATAATTGCCTTCATTCAACGTGTAAGAAAACATAACTCTAGTGCATAATGTCCACTTTGCCTGAAAACTTCCGAACTTCTGAATTCCGGAAACTTCCAAATACCGAACTTTTAGATTGGTCCGGAGGTCGTTCGGTTTTCGGAAGTTACACTGTATACTATGCAAGATAATTTGTTAAAGGAATGTGATGTTGACCATTGTGCCCTTTGGAAATCCATAGGCAAAATAGGAGCTAGTCATACTAAGAAAAAACATATTCCAGAAGAAGTTGTCTTGGATAATGAAAATACTTCCTCAAACATTTCAGACGTATTAAATAAATGGAGAAATGAATTCAGTTCTCTTTTTATTGATAGAAATAAGGATAATACACAAGGGTCTACTTTTGATAATAGTTTTAGTTTTGAGTCTGATAACACCAAATCTTTTAATGAGTTTATTACCGTAAGTGAAGTTAAGGCGGCAATATTGAAAGCTTAAAATGGTAAGGCATGTGGCATAGATGACATTCCTTCTGAGGTTTTACGTAATGACACAGCTATTTATTTTCTACATGTTTTATTTAATTTATGTTTTAATAATGGTAAAATGTGCCCACCTTATGGAGCAAATGTATTATCAATCCTATCCCTAAGTCTTCCACATTAGATCCAAAGGAGCCTTTGTCTTATCGAGGAATTGCCCTCGCTTCAGCTATTTATAAGATTTACTGTGGAATACTGAATGATAGGTTGACAGTTTATGTTGAAAAAAATAATATGTAAGTGGACGAATAAAATGGCTTTAGAAAAAAAAGAGGAACTGTCGATCAAATTTCCTCACTTACTAGTATTATAGAAACTCGTAAGAAATGTAAACTGTCTACATACACTGCATTCATAAATTTTAAAAAGGCGTATGATTACATTAATCGTTCGAAGTTAGGCTTAGATTACAAAATATCGGTGTATCTGGTAAAATGTTACATGCTATCAAGGCAGTATATAAATCTGTTTCCTCATGTGTTAGAGTCAATTCACACAGAACAGAGTGGTTTGATGTCAACTGTGGCTTAAGGCAGGGATGCATATTATCTCCTTTATTATTTAATCTGTTCATTAATGATCTTGCTGTATATTTAAAATCGCTAAACATAGGTATTCAGATAGATGAAGATAAAGTTTGTATTTTACTCTATGCGGATGATATTGTTCTTTTGGCTGATAGTGAAGAGAATTTACAAATATTGTTAAATAATCTGAATGATTGGTGTAAAAGTAACGACATGTTTATAAATGTTGACAAAAGCAATATTGTTCATTTCCGTTTGGAGGCAGTTCCTAGATCTAATTCTGTTTTTACATGTGGAGATAATATTACAGAATATGCTGATAGTTATAAGTATCTTGGTTTAATACTGAATGAACATTTAGACTTAAATGTTACAACTAAGTTGGCGGCTCAGAGTGCTAGCCGTGCATTAGGCTTACTCATTGCTAAGGTTAAACTTATCGGCGGAGTTCCGTATAATGTATTTACCAAACTTTATGATCCAGTGGTTTGGCCTGTCATTGGCTATGGAGCGGCAGTATGGGGGCATATATTTTTCTTGTGCATCGCTGCAGTCCAGAACAGAGCCATGAGGTTCTTTCTTGGAGTGGGACGGTACACCCCCAATCTTGGAGTTTCTGGGGATATGGGTTGGGTTCCGTCAACTATACGTCAATGGAAGACGGTGTCTAACTACTGGGCCCGGCTTTCCACCACTAACGCTTCACGATTTAATAAACGTATAGCACTCTGGGCCAACATTAAAGCTATGAACTGTAAGAATTGGTTTTACTTTGTTAGAAAACATTTAAATCATTATGGGTTAGAGCAGTACCCTGATTTTACTACACCAATATCCAAATATAATATTGTTAAGCATATTGGTGAAGCTATGTTTAAAGGTCATATAACGGAGTGGAATAATAGTATTAATAGTGTGCAAGGAAACTCTGGTAGAGGTGGTAACAAACTTCGAACATACTGTACCTTTAAAAAAGAATTTTGTGTTGAGAGGCATTGCACTTTGATACTACCAAATTCACATAGATCAGCACTGTGTAAATTTAGATGTGGAGTTGCTCCGCTCCGAATTGAGACAGGGAGATACGAAGGTTTACCTATAGAAAGAAGGATATGTCCGTTTTGTAATGTCAATAACGTTAGTGTAATTGAAAATGAGAGCCATGTTTTGCTTGAGTGTAGTATGTACAATGATATCAGAGATACATTTTTTAGTAAGGCCATAGTTTCTGCACCAAATTTTATGGACAAGAGTAATGCTGATAAAATGAAAATTCTTTTTACTTCAGATGTTTTAACTAGAGTATTAGCCAAAACCTGCTTTTTAATATTACAAAGAAGACAGTTCTATCTGTGTAAATAATATCTATCTATTATAAGTGATTACCTTTTGATAGTATTGAGGGACAACTGCTAACAGAATCATCCTCGACAACATTTTAAAGCAGAGTATTATAGTTACATTTTAAAAAGTAAAGTTGTGTCTGGTTGGACTGATAGGCAGTTGTCGCTCAATTTTATCCATGGGTATGTACATAGTAATGTGATATTTGTACAATGTTCACTACTGTAAAAATAATCATTTTATCAGTTATTACTATTATTAACTTTTCTTACATATAGTGTTTCTATGACACGATATTGTTAGAACATAGACTTAATAGGTTGGAGTCATTTTCAGAATAAGAATGTTTGCCTTATTCGAACATGAATAGATAACAAGGGGCTTTATTACATGACAAGACAAAACAGTTGCTTTAATATAGACCACACTGGGTTTCTGTGATCAACAATATTTTGTTTTCTTACGAAATCCACCATTAAACTGGTAGATTTTTGTAGTTATTGTAAATTTAAGTTATGTCTACAAATTTTTCATACAAGTGCATACATATTCCTCATTTTACTTAGTATGCTTAATAATTGTTAATGGATTGTGACTGACTGAATTAAATAACTTAGTCATATGTTCATTGAAATATGAATTTGACTTCCACTTAACATATCAGTACACTCTGAGGTAACTTTCCCTCACCAGTTTCAATCACACACACACACACACACACACACACACACACACACACACACACACAAACCACACAGACAAATGCAGACACACATACATATACATATGTTTGTACTTTCCTAAGTAATCTGGTTACACACATACACACTGGTCAGTATGTTTTAAGTCAACTGGTAACACATACACACAGACACCTGCACACAGACACACACTGACTGAATTAAATAACTAAGTCTTATGTTCATTGAAATATGGATTTGACTTCCTTTTAACATGTCAGTACACTCTGAGGTAACTTTCCCTCACCAGTTTCAATCACACACACACACACACACACACGCACACACACACACACACACACACACACACACACACACACACACACAAACCACACAGACAAATGCAGACACATACATACACACATATACACATATCTGTACGTTTCTAAGAAATCTGGTTACACACATACACACACCAGTATGTTTTAAGTCAACTGGTAACACATACACACAGACACCAGGCCCCGTGTTCACAAAACATTTTTCGATCTCAGCTGAGTTTGAGTTTGAAATTTTAATATCAGTTTTACTAAAACTTCAAGCTTAAATTCCAAATGAGACTCACCATCAATACCGAATAATCACTTTAAAATGCTTATTAACTTAAAATTTTGTGTTAAACATGCTATTTTGATATAAATGAGAAATTAAGTTTCATTATCAAACTCAGCTGAGACTGAAAATGTTTTGTGAACACGGGGCCTGCACACAGACACACACTCAAGCACTCACAACACACAAGCACACACTTGCTTATACACATAAATCTGTACTTGTTTAGTAATCTGGTTACTTTTAATGCATGTATCGTTATTTTTACTATTTTATACGGGTATGTCTCTTATAATTCTAAAATTGAATGGCCATTTACATGTGTTTTTAATTCTGTGATGTTTATTTATTTGTATATATTTGATGTTTGTAAATGGAGGAGACTGAAATAAATAAATAAATTTAACAGCCTGTGCTCAGGCAACTATGTCCAGATGATCTATGAGTGTTGTATTACGTTTTTATGTACTAAATGTAGTATGAAACAAGTTGAAACAGAATATCACTTTTTATTACTGTGCCCATTTAATAATGACTTGAGAAAAACAAGTTTGCCTAGATGTTATTGTTTATCAACAAAATCAAATCAAATCATACAGCGAAACGTAATTGTCAATTTAGCAAAGTTTATGAAATTAGTTATTAAACTATTTGTTTAATGTTTTGATTATGTACGTCGAATTTTTATCATAGATTAATATCAACATGAATATTGTTTATACCACACTTTTCTGTTATTGAAGTATTGTATATAAATTTGTAAACCGCCACAAAATTTATTTGGCGATAGACATATATATGTTACGCCAATAAAATGTTTTACTTCTCTAGTATTATAGTACTCCCTAAGCACTGTGTTACAGCAACAGCTATTATTTTGTTCTGATGCAGTTTATGCTTCCAGGGAATATTTCTATTGCTTTAATTAGATCAATCAAAAATACTGCTATTAACGTTCTATTTCTGTGTTTATTACTTGTGGCACAGTCTTCGTCTAAGCGGAACTGTTATTCCTTGATGATAAATATAGCATCTGGAAAACTGTTTTATGTATGACCATAATTATGTGTATCCTGTAATGAATGTTAAGAATCATTTGTAATTGAAATAAACAGTTTTACCTTGGGAGAACTCCTAGACTTAGTAAATTGCTGTCATTCTTGTAAGACCGTATAAGATATACATAATTGATATTGTTACATAACGGTATGCAAATCGACATTAGTCGAAAACTAAGTCTGTATACTCATCACAAAATAAAGTAAGATTAGTCTCCTTGCAATTATAGAGAAAAGTATCTACTGCAAGAGCCGCAAGCCATACAAAAGAAACTAATGTTGTGAAACTATAGAACAGGCGGAGAGCTCTCATTTGCAAATACCAATCACGTAGATGCATTTTTAATGACATTACAGATTCAAAAATGGAGATGGTTTGAAAATGGGATGGACAGGTAAAAAGGTCAGAAAGCGCGTAAAGATGGGGTGGGAGTAACACTGACAACATACAAGACAGCATATCGATACGTACAAAAATCAAGTTGAAATAGATATACAATGTATATTAAATGAGTTTATAAATTCATTACATTTACTAATACTGTCATATATGATCAAATTGTTCATTTTTTCAACTGGCTGAAAAGCTTAAGTGTTTTCCTTATAGGTGCTTGAAATGGAAATGATAGATTTTATAGGAAAAGGCTGAAATTGAAAATAAGTGTAGGTTTGAATTCTTAAACGTTGCCACCGATATCCTGTGTGTCAAAGATACATTTTTTGTAATCCACAGTTTTCTATGCTTTCCTAGATGTGATAATCGAATCCGGGAATAAAAGTTATAACAAATGTTTTTATGTTGTACATTTAAAGGATGTAATACGATCAACAGAGACACTGAAACAGAAACCAAAATCATTCTTGATTCCTTACAAGAAACAATCACTTCTGCGCAGGTTATTGATAACTTCCTTAACTGATTCAAAGGCGAAGGGCGAGTGGTTCAATCAATCATCCGGAAGATTACACGTATTTTGCGCAATCGAAATAGAATATAAAGTTAAAATAAAAAAGTTCAAAGGCCGTAGGAAACATTTGAGCAGTTTAAATGTACGTACATGTGGGCACATAACGGACAAACTGAAACAAAACAAACAATGATGACAAAAGAAACAAACCCTAGTAGTCCCGCGTTCCCCAAATCTGCACAAGAACCGTAAATCATAAAAGAACACAGATCTTTACTGATAAAAATAACTGAATTTAGAAAACTTAATTTTGCCTGATGTAAATCAGTTTATGCTTTATTTGCTACGTTTATCAAATTAAATGCGACATGGTTGTTACGAAAACAGAAATTTCGGAAAATTGGTAAGCCAACCTACACTTGCGAAGATTTCTCTGGAGTTTGTCTGTAGGATCATACTTATATAGATACATTTAATAGTATAAATACATCGCTTAGGAAATCGGCATTCTGACAACAGGGACCGTATTTCAGTAGCATCTAAGTTAATGTATATAAAATCAGGAAAAAAATTCTTAATCTTAAGTCATATTCTAAAATGAACTTAAGAATTTCTTAGCTTAAAAAATCTTAAATGTAACAAAATAACTTATTATAATAAGTAAAATCAAATGGTCATGATATTATCTAAATGTGCTACCTAAACATCGGAACTCATTAAATAGTGTAGAAATGGATTTTTTATTCCTTCTAATAACCAATAATTTATTTTACAAATGTGATTTTTATGAAAACATTTAAAGATTTAAACACTATGTTTGAAAGAAATATGTATAATAAAAATATTGCTGTGAGTGAAACGTAGTATTTTCAGTGAACCAGAGGCGACTGTTACGTGCGTGTTAATCTGTTTTACTAATAACTTAATCAAGACAACCGATCTCTATTGTGACAGCACGAAAGGAGCGGAAAAATGATAATGTTTTCGTGCAAATGACATGCCAAATAAACATTTTCCATTACCTTTGAAGCACGAATTGCAAATTTGCAGACAACCTTTGCATTTTGCGTAATAAAACTGCAACACTAATTAAACTTTAAAATAATTGCTAAATTTCACTGTATGGAAAAAGCTAGTCATCACACTAATGCCAGGAAACAACCTAGTTTTTTTTTGTCATCCAGACGCTTTTGTTCCAAACGACCTGCGAAAGTATATCAAGAATAGATTAACACATCAATCGCAAACGTAATTCAATCCATATCATATGATAGATACTTTCCAGAATGAATAATTATTGTATTTTATGATAAAATGATTTTTCCTGTTAAACATACTTTACAGCAAATATCTCTAAAATATGTGACACCACCTGCGCACAATATAATTTAACTTATCAATTAGGGTCCAGATATGATTATATTTTCATTTCTGTATACCCATCTGTACGTATTCCTTTACTTTCATGGTAATATTTGTAAAATTAGGACAACTGTATAGTCTACAATTTAATTATCTGGTACAATCTTAGATTTTTAAGCTAGTTCATAATAATAAGACTTCAAACAGCACATTTGGTAAAATCCTGTGGGAAATTAATTATAAAATATAAACATCCAATATGACAGAAGTTATTTCAACTGGTCATTATGTCTCCCCCAGGAGACATATTGTTTTTGCCCTGTCCGTCCGTCCGTCCGTCTGTCCGTCCGTCCGTCCTTCCGTCCGTCTGTCCGTACGTCACACTTCATTTCCGAGCAATAACTGGAGAACCATTTGACCCAGAACCTTCAAACTTCATAGGGTTGTAGGGCTGCTGGAGTAGACGACCCCTATTGTTTTTGGGGTCACTCAAAGGTCAAGGTCACAGGGGCCTGAACATTGAAAACCATTTCCGATCTATAACTAGAGAACCACTTGACCAAGAATGTTGAAACTTCATAGGATGATTGGTCATGAAGAGTAGATGACTCCTATTGATTTTGGGGTCACTCCGTCAAAGGTCAAGGTCACAGGGGCCTGAATATTGAAAACCATTTCCGATCAATAACTAGAGAACCACTTGACCCAGAATGTTGAAACTTCATTGGATGATTGGTCATGAAGAGTAGATGACCCCTATTGATTTTGGGGTCACTCCGTCAAAGGTCAAGGTCACAGGGGCCTGAACATGGAAAACCATTTCCGATCAATAACTAGAGAACCACTTGACCCAGAATGTTGAAACTTCATAGGATGATTGGTCATGAAGAGTAGATGACCCCTATTGATTTTGGGGTCACTCTGTCAAAGGTCAAGGTCACAGGGGCCTGAACATGGAAAACCATTTCCGATCAATAACTAGAGAACCACTTGACCCAGAATGTTGAAACTTCATAGGATGATTGTACATGCAAAGTAGATGACCACTATCGATTTTGGGGTCACTCCATTAAAGGTCAAGGTCACAGGGGCCTGAACATTGAAAACCATTTCCGGTCAATAACTTGAGAATCACTTGACCCAGAATGTTGAAACTTAATAGGATTATAGGTCATGCAGAGTAGATGACCCCTAACGATTATGGGGTTACTCTGTGAAAGGTCAAGGTCACAGGGGCCCGAACATTGAAAACCATTTCCGGTCAATAACTTGAGAACCACTTGATCCAGAATGATGAAACTTCATAGGATGATTGGTCATGCAGAGTAGATGACCCCTAACAATTTAAGGGTTACTCTGTTAAAGGTCAAGGCAACAGGGGCCTGAACATGGAAAACCATTTCCAATCAATATCTTGAGAACCTCTCGACCCAGAATGTTGAAACTTCATAGGATGATTGTTCATGCAGAGTAAATGACCCCTATTGTTTTTGGGGCCACTCCGTTAAAGGTCAAGGTCACAGGGGCCTGAACATTGATAACCAGTTCTGATCAATATCTTGAGAACCACTTGACCCAGAATGTTGAAACTTCATAGGATGATTGAACATGCAGAGTAGATGACCCCTATTGATTTTGGGGTCAGTCTGTTAAAGGTCAAGGTCACAGTGGCCTGTTCATGTAAAATCATTTTTTGGAAATAACTTGAGAACCACTTGACCTGCAATGTTAAAACTTAATAGGATGATTGGACATGCAGAGTAGATGACCCCTATTTATTTTGAGGTCACTTGATCAAAGGTCAAGGTCACAGGAGCCTGAACAGTGACTGGAGAACCACTAGGCCAAGAGTGTTGAAATTTAGCGGGATGACTGGACATGCCAAGTAGATGATCCCTATTGCAGCCAACCATCACTGTCTCTTTGATTTTTGCTCCTGACCCCTATTGACTTCTTGCCTATAGGACTTTGCATTGGGGGAGACATGCGCTTTTTTTCAAAAGCATTTTCTAGTTTATGTTTAATTATATCAAAAATTTCATAAACAATTACTTGAGGTCTGATATAAACTGTTGGTAGGATGACTTAAAGTAAAAATGTTTGTCGTTCAAAAATTAAAATTTTCTGAATTTAGTGCAATAAATAAATTGTATTTTCTCCAATAAAGACATCAGAAATTTACCAAATGTCTGTAGCAGCAACATGTTAACATCAGCATTTGATATTACTAAAACTCATACATGTTTCTGTTCCATTTTGTTGCTATGCTTGTTTATGTTTTCAGCTGGAACGAATTTTCTTTATACACTTTAGAAAAACATACAACTATATTCCCAGACACGACAGTTTCAATTATATATTTAATCGTTTACCTTCAAATAATACAATATCACGTTTATAATTTTTCTTTTATAACTTAGTCTACCGTTATATATTGTTACACAAATTCTTTTACCTCTCTGAGGTGATAGTTTTACAGTTTGAAAGGAACATTACAAACTCACCGTGCTATCGATCCTGTCGCTTCTTTGTCAATAGAATATTAATGACCCTTATATTTAAATCTACGAATACTTGGGAACTTCTCATATATTGACAGTTCATTCGCTGATTGTGACATGTGCTTCAGTTTTGCTGATAAAAATGTCACGTATAAATGCAAGTGGCTGAATTGGCAATATTGTAATTATCGACTTCTCTAAACATCAATATTTGTAAACGAATACTTGATTTCGAAGTATACTGTCATAACAGAATAAAGTTAGTGATTACTGCTGTCATCAAAACTTAGAAATTTCTGCCAATAAAAAAGACATTGTCGTATGCTCAATTTCTAGCTAGACTGATCTGAAATATTTGGACCTCACACAAGTTTTCATAATGGGCATCAAAGGTAAAATCAGTATTTGATAACATTTTCGTAAGTAAACATATGACATATAATGTGGTGAAATAAAATACATAGGTCCGTGTGCTCGCTTTGTTTTAGATATTTGCCCATGATTATAGAGATTTGTACATTAAACGCTGATTTTAAGACATTATTTGGAATTATTAAACGTTTTGATATCTTACTTTATCTTAAGAAAGAGAGGAACGCTGTTGTTTTAACATATTTACTCACAGGTTGCCATTAATTTTCAAAATGATTTCCGAGTACCGAGTCCAGTCTTCATTCTACGTTATCCGGAAAAATGACGTTACGCCAGCTGAAAAGTGCAATGAAGTGCAAACCTTGGTCTTGATATAACATTCCAATCATACATTCTATTGATTGAAAATCATTTCTGTCTTACAATAGTAGCTAAGACACTCACCCTACTACTTAATGCTGGAATCCTCCAGTAATATATATTATTCATTTGAACAACTTTCCCGATTTTGAATAAAAAAAAAAATACTAAATACAAAATGTCATGTAAAAATGTTGGAAGGCCGTTTACAGCTAAAGCATCTATAAGAAGATAGATTGAAAGGCAAACAAGCATAGTCGTAAAGACGCGGTGTAAATGAGACTGTCTTTGAAAGGTAAGGAAATACGGAACTCCCAACATTCACTATCACCAAAATAGCAAAATTCTATTATTCAATAACAATAAATTGGATCTACCATCCCAAAGAACCAGAAAATATAACAATGCAACGAATCCAAATACAGACAACACTTAATAGTAGACTAAAGCTATGTTAATATTTACCAATTTAAGGTAATATGGTTGATTATCAGAAATTGCAAAAACTTAGTGTTTCTCCTTACACTCTTACTCTGCCACTTAAAAATTTCAAACTACCAGAGATCACGTGTGTTTTTACGTTCTTGCTAATTGGGATTGTAATGTATTAGATTTTAACTTAAGGGCATGAGGATTGTTGCACATGCTTTGCTACTACATCTCACGAACAGTGTATTTAATTGCCGTAAACATCGTCCTTACTTTGTGAAATTTTCTTGTTCCTTGGAACTATGGAGTATATTAAATGTGTCTGCACAAATGTGTCGTTTCGGCCGGTGCTTGTAGGCGTTTAGTTTGGTTGCACAATTTAGTACCTCGGATGAACAGACTGCCTGTATAATATATTGTCGGTTGATAGTGTGATCAGCTGCGTTCTATTTTTCAAATCTATCATATGACAGACATTTTTTTCAGAATTAGTTCTAAATTATATGTATTTAACAATCTTTGTTACTGTAGTTTCATGTGACTACGTACCAGTATAGCCTTTGAACTACATTTTGATAAATCTTTAAAACAATGACCTCAGATATATTGTCCGTGTTGATATTTTTAGTTTTTTAGTATCGCATCAAACACAGTACCTGTCTTTTTTTTTTTTTTTTTTTTTTTTTTTTTGATTTAACGTCGCACCGACACATAATAGGTCATATGGCGACTTTCCAGCTTTAATGCTGGAGGAAGACCCCAGGTGTCCCTCCGTGCATAATTTCATCACGACAGTACCTACCATAGACCGAGAACCAAACCATTGTTGTCAAGTTTGTACATGCCTATTGAGAGGTTAATCCAATAAACAGCGTATTACGTAAAACACTACTTGCACGTATTAAGTTACAAAATTGTTTAACACAATGCACCCTATGTTAGAGCGCAAGTGATAGCTAATCTTGTAAAATTGTGAGTGTTCATTTCCTTTTTAAAAGAACAGAAGTTAGTAAGTATTTCTTAGTGTTACATTGTTTATCATCTTTTTAGGAAAAGTTGTTAAGTGCCTGTAGAATTTTATTTACGAATTTGCGCCATCTTCATTAAGGTAATAGATTCATAATAGTGTACCTCCTTTTGAAGAATATTCAATCCTACAATAAACCTACTTTGACTTGAATTTTTCAGTGATATAGGTTCAAGCCCAACTGGGACCAAAATTATTTTTTCTTATATTCCGTTTTTTCTAGTAAGTTTTTACCTTTTTTGAAGACATTTTTGATTTGTTGTACAAAAGTGAAAGAAACATTTTCATTTGATAAGCGATTTCTTGCTGTTCAAAGTGAATTTACCTCTGAAACAGAAGGGGGCAGAGTTAGACATCTCTACAAATACTGTGTTACATGCTGTAAAAGTTCTCTATTTAGCCTTTATTCTTTAGCTTGCATTTTGTGGAAGAAATGTAGATAGGTTTTTCTAATGCCCCAAGGTTATTTTCAACAGTCCCACAGGACTCAACCTTTATTTTTCAATGTTTGAGTTAGAATTCTGTCTTATTAAATCCTTTTACCTGAGGCACTCTAGAAAAAAATGATATTGACAGTTTTATTTTGTGTTTTATAATTGTTTACCAATAGTTTGACGTTTATTTTATCAAACATTAACGGTATAATGAATTCTCTGCAAACGTTTTGGACAGTTGCCATCACTTTGAAATTTATCTCTACTTGAGCTTGAGGAAATATCATAAATTATTCCAAATTCATCAAAAATACGATACGGTAAAAGTTGTTTAAAATTGCAACACAGTGCGAAACAAGGTCGGCATTAAGAATATACCAAACGAATGCCATGTTTTAAACATTACTATAAGGGGTCTAATACTTTAATAGATTTTATGTCAATAAAGGTTTTTATGTGCGTTGTACAATTTAGTGTCCTGCTGCATACAAGTGCTCGTGATTTAGTTGTGTTAGCCCTAGATCAATTGATAAGATATAGTTGTTTTATGCATATATAATGCGCCAGCCAGAGTGCACGAAAACATTCTAGACTCTTAAACTTTTGCGGGAAACATTTTCCCTTTTCCACGCATTCTTATAAATAACCACAGACTTACGGTATAACTTCAGATGAGGTTAATCTTCCATGAGGCGTTAGTAACTACTGCTTCTCGAACGGATTTACTGTTATTTTCAAGATTATCATTGGACACGACCAGCGGATAATGTAATGATGAAAGTGTAACGACGTTATTACACACAGAATCATTGTCTTTATTCAACTTTTTGGACACTCATTTGTAACTTGTTTTGAAAATTTCGTAAGGGATACTCCAGGTTTGGCCTACAACCGTTCATTAAACCCTAAACCGCTGATCCAATACACTGGCTACCCAGGAGGTTTTGTGAACACACTGACAAGATATCTGGATACGGTCCAAGACTTCTGCCCATTGTTTTCTCGTTTGGGGCAAACCCTTTACTTTTTTTGGGACCAACACGTGTATCATTGAAGGTTCCATGTTCACCGCCGTTTGAATACATCTGCGGATGTCTCTAAATTGTTTTTTTTGTACATTTAGCATGTGTAAATGTTGAGTTCTGCTCAACCCGGGGCTAGAGGGCGTGGACGGTAGCATGCATTTCCACTACCGTTCATGAACAGGCTCAATCAAACCGAGCCTGCAACATTTTCGTTTTCGTCGTGTTGAACGACCTGTGAAGTTTCCACTTTTCTCTATTTTATTATCACAGCAGCGTTGTTTGTGCAGTGTGGCGGCCGTAAAAGGTCTCCCCGTACATCCAATCAGGGCTGTTATATTTCGATCTTTTCAGAAAGTTTAGCACGACTTTTATGTCGTGTTATTGGGTATGTTTAGTTTCTCAACATCACCATTTCGGCCTGGGTGGTTCCAATACTCCCGCTTTCATAGCCTTGGGTATTGTTTAATCACACCTTGGATATGGTGCCTGCTTTTTAATTTTGTCTTTTGACAGTTCCTGTAATACGCAGGCTCCATAACATCAGATCCCCTTCCTAAATTCCAGTTTGTTTAGTTCTGCCCAATGTTTTCTCGTTTGGGGCAAACCCTTTACTTTATCTGGGGACCAAACGCCGCTCTTCATGGAATTACACGCCTCAGCACGTGTATCATTGAACGTTCCATGTTCACCGCCGTTTGGATACATCTGCGGATGTCTCTAAATTAATTGTTTTTTGTACTTTTAGCATGTGTAAATGTTGAGTTCTACTCAACCCGGGGCTAGAGGGCGTGGACGGTAGCATGTATTTCCACTACCGTCCATGAACAGGCTGAATCAAACCGAGCCTGCAACATTTTCGTTTTCGTCGTGTTGAGCGACCTGTGAAGTTTCCACTTTTCTCTATTTTTTCACCAGCAATATTGCTGATTATTATCGGGACCGCAACAGAATTCCTTGGAAGCTGTAGCTCAGGCCATTCTTCAGCTGGCAGATACATTAGAACGGGACATTCATGTGAAAAGAGTGGTGATTTGCCAGATTTTACTTAGACAGCCATCGACCAAACCATGTGGAATGGTTTAATTCTCGAGTCGACAAAACAAAGTGGTCATGGGCGTCTTCAACAGGGCGTCACTCCCTGCTTCTCTTGTGACGGTTTTTTTGCGCTAATATATGTTAATATGATCATGTTTGTACATTATACAATATAACGACACATTATATTTTCCTTTCGGCATTATAAAAATTGTCCCTTTTCATGCCAATCCATGTTACGTCATCATTTGTCCATAGTTACGCAATATCGGTCAGGTTACGTTGTACACGCCAACATAAATAGATTTTATGTCAATAAAAGTTTTTGTGTGATGTACAATTTAGTGTCCTGCTGCATACAAGTGTTCGTGATTTAGTGTTGTTAGCCCTAGATCAATTGTTACGATATAGTTGATTTATGCATATATAGTGCACCCAAGAGAACATTCTAGACTCTTACAATCTTACGGGAAACATTCCCCTTTGTTTTTATAACCACCTCTATCCTCACCTCCACCACTTCGTCCTCGTTTTTGCAATTTTTACATTTCACTGATTCATCTCTAAACGTGCAATCTCGTTATCTTATTGTTCCAGTATATAGATCTATAAGTATTTGTTTGTTAGGAGAAACATTGTTCAATACCCTGCGGGTTTTTGCGCCCAGATATGTTAAAATGATCATGTTTGTACATTATACAGAATTACAGCACATTATATTTTCCTTTCGGCGAAATACAAATTATTCTTTTTCATGTCACTTCATGTTACGTCATCATATTTCCATAGTTGCGCAATATCGATCATGTTGTACACGCCAACATAAAATGTTAATCAAACTGCAGACGCGATGACGCAATCGAAAACTAAAATATAAGGACAGGTTAATTAGAAACTGCCTCTTTCCTGATTGTTTTGTACTCTTTTATCACATGTTTTGGTTTTCTGTAAAACAATTTTGTCTTAAAATCAGTTATTATATATATTGAATCGTCGGGAAAAGCTAATAAACGAAATGAATCTACAAATAAAAGTACATTAAATTGTACAAATTGCCATTCTTCTCTGTAATGTTTCTTAATGGAAGGAAATTGTATTAAGAATTCTTTGTTTCTTGTATTTTGGGGAAAGTTTTATCAGATTTGAATCGATTGTTATTATTAAAAACCTTCAAACATCTCCTATTTGCATTTCTATTTAATGTTCGTTAGATTAAAACATTTTATCTTTAAAATACATCATTTCAAATACAATTGTACGCAATCAGGAACACAAACATTTCCCCTTTTCATTGAAATATCAATAAGAAGTACAAAAATAATTGTTACAATTAGATTGAAAGTTGTTTTGATGCGAGAATTTAAATAAATCTGTTATAATTTGAAACTGAGTTACTGGCTTTGTTCGGCAACTCTTTGTACAACATTATTCACAGATATAGAATTGCGCTAACATAAAATAAAAATTTTAAAAGCTGTAACATGTAATTTTCTAATTGACCAAGTTATGTGTCATTCATTCCATTAATCAAAAACAGTGACAGTTAATAACATCATTCTAATTCAAATGAAACGTTAAAGTCGGTTCCAACTAATGGAATCAGTTCTTAATTAATAACAAAATAAAACGGTGATGAATAAGAGATTTATAATAAGATAAGAAACATTACTGATCGGACTGAATAAGAATTCTAATGTGGTTGTTTCTGTGAAAACACGCTTACGCTAAAATGACGTCACGTTAACGTGCGATGACGTCAATGTTTTTGTTGGGACCAAGAAAGGGCCCTACTTTATTTTATCTACTGTTTTAGATTAAGGGCATATTAGAATCGAAATAATGTATAGCAAAATCGTGTTTTACCTAAATTAATACACTCAGAATACACCTTTTGGCTTGAACAAAGTAAGTATTTTTCCTTTCTACTTATATGATGTTTATGATACCTAATTTGAATGAATGATTTTAGAAATATAATTCTAATATGCTTTTCTCTGTTAAAACACTCTTAAGTTAGAATGACGTCACGTTAACGTGCGGTGACGTCAATGTTTTCGTTGCGACCAAGAAAGAGCGCTACTATATTTTATCTGCTGTTTTAGATTAACTGCATATTAGAATCGAAATAATTTATAGCAAACCGTGTTTTAACACTATTTATACACTTTATACACTCGCTGCGCCCTCGTGAAACTATTACGCCCGACGTATAACCGCCCATCGTATATAAATAGTGTTAAAGCACTCTTTTGCTATAAATTATATCTTAAATTTACACCAGCATCATTTATTGATGAGTTCATTGCTAACCAGCCGGTTCGAATACCGCTCGGGAATGTTATCAGAATAAATCAGAACTAATTATCACCATTATCATTTTAAACGTGTGCTTTTAACAGATTAAAGATTTGTCTTGATTTGTAAGTGTTTTGCTGTTTTGATGATTTAATTTGAAATTGATATTTCTGTAGACTTTAACGAGCAAAGGAATTGGTATTTTGCAATTTAAAAAAGATTATTCATTAGTGTATACTTTTAGTTTAATTATTTAGTTAATATAGTCCGCAGAATGCGTAGGGATACAGTTTTGTTCAGAGTGTGTAGAGGCGTACAGATGATTCCCTCGGAATTTATTGAATGTTAAATAGTCTGGCCTGAATAATTGCCCCTTATATAAAAATGGTCATTCTATTAACTTCAACTTTTTATGTGTGTTCAAAATATTAATAGTTATGCTAAATTAATTATCAACTGCTTGGCTTGTCCTAGTAGATAATAGTTCGAGAAGTTTTCGACACTATTATGTGATATAACTAGTAAGTTTCTATAAATAAAAAAACTATTATTATATTCATACACGTTTCTATTAAAACACTGCATTATTACGTACTCACTTAATAACTCCGTTAAGTTTCAGTGGAACCTGAAACGTCAATATTTTTCCGTATTGACGTTCAAATTTCATATCGGGTGTGTGGCGTCATTTGTGACGTCAGTTTCATGTATTTCTTTGCGTATAAAGTTCTTTTACGACGATATTTTCAATCTCACTCAGGCGTAAAAGCAAATCTGTATCATTTATATAATGATTTTAAGCGAAAATGCGTATGTAATAAAAATATGATTAAATTTGCATCGAGAAATATATACTCGTTCTTTAGCGGAATAAAATTTCCGCTGCAGAACTCATGCATATTTCTCAATACAAATCTAATAACCTATAAATATTGACTTCATGCCAGCACATTATTTTGCGCCATATAGGGGAAGCGAAAGAGTTCTTCCACATCTGATATACTGCAAAATGTATTTTATCATATACAAAAAGGGATAAGGCGCGTCAATATGTGCTAGTTTTCGCCATGAAAAAATGCACAATATCCTTGTTTTAACTGCTTGTTAACATAAAACCCATATAAGAATCAAAATTATATATAGCATGACCACGTTTTATATATGTAACACTCCGAATTGGTTATAAGCTGCGCATAATAATTCACTCATGCTAAGCCTTCGTGAAATTCCTCTGTAAGTTTACATCTTCGTATTGTTTTGGATACTTATTTTAAACATAGTTCTGCTATATATATCATACATTTTATGAATCCCTATCAATGGACAATAAAAGTAGCAATTTAAAAAAAAAAAAATATAACAACAGTTTAAAAATGCTTCGAAAAATTAAAAGTCATATGCACATTCGAAAAAAAATCCGATTTGAAATAAAAGTATACATTCCGTATTTGAAAGTATACAGTCCTTATTTTATCCAATAATCTTTCACAAAACCCTTCGTAATTCCTTACTGTTTACACTAAGAACGCCATATATCTGATGTCTTCATAAATGAAATGCTTTTGAAAAACGGCGTTAAACCCAAAATGTTTACTATACTATTTTTATCGCGTATTCGTTTATGTATGAATATGCTCAGTCAGTTTACACGTGTATACTTTTACACTTACCTTGATTGTGGCGGTTCCTGTTCGACTTTACTCCTTGATTTTTATGGGCAGATTCAAATTTCTTTCTTTTTTATTGATCAAATGACATTAGCTTTCTCCGTAACTAAGAACCATTCGAACCGACATTACATACACAATACAATTAATCCTATTTTCCTAAACTAACAATTGCTAAAATATGAATATTGTTCGAATTTTAGTGAGTGTATAATTTTTTGCAGACTTCCATCAAGTATTATTTCTGGCACATTGAATAAAAAGAGACTTTTTAAACTCTGAAATTGTCATGTTCCCTTTCCTGGACGGATATGACCCTTGAGCAACATCTTACGGTGTCTATTTACAACAACGTATTCGTTTTGCAAGGGCATTGTCAGTCAGTTCAGTTACAGAAATCTTCATTTCATAAAACAAAATAATATAACAGTTATCGCTAGACACCATGTATGACTTTTTCTCTTTCTCTATTCAAAAGCAGGACAGCTGTGCTGCTATGATTAACAGAAACAGTCCTGGTATTGAATAAGGCAGCCTTCTCTAATCATATCTGTACGAATTGACAAACAGGTCTGATAGGAGAAGCAGACACTAATAGCAGCCGATTATGACGATACCGCTTATGTCATTTTGATGTATAAATCGCGCAACTTGTTTCATGCCCTTTCTCGTAAATAGCTCTAGCAAAGAGTCAAATTAATTATATGTGTCTGGCATTGCGGCTCGTCGATGTTTATGAAGAATGTTACGAGTCGTTAATCAAGACACAGACACCTCGTCTTCCCAAGTTGTGTCACCGTAAAGAAAGAAGTTTATAAGATAAAAATATAGTAGAAAATAACAAAAATATACTTTATCTAAAATGTAATATATAAACAACCAGAAATAATTTTACGCTTTACTTTTCTTAAAAGCAAATTTCAAGTTTTTTTTATTAAGAAACCCTAAACGAAGTAGAAAACAAAAAAGGAAAACACGCAAATTTTTAGATATTTTGAATTGTAGAATTGCAAATGATTTCGGATTTTTGCTTCCATGATAACATATTTTCTTCATTTTTCAGTTACCGGGCCTGCTATTTTTAAAGGCTTTGTGTACTATTTAAAGTAACATGAGATGTTCTATCAAGTAAGGCACCGACATGTATTTTATTTGTTACTCCCACTCTTTTGTCCAAACAAAATGTGAGTTTATTCTGTTATAATGGCAATACATGTCGTACCATGCAGATTTTTTAAACTCTAAAATAACGAATTACATTTCAATCAACATTTTAGAGTCACCTTTTTTCCCCAACATTAAGATTTATATATGGAAAGCTAATATATTTTTGAGTACCCTTGGGGCTAATAAGTTGAATTGCTGATTAATAAAGTAACTCCGTAGGCGAATGCTAACCCTTCGTCTAGCAAATACTAACACGACATTTTAAATACATAACCCATGTCAGTACACAACGAGATGCTACAAACAGCAAGTTGAGTGGTGAATGAAACAAATGATACACATATTTCGACTTTGTAAAGAGGGGGCATGCCAGAACAGTATAGTGGAATATTATAGAAAAATAACTGATATCACTCTAAATTCTAAATATTTATTAAACAGCCTCATTTTCGTCAAGTATTAACATGTTTTTAACTGAGTACAACCTCTTTTGCTTGGAACTTAGACCCACTGTACAATTGAAAGTCAAATGTCATTTTCTCGTAATATTCTGGCCCTTGGGCTAGAATGTGGCCCCTCATTTACTTTTACTAATTAAAATGTGCTGATATGTCTGTGATAAATCCGTTATATTATATATTAATAACATTTTGGTAACTCACATAAATCATAATAAAATGCGTTTTGAGCAATTTACTTGATTTCTTAATTATCTTTATTTCTTTTTGAACCAGAATTAATGGTACAAATTTGAACGTATTGTTTTGCCTTGTAGTATTATATAGTAACTGTTACTGAAAATGAAAGTTTTTCTCTTGTTCAAAAAGACTTTTCATAATAAGGTTTTGATATATTCATATTATAACTATCTTGTTAACTAATAGACAAAACATTTCAAGAGTTTGCTGTGTGGTGCACTTTATATGTTGATCAGTATAGCACCGTCAAGTGCGGGAGGTCGTGGGTTCACACCCTGACCGCGTCATACCAGGACATAAAAAATGGTACTAGTAGCTTTCTCGCTTGGCGCTCAACATTATGAGGATAGTGCTTGGACTGTTTAATGTGACTCAGTTGGGTATCATGTCACGTGATAAACTAAAACGTTGAGCATTATGCTCCCTGCGAGAAGAAGACACCGTCGTTTAGATGACTGAAGAATTGTTGAAAAAGACGTGTTAAACCCTTACACATACATTGTTTTTAATGTAGTCAGTCGGTATTACAACCGAGACGTTTTTGTGATACTGAGAATAATCTCCCCTCTTTAATAGGAGTCTTATTCGTGAGTGATTAATTTCATCAATCAGTCTGTGCCGTCTATCTTTAGATATAGTAATAGAACAGATCATAAGTGATAGTAATTTGATATGAGACAAAAACGGTTATCCAATAATTATTAAATCAATACCCTTCTAACGAATTTATGGACAATGCTTAACCACATGGCTATCATTCCACGTCAGAAATTGTGCTTTTAAAGCAATAAAAGCTTTCCTTTAGAATGTGGCACACAGAGTATTTGACAGAACGAAACACCACTTTATTTTTCCAGTAAAGTTGAGTTACATAAAGCTAAAATATAATCCAGAAGCAAACGAGTACAGAAATTATTTATGCACATATGTGCATCAACGAGGGTTGATGCATTCAGATAAGCTAAATATCTAGCTAGTGTTTTGGTATTTTGTGCAATCAAGTACATGCAGCTAGTCATCTTTTCCTTTTACGTTATTTCAGAAATAATGCCTTTCGATTGTCCGAAGCAAAAGATGAACAACCCCTAACAGATTTAAGATATCTAAAAACCATGAAGTAGGGAGAGCATGTGCTGACAACCTCATTTTGACGAAGGAATCGCAGTCTTGCAAACATTACAACATTTTCTAATTTAAACGTTTAACTTGCATTTCTTTACATCACAAATCCGTTTGTCACATACTTCATGTTTCGCCCTGTTAAGTGCATCTGCCAAGAATGACAAAATCATCAATTTCTACATGTGGCAGTAAAGATTTCTAACCAATTAAGTTCACGACAAATGCCTCTGAAAGAATTAAAGAATTACTGTTCTTAATCCTAGTAAATTTTGTTTATTTGAAATGATTTTGGGACACGAGAAGTTTTTCTTCAGTGAACTTCTCGTGACCCAAAAACCATTTCAAATAAACAACATCAATTACATTTCAATTATTCATTAAAATTCGGTAGGTCTTTACAGTAACAATGATTTAAATGTCATTACATAATATTGGTCCCACTTCCAGGATTTTCAAAGGTATTTATTGCCGTATAATTCACCTGGAGGCCACAAAAATCCAAATGTTTCATTATCCCTATGCCCCTAGATGCAAGCATTGTTCAGAAAATTGAATCAAAGCATGTTATTATCTTTTCTCCTCTTTTATCATGAAATAATTAGAGACCTACAGTTTGATTTTGACGTGTGAGGATTCAATTCATAGACTTGATTTGCCTGACGTCAGTAGAGTCAAGGAATCAGAGATCACAGTAACGATGCCACGCACATTTTCTTCTAGCCAAGCATTAGATATATGCATACAATACAGATTTCCATTTTATGTCATATTATTCATATCTCTGACAAGAAAATATGAATTCACACAACTCTATATGTAAGATGAACATTTATTGAATAAAATACTTACAAAGTATGAAGACGTCGGATATCGAACACACACCTCAACATACAATATTACAATGCTTATTCTTACATGTTCTATCGTGGCTATGAAAGCGATATAATTTTGTCTTTCTAAAACTAATAATTAGCTCAGAAAATTGTGATGAATAATATTTATTTGTAACTATTACCTATGTAACAGACAATTCCATTACAACAAAGTACTAAACTGTCGCTGACCTTGAAACAAAACGATGCTATCCACCATTTGTATAAACAAACATCAGTATCTAAAACATCTTGTTAGACGTATTTAACGGCTCTGTATAGAGTTGTTTTATTATCATAACAGACCTTTTAATGACCAAATTAAAACAAGGCTACTATTTTTCTTCCAACACAACTGTTTCATTCGCTGTAAACAGGCATTTAACAGACAAAATCAATGTTAATTGCTTATACCGATCCTTAAAAGCGTTGTATATGTCATGTTTTGGTCGCTTAATTACTAACTAGCTTTTCGGATTGAATGTGGAAAAATTAAGTGGATAATATTCTACAACAGAAAGCCGCATTAAGACCACACCTAAATCAAGACCATCTCATATTAAATAAAATCTGCAAAAAAAATAATAACCACTTTTCTCAAGAATGGAATTATTTCTACATTTTAATGGTCACAAACTCTATTTAAAAAAGACCAACCAACAGCTGTTTCAGTCCAAAATGACCACATAACTCCACTAATAAAGGCCTTTCACACTATGTTGTCCATCAAGTCGATGGTAAAAAAGAAAAAATCCTGTGTATTGTAAGCTACATCATTTATTATTTTAAATATTTTTTTCAACTAAACTCATGCTGTATTTAATGAGCTTATTTTTCTTTGATAATTTTGAATACTGTACAGATCTAACAAACCATTTAATGCTTGAAAGTGATCAACGTTCATATAATAGATGTATATATTTTCGTTTATATTATTATTTATCTTGGTTTTTTAAAGAATTTTTTATTTAAATAAAGATTGTGTTTCTATTAGACTAAAATACTAATTAGATGTACACGTATCTTGTAATTTTTAAATAACTTTTTTTTCTTTTTTATTGGTACTTTGATAATGGAAATATTTTGAAGTATTTTTTCATAAATTCGTAACAACTTAAATATAACTTTTATGTCTTTATTAACATTCTAAAGCAAGACAATTGAAAACTTTTCTATGTATAATTCGGTCTATTAAGATTTTTTTAAAAGAACCGTTGGTTGTACCATTAGCGGGTTCTACTGTACACTATTTATAAAACATTACTACCACAAAATGAAGTCTCCATAAATAGTACGTTGTTCTGAAAGGAAAAGTTGGTCAAGACAATTGTCAAATGTGTACAATGTGTGTACTAAACAAGACTGCGTGTGATATAAAGGGTAGTGTACATTTCATAAACTCGCATGAACACACTCAAGCACACCGAGTCTGCTATTATGTTGCTTGATTGCGTTCTATGCTATCAAAGAATCTTTTCACAGATTTTATTGATAATTTACTGTTTATTATATTACAGGTACAAAAGGTTCGTCGGATAACTCCTCAAATCAATACAATAACATTTTGTTATAAAATAATCGTGCAGGAAATCTCTAGAATAATTAAACATCTCTTTTGAAAACGTACCTTGTTCAGAGCTTGCTTGTTTGTTTTTGGTGTAGCGTCGTTTTTCAACAGGTTTTAGTACTGTTATGAAACGGCGGACAGATGACCTAAGAAGCTTACCTGGATTATGTACCAGTACCCGCTAGTTCTACGTAAGTGACGGTCAATTTCCCAACATCAATCAGAAGTGGAGGATGAATGATATCAGACATAATGTTCATATTTAGCAGATCGAAGAAAACGTTTACTTGTATATTCACCTAATAATTTAAAATCAGCACTACAGGTAAGCGCATACACCATGCTCATTTTAAACTACAAATGTAAACCTAAGCCACTGGAGAATAATTAGCCCCAATTAAGTTCACTGAATGCGCACTTAAGGGGGAATGGTACTTTGTCAAAATTTAAAACTTGCTAATAGTCGTATATACCAAAATAAACTTGTAGATATTTCAAATTTGTATCATCATCTTTTAGAGCGATAAACATGCGTATGACGTTACCATGACGTCGCAAACATGACCCGTTTTCGCGCTTTTTACGTCCGTTAATGGTAGCACTAAAATGGTATAAAACTCGATACTACAAACGTATTGTTGGCGTCAATGCATTAGATTATATATCAAACGACAGAATAAAGCAATTTCTTAGTGATCATTAACATGAAAAGGTATTTTCTATCCGAATTTTCGAAGGAGGTGCGAAAACAGACTTTTGGTTGTTTAAGAAAATTCAGGAAAAAAATCGCTTCTGATCCATTTTGCAAAAATTGGCCCGTGGAATTTTTGCCAAATTTTTTTATGTAAAAATTCATTGTGTTGTTAATGGCTGTGCAAAAATAGAAAAAAGTTCACCGAAGCGTTTTTCTAGTACAACCGTTTGAATTAGAGCATTGTGACGCAATAAACAACGTCGCTTAAGACATGACGTAAGCACGTGAATATTTACATTATTTGCCTTATTTTTACACCAGTGGCTGTAAAGATGGTGCTCTCCATACATAAGTGGACCTATGCTTTATAGCGCCTGTATTAATTCAGCTTCTCCTTTTTGTTTGTTTTGATTGACAGCGTATGTGAAATTCTTAATGAATGATGATTTCACTTTTTCAGTTAATAATGGACAGGCTCGACTAATCTTTTCAAGTTTATTTCCTACGATTCGTTTTGTATGTGCTGGATCTGAAAATTTTACAATGTCAAAATTAACTTTCTCCCTTGTTTATTTCGTTGCTGCAGAGTCATCGTCCTCTATAATATGTTTGTACATCAGTCCAGAATTGCTTGCCTCTTTATGCAATTGAGCACGAATATCGGGCTCCATAGCTTTTACAGAATCGCTCCAATTTTTTGGCATCTGTGAAGTTGACCATATTTAATTGTTTTCGTGTAAACTTTGGTAAGTTTTCACACAGTTATTGTTACTTTCAAACATTATGTATGTTGCAACAATATTTGTTACTTATTTATAAACTTGAACCCATATAATAAAACAGTTATTGACTGTTAAGCCATCGGATATGATGTGATATTCACCGGAAGAGGGCATTACCTCTTCCAGTGAATACCATACCATATCCAATGGCTCAAGGGTCAATAATAATATAGTTTTCAAAACGAAATTAACATAAATAATTGACAGAAAACTCAATAAAAATAATGCTCTTTTTCGCTCTAACTTTTAGAAAATTATTATACTTATATAGCAGTCACAGATAATTATCACTCACACGGGTGTGTTAAATTTGCATATTAATTATTTTTGTATGTGTATTTATTTAATGTAATAAGTTGCTTTGAAATAAACATAATATTTTGATGGCAAATTTATATTTATAGATAAATTTATTGATAATATTTCTTTAGTACTAATATTTACGAGATTATCCCATTTTTGTTTTCATGCAAAAATATAGCCAAGGGAGACAAACAGATACTGAATAATTAAGTACGGTTGTTATATACATTCTTATTACAGAAACACAACCTAAAGTATAGATTTGTACCAGCATCGTGTTGACTTGTCAGGAAATTATCAGTAGCGCGGTACGGTGACCTCGGAAAAGGGCGCATAACATGCGAGATTGTCGGCTTATATGGAAATTCCAAATGAATTCATATTATTGTTTGTTTTGATTGATAGAATCCTGTTTTACGGCCCTTTCAGTATTTCAGTTATGTCAGGCAGGTAGACAAGCTTACTGCCGCTCATTGGCTGTTTTTTGATAAAAAATATAAGCATTCTTAATTTATTAAGACTTATTATACAGCCATTCTATTCAAACTTATTCTTTCTAAAATACGTGTAAAATAAAAGCTCAGTACATAATCCAGGATCGGGAACGGATTTAGCATCTTTTTAAGTGATCGTTCTCTAGTGTATACTGCTAGTTTCTATCTGGACCAACATTGCAAACTTTAATATATTTTTTATTGAATTTTAGGAAAGACAATATTGTGAACCAAGCCGCGAAACAAACGGCATCTGGACGAACATTCATCATTCTATATCGTTATGTCGTCATGTAAACGGAAGGGGCACCTGTCCGTGATGGCATGTTTAAAATTCATAATTTAGTCGTTTCTATTCAGGCGTTTTTTCCCCGTCCTGTGCAACAAATAACAAATAACAGAAATATTTAAATGAAATGAGCCGCGCCTTGTGAAAACCAACATACGGTGGCTTTGCAGTCTGGTCAGGATCCATGCTGTTCGCTAACGGTTTCTTAACTTGCAATAGGCTTTAAAAGCGAACAATATAGATCCTGACAAGACTGCGCAAGCTGGTCTGGATCAAAGCTAGTCGCAAAGCCACTATGTTGGTTTTTTCATGGCGCGGCTCAAATAACATATGTTAAAACAGGTAGAACGGTAACCATTTATGTAAAGGTTTTGACGTGTAATCTTTGCAAACAGTACACGGCGGAATCTTAAAATGCATACGTAACATTCGAATTTTAAAATTCCGTTGTACTGCTTGCAAAAGAAAAATAGCGTATATGTATAAACTGTCAACGTTTAGGACTGCCTACGTGGTCTGATTCACTGAGATATCTCACTGATGGAGGACTGTAAGTTCGAGCCCCGCTACCGAACATGGCTCTTTATGTGAGAACACTTGGTAGTTTGTGTCGGAGGTTAGGGGTTTAGTACTGGTCGTTCCCAGGAACAATGTTTAAGGAAACTACCCGCCATACTGTAGAAACGAGCGTAAAAACTTGATTCAGAAAATTAATCAACTTTTTGACAGTCTGATTACTGTAGTACTTACTTAAATTCTATAAATCTGCCTTTAATTGTATCATTAATACAATTTAAACGAAATTCACATTCGGATAGAACTGTGCGGAAATGTTTGTATTTTGATTATCCCATGCTTACCTAATGCAGCTGCAACGTTTATTAAATAGTGGTTCCGTAAAATGCCATAGCATTTTAGATATTTAAAATGTAGTACACTATATAGACCATACTTAGTTTCGGAAAATAGGTTTTTTCCAGTAAAGTCTTTGTTTTGAGTTTAACGCCATTTTTTCAACAGTTTTTCAGTCATATAACGGCGGGCTGTTAACCTAAACAGTTTTCCTGGATTCTGTACCGGTACAAACCTGTTCTCCGCAAGTAACTGCCAACTTCCCCACATGAATCAGAGGTGGAGGACTAATGATATCAGGCACAGTGTCGTTCATCAAATAGTCACGGAGAACATACGCCCCGTCCGAGGATCGAACTAGCGACCCCGAGATCCGTAGACCAACGCTCTTACCTACTGAGCTGAGCGGGCGGGCTTCAGTAAAGTCTTTTTCCGCATATTTTGCAACCATTGTCGACGATTCTTCTATTTTGCTTTTCTCCGTTTTATTATCACTCCCGACACTCCCTTTCTTCAAAAACTTAACTTTTTTAGCCTTCTGAACTGTCCGTATTTATCGCGACTTATTTTAGAGAGCAGCTGAGTTTGAAAAAGGTGCATGAAGTGGCTATTGAAATGAACATCAAGAACTTCTAGTAATTTAAAATATATGCACTTTTCAATGAAACTATTTTGGAATACTGCATGTTATGAAATGTGTAATATTTTTACGATTAGATTGAAATATTTAATTCATGTCTCATAACTGCTTGTTTATAGGTTTCCAGGTAGAATTATGACAAGCCATTTAAAATAAACACATGTAACGTTACATAACGATTACATGTCTTTTAACGAGCTGCAGTAGTCAAGTTCAAACGGTTTTACTACAAAACGCGTCGGTGAACTTTTTTCTATTTTGGCATAGATATTAACAACATTATGAATTTTCACATACAAAAATTTGGCAAAAATTCCACGGGCCAATTTTTTGCAAAATGGATCAGAATCGATTTTCTTCCTGAATTTTCTTAAACAACCAAATGTCTGTTTTCGAACCTCCTTCGAAAATTCAGATAGAAAATACCTGTTCATGTTAATAATAACTAAGAAATTGCTTTATTCTGTCGTTTGATATATAATCTAACGCATTGACGCCAACAATACGCTTGTAGTATGGAGTTTTATACTATTTCAGAGCTACCATTAACGAACGTAAAAAGCGCGAAAACGGGTCATGTTTGCGACGTCATGGTAACGTCATACGCATGTTTATTGCTCTAAAAGGTGATGATATCAATTGGAAATATCTTCAAGTTTATTTTGGTATATAAGACAATCATCAAATCTTAAATTTTGACAAAGTACCATTCCCCCTTAAAAGACAAAACTGTCATCAATATTTAAGCTTTTTACTCTGAATAATGGGGAACATTACGTGAAAACACGTAGTTAAAAATGGTTAAGTGCCGCGTTGCTAATTACGCGTATAATATCTTTCGAGATAAGTGAAATTGAACAAGGTAAATTTCTTTTTGCACGGAATGTGTTAGTATTATTACATGTAAATGCACCAGAAGGCACGCGAAATAATCGTTTCAATATACTTGGTAACATATATGCAGAGTAGTGGATTATATACACACAGCAGCACATTATATAATGGGAGACGTTGATTAGATGTGCCCCATTGTTTAATCTTTATCGATAACGTTTCTGCGTTTCGTTGCACCTAGATATCCTTTCCACAGCCTTAACGTAATAAAACGTATTAGCGTCTGATGACCCTTTCACGCTTCCGTACAATCAACATTTATTACACGAAATTTATTTTGAAAATACTTCTGAAATATCTAGGTCTGCAGCTCTCATATACGGTTAAATCTTAGATCCGAGGCATATACTGATCCTCTCAGACAACATCAAAAACGACCTTTTGAGCGAAGAAGTCCACGCGCATACGTTTAGACGGGGTGACCCCTGCGCGTAACCCATGACTATCTACAAATCAAAATACGGCTTTCGTTTTCAAGTTTAGCATTTCTACTTTTATTTTCTTTACTTCCGGAAATAGCTGAAGGTCGAGTGACGTCATTTTCTGTGTTGTCAAAAACATATATATGCCTGGCGAGATTGCATAAATATGTGCTGGCCGTCCTAAGGATATACAAAAAGACTTACGCAATATAACAATTATAATAAACATGACAGTCTTAACGGGCATGATATACAATCGGTGGGGAATTTTGAGTAAAATATATGTGAGTATTTTAAATAAAAGACTAACATTTTTTACTAATGCTTATAGCAAAATCACAGAAGCACAAGCTGGATTTCGCTCTGGGTACTCAACAATAGATAATGGTTTTATTTTATATTCACTTGCAAACAAGCATTTATGTAGAAAAGGAAGAAAGTTATATGTTGCTTTTATTGACTTTAAAAAAGCATTTGATAGTGTAGATAGGCCAAAAATGTTCTCTATCTTGTCAAAATATGGTGTCAAAGGACACCTTCTAGATTCTATAAAAAGTATATATAATTCAGTTAAGGCCTGTGTAAGAAACAGAACTGTGTGTAGTGACATATTTGACTGCCCTATTGGGCTACGTCAAGGCTGTAATTTAAGCCCTGTTCTTTTTTCATTATTTATAAATGAATTATATGTTGCTATGGATGAAAGTGGCCTCTCTGGTATACAATTAACTCCAGATATGATTCAGATCTTAATGTTACTGTTTGCTGATGACGTTGCTTTAACTGCAGATACAGTAAATGGTCTGCAACAACAGTTAAATATACTATCTAATTATTGTCATGAATGGAAAATGTGTGTAAATATTCAGAAAACAAAAATAATTGTCTTTAAGAACGGTGGGCATCTATCAAGACATGAAAAATGGTTATATAATGGGGAGAAAATCCAAGTAGTTAACGGTTTTTGTTATGTAGGTTTATTTTTTAGCAGTAAACTTTCTATGTATAAAATGTCTGATCATATGGCTTGTAAAGCAAAAAGGATCTTAGTGTCTCTTTTATCATCTTTGAATCATTTAATGCCTATGACGAAAACTACATTTTTTAAGTTGTTTGATGCTAAAATAGCCCCAATATTGTTATATGGATCTGAAATATGGGGTTTAGATTATATGTATGAAATTGAAAAGGTACAAATGTATGCTTGTAAACGGTTTATGTCAGTTCCTCTTAAATCTTGTAATGCAGCTGTTGCTGGTGATTGTGAAAGACATCCTATGCATGTTATAGCATCAAAACGTTGTATAAGGTATTGGCTCAGGATAATAAATATGCCTGATTATAGATATGTTAAGAAATGTTATCAGATGTTATATTATTATGATAGTATTGGTTACCAAAATTGGGTAACGAATGTAAGATTAAATTTATACAGAAATGGATTTGGGCATATTTGGGAAAATCAGAATTGTCAGAACCCTGAATTATTTGTATGCCAGTATGTGCAGCGATTAAAAGATCAATATTTACAAGAATGGTCGGAAGAATGTAATAATAATGCCAAGTTGATCTCTTATAGGCACTTTAAAACAACCTTTATGTATGAACCTTACCTTGATATATTAGATATTAAGAAATATAGATATGCTTTCAGTACTTTGAGAATATCCTCACATCCGCTAATGATTGAACAAGGTCGTTATTTTGGTATAGACAGAGACAGGAGATTTTGTTTTTATTGCAAAAATGTTGTTGAAAATGAATGTCATTTTATATTAGTATGTCCTTTGTATAAAACACTTCGAGAAAAATACATACCAAAAAAATTCTATGAAAATCCAAATGTTCATAAATTTAATATTTTGTTGGCTTCCAAAAATGAAAATATTATTAAAAATACTGCAGTTTATATATATAATGCTTTAAAGTTACGGCTGTCTGAGATAGAGATAGTTTAAATTTTGTGTTGTATGTTTTACATATGCCATAACTATTGTATTTATATTTTGTATAAGTTTTATTTTATGGAAAAGCATTACTTTCATTATAGCCAAGATATTGGTCTTGCCTTGACAAGGCTGATAGTTGGGCATAGTAACAAAGGTACAGATATTAATCTACTCTGTCCATGTCTTTTCTTTATTTCGTTTCGGCAAGATACATGGACAGGCATGTATTGAAGCTTTAAAAAGTTAGAAATTATGTACAAACCTCTTTCTCAAAACAAATGCTTTTTATGACATGAGTGATATAAATAGTTAATATTTACTTCATTATTCCTTATAAGAATTGTTGTATGTAAATGTTATGTTTGTATATATGTATAATGTATATGATTGATGGTGTATGGGCCGGAGGCCTAAATCACAATAAAGATTTGTATGTATATATATACAATCGGTGGGGTTCTTTATGACAGTAACACTAAACACGTGCATGTCAACAACAAAACTTTGTATTTAAACAAGGATGAATATCCAACAAGCAAAGCCACGTTCCAAAAAAATAGCCTCCCAGCGCAGCACGCGGAGATGCAAAAGACCAGCACACATAGACAAGACAGATACATGCAGATACAAACACAAAGCAAGGACTACACAAACAAATAAAGGAACACAATGGGGCATCGCCTTGGGACGGTAAGTGGCAAAACCACAACTTATGAGCTTAAACCTGTTTATGGTAAGAATCAAACCTCACTCTTACCCCATCATGTTACAAAGTGACTTTCACAGGACAGTGTAATTAAAAGTAATCCCTACCATTTTAATCCCTAGCACACGCCATGGCATATAAAACACAGAAATGCTTTTGTAAATGTAAATAAAAAGCAAACCGTAAGAACCAAAAAAACGCATTTTCTCAATGCCTTTAAGAAGACAGAGCATTAAGAAAAAAAATCCGTAAGGGTCCGACAAAAACAGGCAAGAAGATAAATATCAAAACAGCTCAGTACAGGAGTTTGTGTGTGTGTGTATTGGGGGGGGGGGGGGGGGGGGGGGAGCGGATTTAAAAAGCCTATCATAGAGTCCTCCGCCTGTTTTACCAGTCATAATCAAAGAGTGAAGCGTAGTGTCCAACTGTAAAATTGATGAACACCAAACATGAGGCGTATTTAAAAACAGTTTCATCATAACCTCTTTTTAAATAATAAAACGTTTTGTAACTACAGTTGAAAAATTACCATGAACCAAAATTTTAGAAAGTATGTAAACCACACCCGATTGAAAATCAGGATTTGATATACCTTCTCGCAGAATTGTCTTTCTACATTTTACAGCAATATTAAGTTATTAAAGCGGAATCACAAAGTAAGCCAAAGAGAGAGGTAACAAATATAGCACACTATATAATTCAAATATTGTTCAAAAAATGTTACATTGCGGCAGTTTCACTGATTTCAGTCATCGACTGCAATTTTCTTATATTCCGTATGACATTTTTAGAAAAAAGCTAGCTCGATCATTTTGGCATTATTCATAACGGAGGATTCATTGGAAAAAAGAAAACATTTTAGCAAATGAATAATCATTTAAAATTATCTCAAAAGATTGCACCAAAGCACGTGCTTTACGGACGAAAACTATTAACCTTTCGCGGTAACTAACACATTACATAATAACGTTTCTAATGTCATATTCGCAAAAGAGGCGTTTCTGTTCAGAATCTTATTTCAGCATTAGTTTTCGAAAACATCAAAACAAAGACCGATTTGAAACAATTTTCTTAAATAGATAAATAATTAGCATCTTATTTCATTGAACGTTTTCCGATCAAGAAGCAATCTAGGCTTATAAGCAAAATCTAGATGGCCACTTATGGTAGCGCGCAACTCAATGTCACATTGTCAACATTCAGTTCAGGACTCCTTATCTAATGTCGAAATTATCCGATAGTGGAGAAAAAATTGAGAAAGCAATATTACACAAGAGATTAATTTGTATAGGTTTTCCATGCCATTTTAAACCATAATCCAGAGTTATAACCATTTATGAGTTGTCTTTGAGCTTTGTTGCATGGACTTTTGCAATCCATGTTCATGTGAAAAATTTTGAGACGCACGTTTTTGTTAGAATGTTATGAATGTCAAATGAATCCGATCCGATTATGACCGACGGATAATTTTTCATCTCGCTGGCGTTGATGTTTTACTCTTATGAGCGATGTTTCCAAACTACTGTTATGCTCTTCTGTTTGTAAGAAGAAAGGAAAAAAATAATTACAATATAGCGTACATATAATATAAATAAGCTTTCTTGCGAATCCAATCCCTAGCAAATATTATTTCTTTTCTTTTGTAAAGCTTAATTCTAAGCAAATTAAATATGTCACAAAGATGTTTGTTTTCTTCTAAATCAGTGGGAAAATCATTTCCAAAACAGTGGTGCTGACAAATCATTTATCAAAGATATTTCTGCCTAGGTTTTCCAAACTGCAAGCTTGTAATAGTAACACTTTTACCAGATGCATTGACGCCATGTAAAAAGCAATGGAACTGAACAAATACTGTAAAGGACGAAATATAAAAAACGTTTGCGATGCTCAGAAAATGAAAAGTATGAAATAGGACAGATATTTAGATCCTGTTGCTAATAAACACGATCTTCCGCAGCTTCTCTTTCTTCAACTGAACAATTATCGATGTTAGACATGTTCATGATATAAGTGGTATCAAACATATATTCTGACTAATGTAAAGTTTACTTTTACCATGTATTAATTGCACATGTTGGGAATTCCTTAACGAGAATGTTTTAACAAGATAGTACACGTTAAATCTATTTACACATAACAATTCTTCTGTGTAATGATCGAAGAACGTTCATGTTGTTAATACACATTATCAGAGAAACGTTTATATAATCCCCGAGTATCTTAAATGTAAATATAACATATTGACTGAGCACTATGGCAAACTTGTCAAAGACAATAATTTTACTATGACATGCAGAAAACCGTTTGTCTTTAAGTTACTAGAACAAAGTTTTCGCGATCGAAATAAATGTACAACGTATTTAGACTAGGACAACAACACGTAATATAATATAGTTGTTTAGATTTTCTGAAGTCATATATTTAGCAAAACCTGCCATAAAATGCCATTTGTTACTTGTCCATATTATGTGTCATAATTTTTTTCGAGGATGCTTACATAAATGACATTACACAATGGTTTCCTTGGCATTAGTACAACCGTATGCAACAACATTCATAAATACATTTATAGATAATAAGTTTTGTAAATTATTGCTCTACTGCAGAAACAAAGAATGTGTTCGATTCGGTCAAGCGGGAGTACACTAGTGTTACATTCGCGCATGCGCAACTTACTGCTCGAGTCGGGTCGAGTTGAGCGTAAATATGATTTTTTTAAGCAAAAGGACGCATCTACATTAATTCGATAAATTTGCATTGTTTCTCAACATCAGCTTCGATGCAAAGGTTAAACTTTATTTACAATCGGTATAGGTTGTGCTCAATGCTAACCTTTCGCTTTCCGCTGCTATGCCGCCATTTTGGATCAAGTCATACGCACATTTGCTCGACTTCACTCCCCATTGCGGGAGAAGTATGTTCTTGACCTATGACCTCGACACTAGCGTTGCACTACTCGCGTTCGATTGGCAGTAGTGTGAAAAATCCGCTCGACTCTACCCGAATCGAACATACCCGAAGTAATTGTTCTATATTCCTATGTAGTACCAGAAAAATAATAAAGGAACTAATTTATCATATTTGAAGTTGAACATGGATGACTCTTAATAAATATCTTCCGTGTGTTCAGCTTTTAAAACTAAGACGAGCATGAAATTTGATAAAACGGCACATATTCGCTCTTTGAAAAACATTATAAATATTTATAAAAAAAAAAAAGAAAATCTGGATTAACCGTAACAACTCAAAACTAATATGGGATTTGAGGAGAAATAAAGTAAAAACTTGATCTCTATCCTGCTTTTAGGTTTCAAATCAAAATAAGAGAAACACACATTTCACCGGATTTATGATAAATGATACCACCTCAAGCGTGTATTTACTGTATACGATTTTACTACAATGCCAAATGTTAAAATACATTTGTTTTTCAGACAAAAGAGTTTATCTTAATGACATGTTGGATTAACCCTTATCATGCTGGACACGATTGATTCCGCCTTTGCGACCAGTGCAGATCATGATAAGCCGTCTGTTAATGCACTGTCTAAATTGAAAGATGGACAAGTTCATTATAGAAATTTAGCAGGGTAAGGGTTAAAAAAGACTATACTCCTTCTGATAGTTCGGTAGAAAGACTAAAATGAAACGTTAATTCATCTCCATTTTGAATAAACCAATGCTATGGGTGATTCATGTACCATTACCTTTAATGGACAGAATATATACATGTAACCCAGTCTGTCTTTATTTGGTTTGGTTCTTTTCTATTCCATGTATCAAGGAACCATTCTAATGATTTCATTAACTATTTCAACAACAGGTGTATGGCGGCCGTAAAAATACTCCTTATACTTTAACACTATGTTGTTATATTTTCATGTCATTTTGGGATCATTGAATATTTTCAATTTATCTGTAAAATGGAGTTCATCTAAAACAGTTGCTTGGAGATTGCTCGGAGCCTACGTTACTAAAACAGTACACCAACATTCTGTGTAGAATTTGATATTACTTTGTATAACAAAACCTGAAGATAAGGGGAATGTGTAAATTCTTTAAAGAGATGATTATTCGGGACACTGGTCTTGTATAAGTACACCCAATTATCCTTACAAATTAAACGTCAAAACAAGTCGGTTATTTTTTGATAATATAAAGCTGGTAATTTCCCCCGAGGTTTTTTTCATCTCTCCGGCGTAAAATGATTTGAGCTTTGAATAGTATACTTCAAGAAACTGTCACTCTTTCTTTTACATAACAAGACAGAGAAAAGATTAACTGTTTGCTTATCTTCTACATTCCCATTAGGTTTTTCATTTTTTAGGCTGTAAACAAAATAAAACTGTCAGGGAGCGCCAACGAGTACACTAACACGGGAGGAAACAGTTTATCAGGTACAATAAAAAGACACGTTTCCTTTAAAGTACGTATTAAAAAACAATATCGCATTCATAAAATTAATTTAAAAAAAAGAAAGCGTCAAATTATGTTTATGCATTTTCTATCGGTAGATATTGTAAGGATTTCCAGCACAAATCCTTTTTAGTAAAACAATAATATTTTTACGATGACATGTTGCATTTATTTCAAACACGGTTTCTTTCATCAGACATATATGTTGAAGTCATTTACAGTGTGCAACAAAATTTACTGTTGAAACTTATTTAGTGTGAAAGAATTAAGAAAAAGTTCAGTTTTCAGTAACCGTTTAATTTACTGACGGGTTCTGGTCTATATTGATAGATAGTCAAGACGGTGTGTAAAGACCATCTTTTGGAAATAGAAATGGTGGTCTTTATTGTAAGGCAACCTCTCAAAACAGGTTAAGTTGTTTTCAATTAAACAGGAAGGGAAAAAAGTGGTCTTTGTAAATAGGTTTTATTCATTTTTGTCAGGTTGAGCGACTTGTGGAGTTTCCTTTTTTATTATTATCACAGCAGCGTTGTTTGTACCGTATGGCAGCCGTAAAAATGTCTGCCCGTACATTGAATCAAGCTATTATGTTTCGATTTTTTCAGTTCGTTCAGCACGACTTTTATGTTGCGTTGGTGGTACTTTTTAGTTTTTCAGCTTAAACGGCTTTGGTGATTCCAATATTTCCGTATTTAGAGCTTCGGGTATTGCTTAATCACCCCTTGGATATGTTGCCTGCTTTTTAACTTTCTTTAGGCAATGTCTATAATATGCAAGCTCCGTAATCTCAGATCCCAATTCAAAGTTCCATTTTGTTTAGTTCTGCCCATTGTTTTCTCGTTTAGAGCAAGCCCATTTTTTATCTAGGGACCATACGCCTAGTGTATCATTGAAGGTTCCAAGTGCACCGCCGTATGAACACATCTGCGGATGACTCGTATTTTAGCCAGTGCTTTAGCAACCGGCTATACCTATAAATCAACTACCAAGTTTCAAAATCGCGTCGTGTGAGTTTTCCTTCTATTTCTATGTTACCGCATCACACAAGTATTCTGGACGTGTAACAAAATAGTCCCATATTTATTTTTAATAATCTTGGTAATGTGTGAGTGTGTGAGCAACTGAGGACTACTGATTTAAACAACAATTCTACTTCTTGTCCTTCACTATCAAAATATTTGACTGTCTTAGGAATATTATAAGGTTTCAACTCATATACTACCGAGCTATTTTCCATGTTAATCGTTAGAATTCTGAAGTAAGAATGATGATTTTCGCTAGTGAAAAACGTTCTTATATACTACTCACTGCTGAAAAATGGACTATAAGTTTCTTATAGAGGTCCCCATATCGCCCCCCCTGGGAGGTCCCCATATCGCCCCCCCTGGGAGGTCCCCATATCGGCCCCCTTTACTACTGTCAGTAAACACTCCAGGGCAGTTCTTGACAGATTTATATGTTTTTGGTACACAGGTGTAACATTATAAAATACAGGTAAAGTTCGACTTTGACTACAAACCACCAATTTTATACATGTATGTAGTTATGGCCCCTTTCCAACTTAGAATTTGTCAAACTCGTGGTTCCCGGACAATAACTCACAAAAGGCTTGACAAATTTAGATAAATTTTGGTACACATGTGTAACATCATAAAATACAGGTCAAGTTCGATTTAAATTGCACCTTCTTGTGGCCATGTCTTTCTTATGGTTGCCATTCTTATGGTTGCCACACGGTGACAAGACCGTATTGTGGGGGTATTCGTCACTCCTGTGACAGTTTTAGTTATGAATAAAATACTCTTAATATCGTATCATTTAAGCCGTTATACGTTTGCATAAAACACTGTATATATAATGGTATTCCTTCTTAATTAATGTGAACATATAAAGTGATTGCAGTAAGTGTTTGTGGCACAAAAATATTTAACTTACATGAAAAAATCATTGTGCGGAAACTCGAAAAGGAGAAGCACTACTTAACCGCCATTTTAATATTTTTTACGCTCAATCCGTACTTCAGCATTGAAAAAGACGCAGGTGGTGTCACGCACTGCCTTTTACCTTCATCTATTGAAAAATTAACAGACGTATTGTAAGGAGGCAATGGAGGATAAAAGAGACAGATTAAAAGACAACGAAACGCTGAAAGAATTTTATAGTTTAGTTTGTTCACAATTGAAAATGATTGTGATTTGGAAAAAGTATACAGTATCTATCCGTCACTTTGTTTAATATCGCCATTGAGCCAAAATGGCTGCCATTTTAACGTGTTTAATCAAAGACTGAAATGTAAGAACTTCACCCTAGCAAAACGGTTATCTTTTTTCATGAGCATGTGTCAAATCAGATGATGTCATACCATTAGCAAACAGTTCGAACTTTTACTGTGCTCAAGTTGATAAAAAGACATATTGAAATATCCAAAAAGATTTATATTTTTTTTTAAATCAATTAATTTTATAATATTATGTAGTAATTAGGATTGGCAAGAAATATGATTCGTTTAAACAAAACTGATTGTGTTTGCGCGGAATGGTCGTGCGTTACGAATATATTTTACGACAGACCAAACAGAAGAAAGGGAATTTAAGACGTTGAAACGATATTGTGATACAAGGAGAAAGACTAATTTAAACTGTCATGGTTCAACTTAAGTGTTTTGATATCTTTCCCAACGTGAATTTTCATTTTTGAAATTTGTATTTCGTAGACCATTGAAGTTCATAATCTATGTACCGAATTGTTGAAAGAAATATGATTTTTTTTTACAAAAGTCACCTGTTTTTTTTTTTTTTTTTTTTTTTTTTTTTTTAAATAAATATGTTTTGCTGCATTTACACATAATTTATTATGCCTGCTGGCTGTTTCTTAGAGGAAAGCATATGTTACAAACATATTTTGTCATTCTGTTTATTATATCGAATACATTTATTATAATAATATATTCACTGGTCGAACATATTTTTCAAGGCAGTCTTTGTGCAGAAATAGTAGAATTGTCGAAAATAAAAAATACTGCTGTAGTTTTAATTACACGGGTATCAAGAAAAACGCAAAACTAGAATAAATTTTAGAAAGAAAAGTACATTTTGCAAATGAACTTCATTTAAAGATAGATTTTGGAATAAAAATAATACCGCTCATACTTGTACTGATGTGCAAGACGTTGCGGTTCGGACAAGTTTATATGTACTCTTATTGCGCACAAGGAAAAGGCGTATTCTTCCAAAATGTCCGAAGTCAGACGCTCTGTGCACGTGCCGGAAGGACACCTTTTTTAATTCGATAGTATATCTCATTCGGTATCTATAGCATGTTACCGTAGAGGGATCGATCCCGATTTAATCGGTAGGATCGATTCCCTAATCAATAAACGCTATAATATTTAAAATCATACTATTCATTTGCCTTTGGATTTGTCTGAAAAAAAAACATCCCTAATCCTAGACAAAATAAAAGTGTGAAATAAACTACCTTAATTATGCGACTACAGCTGATTGGTCCGATATAGACAAGGACATGTTTGGCTTTATTGCAAACTGTTAGGTTAACTGATTAGATCTTTGTCTGTCTCGTTTACTTGTCGAGTTATATTGAGATAAACCGGTACGTCTCTTGGGTCGGATAATGTATCAAACACATATCTGCGCTTGAAATAAAACATTTGGCACGTTATTTTTTTTTTACATCTAATCTAGTGGTTTAATGTTACTTTTTGTCTTTTGTCAATTGAGCGAAATGGGCAACTGTGAATAAAACGTGAAAATAAAAAAATCTATCGATGAGTATTGTGTAGAAATTTCCAAAAGCACTCGTAAATAATGTTATGAAAAGTCCTTATAGTGACGCAAATATATTGTAATGAAATATGGAATAATGTTCAAACAACAAAAACATAAATAAGTTTTTGTTACCATCCTTTTTAAATGTCATGATGATATTAGTCTGGGATAAAATGCAGACAATTTGTTTAAAATAAAGTGATTTAAGCGATGTCTTTTTCAGCTCGTGTCGTAGGTGGTGTGTCTGCTAGTCTCGTGCGTGGTTGTGTGCTTATTATCTCCTTTCCGCTCCTGTTTTCGACCTTAAACTGAAAATATATCGCCAGCTTGTAGATAGATATTCAAAGTGGTAACACAGCGCAAACTTTGCAAGACAAAAATGAGTTTGGTAGGTTTAAGAAGGAATTCGTTAGTTTATATGATAAATAATTCGATGCAAGAATATTCTTGCTCTGCAGATGTATGCCTCTTTGTACAACAATTGATTTGGAGATATTTATATACATTTGACTTTCATTTCGCGACTGCGTCTTTTCTCGTGTCAACGCATGTTGACATTCACCTCGTAATCGAACTTAAATGAGTCGCACCATGGGAAAACCAACATAATGCGTTTGCGACCAGCATGGATCCAGACCAGGCTGCGCATCCGCGAAGTCTGGTCAGGACCCGTACTGTTCGCTCGCTTTCAAAACCTATTACAATTAGAGAAACCGTTAGCGAACAGCATGGACTTGACCAGACTGCGCGGATGCGCAGGCCGGTCTGGATCCATGCTGGTCGCATATGCACTATGTTGGTTTTTTCATAGCGCGGCTCCTATTTATTACTGCCTACTTTGTTTCGTTTTGACGTTATTTTGGTACTGCGTAATAGATATTGAATATCACGTAAATAGAAAAGGTTGTAATTAATTACAAAATGTATGAAAGCTTTTAATCGGCTTTCCTTAAATCCCGACATATATCACTTATCTGATATTTTTGTATATGCTTTGAAATGTTAATGAGGGTGTATGCCTCGGTATCTTGTTAGGTATGAATGTCTAAGGGAACACTGATTAATGAACTGAATGTCACAATGTTTGAAACATTACTTCTGAAAGGTAACGGGCTTACGTTCAGGACAATTTCAGTTTTAGTAGTACAAGTATAAGAAACTCGTATTCACGTATGCATTCTGTATTTTAAGTACATGTATATATACTGGTTAATTGTCTTTTGCAATTAATATTTGTTGCTTTTCCAAAAAGAGCTAAACTTATCTTTCGTTACTGCAGTGGTATCGTAGCTTGAGTTTACATATTTATGCCTCATTAAATGACGTATTAAAACGTTTATTATTAAGCTACCTAATTCCATGACGAAACACCGACAAGCTAGACTTAAGAGGCACATCTTGAAAACCTCTAGATCTAGATCTCTTGTATAAATTATGATCGAATCAGACAAGCTACTCGATGATCTTCACTAAAGTTCTCAAAGCCATTGTTTTTGGTTTTCTATGAAATATGAGATTTACTAAGGTAAGCAACTAAAGCAAACGTTACTTCGTATCAAGTCATTCCATTCACACATTCTAGTATGTAACTGCCACGTCTTCCGACTATTGTCCATTACTATTTGGAAGTTTTGAATCCGCACCAAGATGCTCTATCACAAATTATAAAACCATTGTTATAAATCACAAACTTAGTTACGAACACACCAGAGGACGTGTAAACTATAAATGATGCTTATTTAAGCTTTAACATGTCATTATTCTCTAGACACAAGCCTCTGTCTTTTAACAATACTTGATATATATTAAGGTAAATGAGGCTTTATCTCAGCACTAGCTGTCATCCTTACGTGACCAGTTCCTGTTAATTAATCAAGGTTTCAGACGCAATGCCAGTTGCATGAGGCGATAAATATAAATTGACCCAACGTTCGCGTTTAATTAGTCCTAAACCCTTGTAGCAAGATATAGAGAATCTGTCATTGGTGTTCGGTTAAGATCAGAAAATCCCAACCCGTGCCGAGTTTAAGACTTGAGCGGTGCGCCCGAGGGTTGGGATTTCCGATCCGAACACCAATGATGGATTCTATTTCTCACTTACCACAACAGAAACAGTAAAAACAAGCATGAAAATATGGAACTATTTAAAACGCGGGAAATTGACGTCCGTAAGCAGAAGTGACGTCATGACATTTCAGTGACGCACAATAACAAAGTTCCGCTTTAGTTTTATCGTTTGTAGCGTAACGGTACGTTCTTATCATAAAGTAACGAATTTTGAATCGAGAAATACACTATAAGGAACGGAGAGAAAAGATAAAGGTACCTGATTTTTAATTATTTTACATAAATAATATGTATATTCAGTGCATGAAGTAGTCCGTCACAGGAGTGTGGGATAACCCATGTGAGATAAGATTTTCCAGCATTTCTAAAAATAGAGATTTTTCTGTCCGATAAGAGAGAAAAATTATTTTCTCACTCGCGCAAATCGGCATAGTGAATTGCAAACTTTTTGTGAATCGCTTTAAATATTATTTTGAAATGTATTAGAAAAAAAAAATACATTTTTTCCCAGCAATTTTCGAATTCTTTAGAAAATAAAAGGATTTTTTTTTGTGTGTGTGTTTCAATACAGTCCCCAAGTGAATACTATGGGCTAAATATAAAGGTATGGCGCGTGTGAAAATGTATAATCGTGGTTTCGAGTTGAAAAATGTTTACTAAGAAACCAACGTTATAGATCTAGTTGCCCGGCAACAACTTGGTGTTTGAACTGTGAAAACACGAAATTACACAGAGCGTATGTTTAGACTCTACATCCCGTACATTAATCGGAGTTGTACGGAGAATTGCGGAAACATACGGAGACTTTTGTGATGTATTTTGTGACAATTTTTGTTATAAATATAAGGTAATTTGATGATTAAATACATGAAACTATATTAAAACATTTTCGTATGTTAGGGGTTAAAAACTTAAAAGTGTCTTGAAGAATAACGTTATATCAGTAATTCTATGAATGCTCCATATGTTACTTACGTTTAAATTTTGTTGGTGAAACATGTAATGCTCTTGACGGTGTATGTGTACAAATTGAGTTTGATTAGAATTTACTTTTCTGACAATTTTCCGTGTTTTAATGTTGTTCTTGACCATTATGACTATTGTGTTGTATTACAATATACCACTAAAAACATGAAACGAAGATGAATAAATTCTTATTCAAGCAACAAATGCGATTACTCTACCTCAGATTCCTTTCTGATGATGGCATCATGAAATAAGCTACTTCACACAATAGTAATAAGTTAGATGATATTACATTGAAACTACAATGTATCATTTTTAAATGATCTCAAAAAAAATTCTCCCTCATTCAGAAAAAAGATTAAATTTTCCCGGAGGAAAGTCCAACAAAAAAATACCTGAACTGCAAACGCTAACCTGTGAAGTTTTTGTCAACATTTTTTCTATAAATAATGAGAATTATGGATAAATATCCAGTAGAAACGGCAAAGTTCCAAGAAGCACCCTCCTAAAATCGCAACGCCATAAGAAATGTTTATTACACGACTCCTCATATAAATCAACGGTCCTTAGTTTTTTATGTATATGACCGGTCTGTATTCGGTACAATGTTTACTGGCTAGTTAGTACAACTCAAATTGAATGAAACGGTGAAAATTAATTTCTGATGTCCTGTAATAAACGGCTTGCCAGTAAACAGACTGAGTCAAAACTATTGCCCGAAGTCTGTATGTGTGTACATGATAAACATATTGCTAAAATACGAAAACTAAACCTCTGTTTACAATATGAATCACTCGTATAATGAAAATAATAGCGAAATGTTTTCAGTTAGTCTGACTTTTGTAATAAATTTTACGTTTCTGCAGTTCACAAAAGTATTATTGTGAAAACAGAAACTTCGTTACGGCAATCAATCACCATATATTTTGCCGACAGAATCCGACAAACTCTTTCATGTTTGACTGGTTTACTGAAATATATCAATGTAATTTATTAACCTAAAGTTTATTCAGTAAAAAAAATGCACCAACTTTGCATTTTCTATCACTGATCGAAAACTTGAATGTACACAATACTTATGATTTTAAAATATAAACCACTTCCTAGAATGAATCTATATATTTATTATTTTAGACATAAAATGGATAGATAATATTATATTTTCCCGAAAATTGGGCATAATTTTTTACTAGAATACATCTAATCAACCTTTAGATACTGCACGAGAGAGACACGTAAACTTAGAAGATTTAAAATCATTCATGTTACTTTTTGCAGACGACACTGCATTACCAGAGGCGTTACAGTCAATGTTAAATAATTTACAAACATTTTGTCAAACTTGGAGCTTAAAGGTTAACATAGCTAAAACTAAAATAATGCTATTCGAACAAGGTAGACATTCTACTCATATCTTTCGTTTAATAATAAAATTTTAGAATTCACGCGTTAGAATCTTCAAGTATTTAGGTATTTATATATTTAACAAGAGTGCCAGAATGTCACAATATACGCCCGTCACAGCAAATTTCTTTACTCTAGCACCTGTATTTGCAAATGGAATTTTAATTTTGTGGTTGTTTAGTAATCATTGTAAGTCATTTGTTTTTCTAAGTCCAAAAAAAATCTCCTTACCAGGTAGAGATACCTTTAAATACACCTAAAGTTTGAAAGTAACATCTATGTTGTACCACAGAAAAGTGGTCTTGTTTTTTCCGTACGGTCAATTATAAAAAAGTTACAATATAAGTTATTTATAGTAACAGCTAAGGGAAGATAATCTTAAAAAAAAAAAAAAAAAAAATCCCCCCAAAAAATGTAAATGGATGTAGCATGCATGTTGTACTACAGAAAAGTGGTCTCGATTTTTCCCTACGACTAGTAATGAAAAAGTTACAATATAAGCTATTTATAGTATCAACAAAGGAAAGTAATTCTAAAGAAGGGAACTGCGCATGACACTTCGTCTCATGATGGTGTATAATTGTGCCAAGTTACATCAAAATCCCTCCATGCATGAAGTAGAAATGCTCCGGACAAAGTCATTCTTGTATCTGACCTTTGGCCTCTAAGTGTGACCTTGACCTTTGACCTAGGAACCTGGTTCTTGCGCATGACACTCCGCCTCGTGGTGGTGAACATTTGTGCAAAGTTATATCAAAATCCCTCTATGCATGAAGAAGAAATGCTCCGGACAAGGTTTTCATTCTTGTATCCTTTGACCTCTAAGTGTGACCTTGACCTTAGACCTAGGGACCTGGTTCTTGCGCACGACACTCCGCCTCGTGGTGGTGAACATTTGTGCCAAGTTATATCAAAATCCCTCTATGCATGAAGAAGAAATGCTCCGAACAAAGTTTTCTTTCTTGTATCCTTTGACCTCTAAGTGTGACCTTGACCTTAGACCTAGGGACCTGGTTCTTGCGCATGACACTCTGTCTCATGATGATGAACAATTGTGCCAACATTCATCAAAATCTCTCCATGCATGAAGAAGATATGCTCCGGACAAAGTCATTCTTGAATTTGACCTTTGACCTCTAAGTGTGACCTTGACCTTAGACCTAGGGACCTGGGTTTTGCTTTTGCACATGAAACTCCGTCTCATGATGGTGAACAACTGTGCAAAGTTTCATCAAAATCCCTTCATGCATGTAGAAGATATGCTCCGGACAAAGTCTGTGGACGCCGCCCGCCCGCCCGCCAGGGGCGTTCCCATAATACGTCCCGTTTTTCAAACGGGCGTATAAAAACGGGAACTGGTATCGAACCCAGCAGCATCTTGCTCAGCATTCCCTGTATGCCTTACACAATTTATTTACAGTATATAATCAATTAGATCTAAAGATACAGGATAAATGTAAATTTTTTATACCTTAGTAGGATCTATTTTACATTATGATGCTGAAGTTTTTGGGTACAACGAAGGTTAAAGTATCGAATTAGTTCATTGTAAATTTCTTAGAAAGATAGTTTGCGTCAGAAAATCAACCAACTTAGATGCATTATATGGAGAACTAGGACGATATCCAAGGGCGATACATCGTAAAATAATAATGATCAAATATTGGTTTAAAATACTAAAATTAAACAGTAACTGCATACTTGAAAAAACATACAACATGCTTAAAGAAGATGCAGATAATAACATGTCATATAATGGAAAAAACGGGGCTTTTCCCATAAAAACTATGTAAAATGAAATAGGTATGTCAAATATTTGGCTACAGCAATATATGTATTTTATAATAAAGCTGGTACGCAAACATAAATAATTCCAAAAGACTTTCATCTTATAGCATTTACAAACACAAATTTGAACTAGAAAAATATCTCAACGTAGTAAACAATGATAAACATAGAATCACTTTAACTAAATTGAGATTGTCATCTCATAATTTAGAAATAGAAAGGGGTCGACACGAAAATATCCCCAGAGATAGTAGGAAATGTCGAAATTGTCCCTTAAATTTGGTAGAAACAGAATATCAATTTTTATTAGTATGTCCGAAATATTATGATTTACGAAGGAAATTTTTCAAATCATATTTTTGTAGATGGCCTACAATACAGAAGTTTGAATCGCTTATGTCAAGTACAAATATTAAGATATTAAACAACCTGGCAGGTTACTTATATCATGCATTCAATGAAAGGACTTAGATGAATATTATTTTTACTCATTTTTGCTATGACTAAACGGTAGATGCTGTTCAGTGTGTGCTAGTTTGTGTACCGAAACTGTGTAAGACCAGTTTTAAAAATTCGTTTAGCGTTATGAAAGGATTGCAGATGAAACCATATAAGAAAATATTTACATAACATCGACACACCTTGACTTTTGGACATTTCTGTCAAAAAGAACTAGTCTTTATATATCGTATCTAAACCCCGATTACTGCTTTAGCGTAACTCTATTTGCGGATGCTCTCGTATAACTCATCAATGTAATTCCTAATTTCTTATTAATATCTGTCATTGAGTTATGAGGATGAAACGCGAAATAATGTGATTTCGATACCGATGTATATATGTAATGGCAAGCCACTTATTTTATTTATATATTGTCGAATTTCGAACATTGATGCTGCCGTGACTTACATTTGCCGTAGTATTCACATAATTATGCTAAAAGTACATTCGCGTCTCAATGCGAGACTCAATGCCAGAGGTCCAATAATACCTATTATATACACAAATTAGTTTAACTTAAACAATGCAAGGGAAATAAACACTGCAAACTGTTTTATATTATAATCAAAAGTTACTGGCACTTACCTTGCACTTAATTGTGTTGTGAGGTATGAATTATGATGAAGTTCTCGTATGAATTATGATGAAGTTCTCGTATGAATTATGATGAAGTTCTCTTCATACCCTTTTATTGTCGGGAATTATGATATAATAGTGTTATAGGTTTTAATCTACTGAATCTTCTCAGTTAAATATTTGAAACTACTGTCATGTGTTATGCTTTACACAAATTGTACTGTATGACTATAAATTGTATGTATGCAGTTTTATGTTGAATAAAGCCTAAAAAAATTTATTTATTTCCGGTAACATGCTAAAAAAATTAGGGTAGGTAGGTCGGATTTTTTTTTTTCTTTTGATTTTTTTTTAATTAAGTGAGACATTTCGGAAATTATTTTTATGTCAAAAAAATGAATACAAATAAGGGGGTTATGCCTTTAGAGCATCAGTAAGTTGATTTATAACATCACTGACCATGTTTAAAGCATAAAAAGTTCAGTTTTGCAACATTTTGTTAAAAAGTTGAAAAAAAAATTCTCCAAGGCCATAAAAACATTTAGGGTCGGGCCAAAAATATAGGGTAGGTCGGGATACCGGAAACAAACAATTTTTTTTACGCCTAAAGTATATGTTATGTTATGTTATGTAAACATGCGATGTGGTTATTTTCAATTTATTCCGCGTCCAACTGTAGTTCCTTAACAGTGAAGTTTATACCAGTGCAATTATAGATTACACTAACGGGAGGATATAATCTATTATATTTTTACAGTCATTTTGTTTGTTTTAAGCAGCCAGGGAATGGCCCAATCTAACTGCTTAAGGCAGATGGCCGCTGAGCACAAGCTAAATGTAGAACAAATGTCCAATGTTGTAATAAGCTGACTGGTTGCTTAATGCAAGTGGCTGTTTAATACAGGTTGTACATTTTTTTTCAAAATAATAATTTGCATAAGTAGTTCCGTTTAGAAGTTTGGTTTAAAGGTACAGTTTAGATGATTTATAATCGTTTAATAATCTAAAATATGATATAAAATAGAGTCCCAACAATTCATCAAACGCAGAGAAATGAAAAAAAGAAGGAATAAGGAACAGAGTAGACCTGCTTCTTTCTGTAAGTGGCCGGAATGTATTATCGGAGTGACTGTAACACAATTCTAAACAACTATGGCCGTTGCCACCATTGCAACATTTTCCTTTCTTGCTCTGCCGTGCCTGGGATGTCTTTCAATCCTTCTTTTTTTAAAGTGCGAATTTTAAAGAAATGCAGTACGAATCTCGGTGGCAATAATACCAAATGGTCATAAAGTGAATGTAAATGGGGCACCTGTCTTTTACCGACACACATCTATAGGTTTTTAAGCGCTGTCCACATTTTGACCTGCCCAATATATGCGAGGATGTCCGTATGTTCGTTGGCAAAGGCTAGTTTCGATTTTTGATCGGACGATTACCTAGAAGCTATCGGCTATCGATTATGTACAGAAAATATGTTTTATTCGTGATCTGTTTAAAAGTGAACCAACATGTTTTTGTAAATTCGCCACGGAAAGTAAATGACAAATGCGTTTAAAATGCCGCTGATCGATCAATGTTTAAATATAAAACGTTAAAATTAACTAATTCTGTTAAACCTTGATAAATGTAATTTTGTTGAACCTTGATAAATGGATAATGTAAAATATAAAGAAACAAAATGGAATCGTTATTTATTGTGAAGATAAATTTTGTATAAATCTTTTGCATTCCTTAAAATATTGATCGAGTTCCAGAATGAAATAAGAAAATGTTACTGTAAGAAGAAGCCAAAAACAAATAGTTATTGAAATCTTTGTAGGACTAATTTGCGATGTTTTCAACTGATTTACACATATATAGCAGCTGTTATTTTTATTTAACACAGAGCAAATTGATTTCATACCACTTGCATTAATACGTGAATTAAGTACTTCCAATATTACTTCAGCAGTTGTCTAATCGACTCCGATTAAATTATCTTGGTCCCGTAAACTAACAAGTTATCATTATGCTCTCAAACTTGGCTAATGTAGACCTGAAGTGTGTTGTATAAAAAAACAGCTAAAATAAAATTGATTCTATAAGATAGTCAAGAAAACAGTTATAAAGGAAACAACAAAGATTTGAAATGTAAATACGAGCGATGACGCCCCATTGTCGCCCTTCCCGTCTTCTCCTGTACCTCCGTTTCCTTGCCCGCCAGGTCTACCACTGGGATTACATGTTGGATTTAATATCTTTATTTTAATCTCGTTGCAGGTAGGCGTATCGTCCTCCTTTTTATTCTTGCAGTTAAGATCACTAAACTTAACATTTGCTAGATTTGTTGTTTCGTTCATTTTTCCCGGTCCGTGACATCTGCTGTCAGGGAGTATTTCTGCATACTTCTGTCTTCCTGATGTGCTTAGCATCCAAGAAATGGAGCAGTTACAGTAGAATGTGTTACTCGAGAACGAAAATGTGTTTGCAGATTGAAACATTACATCTAAAACACCACAGTGCATGTTCCAAAACGTGTTGGATGTTGCTAGCAAATTGTCTACCTTGACGTCTCTGAAAGCGTCAGTTACAATATCACTGACGTTATTGCTGGTTAGAACCATCGTGCTAACGTTGTTTATTCCATACAATGCATTCGAGTAGAAGTACAGAAAGTTTGTTTCGAGCAAATTAATGTTAGCAATTTCTGACAACTGATAAAATGCAAACGATTTCAGCCTTCCGATCCGACTTTTCAGAAATTCAATTCGTTTCATCTTTGACAGACCGTTAAAGGCAAAGCTTTCTACATTGCCGATGACTGTTTTATCAAACAATATTTCTTGCAAAGAATAAATATTCTTAAAGGCACACCCAGCAATAATTCCTACATTTGACTGCTCAATTTCAATCAAAGTAACATTCGGTAAGTAGCTGAATGCGTGCTTTGGGATTTCACCAATGTTCATATGGGATAGTCGGATACGCTCTGTATCAAGGGCAAGGTCAAGCGGAAAATCCATCAACGATTGACAGTCTACAAATCTGTGCTTACAGTAACAGCCCACTGGACATTTCCCCTGCTGTGCTTGTGCACATGCGCTGAACATGCTTACAAGTAATAATGCTAATCGTATGTTTTCCATTTCTCATAACCTGAAACGAAAAAAAAAAAACATTAAAAGCTATCAATTGATAGATCTTTTTCAGAAAGGAAACTTAAAAATAACCGCAAAGAAAACTATCGTTTAAATCTCATATAGTTTACTTAAAAATTACGCAAAGTGTGTGACGCATCGTGCATATTGTTTGAACATTTGTAGGCAATTTACATATAATGCACTGAAATTATGAACGACTTTTGCGCAGAGACAAAATTATGAATATTTTTATTGCCTTATAATAACATGTTCCATATGTATACTATAATCACCTCACATGTGATCGAACTAGACACAAGTTGTACAGCTACACATATAAATATGTTCAACTCGCATGCGAACATACGTTCAAAATTTACTAATACGCATATCTATATAACATCATGACAAATTACATCGTTAATATAGAAAACATTCATTCATATATGAGCCGCACCATGAGGAAACCAACATAGTGGGTTTACGACCAGCATGGATCCAGACCAGCCTGCGCATCCGCGCAGTCTGGTCAGGATCCATGCTGTTCACCTTCAAAGTCTATTGCAATTAGAGAAACTGTTAGCGAACAGCATGGATCCTGACCAGACTGCGCGGATGCGCAGGCTGGTCTGGATCCATGCTGGTCGCAAACCCACTATGTTGGTTTTCATATAGCACGGCTCATATATCATGTCAAGATTGATTTATCACATTCAACTTATCTTTATTGCTATTGTGTTTTACCATTTACTTACCTGCATCTATTTTTATCACTGACTTGGTTCATTGTAATTAAATGTAATATGAAGATTTCAAAAAGTATTTGAATAAATACATGTTGCTGAATTAATTAATTTCGGATCCCCGTTAAAATATAATTTACTCACGCGTTCTTACAAAATGCAAATGTGTACATAAGTTGATAATGTTTCTTTTTGTTTGTTTGTTTGTTTGTTTTGGGTTTAACGCCGTTTTTCAACAGTATTTCAGTCATGTAACGGCGGGCAGTTAACCTAACCAGTGTTCCTGGATTCTATACCAGTACAAACCTGTTCTCCGCAAGTAACTGCCAACTTCCCCACATGAATCAGAGGTGGAGGACTAATGATTTCAGACACAATGTCGTTTATCAAATAGTCACGGAGAACATACGCCCCGCCCGAGGATCGAACTCGCGACCCCGAGATCCGTAGACCAACGCTCTTACCTACTGAGCTAAGCGGGCGGGCGATAATGTTTCTTGTAAAAAGATTTTATAGATATATAAATAACTCGTATATACTTCAGTACTTAATAAATTATGTATATACATCAGTAATAAATAACTCTTTTTATATTTCAGTATTATATAACTCATATGTATATGTCAGTACTAAATAACTCTTACATATATTTCAGTTCTAAATAAATACATTTGAGCTTTGAAGTTTGAACCATAAAACAAAAAGTGTTTTGTTTTTCAGTTGAAATATTTACCTTTTAAAGTAGGCATAGGAAATAGAGATCAATATAATTGCACCTTTACTAATCCTACCAGGTGTTCTGTATTACAAAAGTGGATCTGTTGTGACATTTTGATAAAAGCAAAACTGTATTATCTGCACTATTATTTACCTACTGGTACTTCGTTTTATTATTGGCTTGTTAAAAGTTAATTTTTTACCATATGTAACTTGACAGAATCATGGGAACCATGTCTTGAGGGGTAAATCAAACACAAATGAATAAATCCTTAATGATTTTGTTGTGCAAAAAAGTATGATATTGTGTCTAAAACAGTTTTCATTTCCCACTCAATTGTGTAATTGCAAGGGAAGTAAACTAATAGATCTCTACTTATAAGTACTAGCCCAAGGCAAGAGTTGTCCTTCTTTGTGGATCACAACTTTAAATAAAAAATTAAAACTTCTGTTATTGATATTAACAAAACTATCATAAACTTCACATTTGTGAAATCATTTTTGGTTATTTCAAGGACTTGGAAATTAATTTCTAGACTTTATTTAATGTAATACTATCATTGAAAATTTTAGGGCCTATCTCTATTTAAAGCCACACCATTCCTGCCTACTGAGAGTAAAGCCTGGTTGAGAAACTGTACACATGTATTTCAGTACTATATAACACTTTTGTATATTTTAGTACTAAAGAAATATTGTATATAATTATTTCAGTCGTAAATAGTTCTTCTATTTATTTTAGAACTAAATTAGAAAACGTATGACACTACGTTCCAGACAATCGGAAATTAGAAAGAGTGGACAAAATGTTTTTTTTTTTTTTTTTTTTTTTTTTTTTTTTTTTTTGTTTAACGCCGTTTTCCAACAGTATTTCAGTCAAGTATCGGCGGCCAGTTAACCTAACCAGTGTTCCTGGATTCTGTACCAGTACAAACCTGTTCTCCGCAAGTAACTGCCAACTTCCCCACATGAATTATCAGAGGTGGAGAACGAATGATTTCAGACACAATGTCTTTTATCAAATCGTCACGGAGAACATACGCCCCGCCCGGGGATCGAACTCGAGACCCCGCGATCCGTAGACCAACGCTCTCCCTACTGAGCTAAGCCGGCGGGCTACGTGGACAAAATGAGGCAGATTATAAAGTAGTACAATAACATAACTTACATATTTTTATGAACTCGCATTATTTCACTGCGCCTCAGTGATACAACCTGATACAACCCGCTCTTACCTCCTTAAATTCTTGTACATACATTTACACGATATAAAATATATTTACCTTTTCCACTTCTAGCATTTATATTGAATGATCAAAGAGTGAAAACTTCTCCTTGCCTTACACTGTTATTTGTTTTGAATAAACACCTCGCTATTGATGCAGTAAATTCTCCAAAAAGGTATAAAATAATACGTACATTTGCATTAACTATGTATACAGCCTGAGGGCAATCTGATTACAATGGATTGTCTTATCAACCGAAGGTCATTAGCCGGATTGGTGCATACCTGTCTCCACCGCTGTTACACACGAGTGCTTTTTTGTCCCTAACAAATTAATTATTATGCATAATTACTTAATGATGACCCCTTATATAGATAGCCAGTGCATAGATTTTGCTACATGACAGGTCTACATGTTAACTGGATATCCCACGTTCAAAGAACGCTAAGCCATAACGTGGACGTGCATAAAATATGAAAATACAAATATTTGTGACGGCCTGTAATTTTTTGTCGAGTTTCTTTGCTGAATAATTACGGGGAAGCCCGAACACCAACTCGTGACAAATAAAGGAATACAATAGTCATAATATTCGTGATAAATTATACTTGCTGCAAGTAAAGTTTGCTAAAATCAAAATTTAAAAAACAGCATCATAAACTACGAAAACATCGAACATTTTATTCACTGAGTTTGCCCTGTGTCCCAGATAGTTTTGACTATACTATTTGGCAAGTCCAGTATTATTAATATCATAGCAATATTATTTATGACAAATCATCTACAAATATGTATATCTTCCGTAACAAAACTTCTAACTTGTATTTTTGGCCCGTATTTTAACCCTTATCCTGCTGAATTTCTATAACGAACTGGTCCATCTTTCAATTTGGACAGTACCATTATCTGTCAAAAGGGGTGCATACCAAAAAGATACTGACTGAATGGGGAACAGTGTAGATCTTGATCAGACTGCACGGATGTGCAGGCTGATCATGATCTACACTGGTCGCAAAGGCGGAATCAATCGTGTCCAGCATGGTAAGGGTTAAAAACATTTGATATGTTTCTTTTCTTATTAGTTAAATATGAGATTTCAACAGCTTCAGGATAAGAAACCATGTTATTTTATTTATCCTAAGTCCTTCAAACATTTTTTTTCACAAAATGTCAGTCCGGCGAAACGCTTTTTTAGTAAAGGAAAATGATAACTAACACAAAAACATCACTGTCCTGCCAAATTCCTGAAGCTAATAAGTTCTTGTCTGATATAATACCATGATTGCCCTTTAGTGATGCCGATACGTGTTAGCAATTGTTTCTTATTGCTGATTCAAAGCATGTTCAGGATACAGTAAAACCGAGTAAAAAATGAAAATGCTTACAAAAAATACTTGAAACTTTACGGTTTGATATCCCGTCAGCATAATTATACGTATTTCCTTTTACAAGGACAAGCTAAATAATCACGTAGTTGACTTAATATTCAGTCATAAACTGTTGTCTCCCGTTTTAGTATTTACTTTTTAAATGTACTTATTTTGTTTTGTTATGACAGAGTTTTCTTCGCTTGTTTTATTTCATAATCTACAAAGAAATTTTGTCAATGTATTCATGGTGAAATTCATTTAAGCCATGGCCATTACTCCCATTCAAAATAAAAATGTATTCAGCATTTTTTTATGTTGGTTATTTCCCCTCGTAAAATTGTCTAAGACTGGTTACAGTGAAAATAACACTGATTTTGGAGTCTTGCACGTCACCTGACGGTAGTAGAATTTTCCTCTCGCCATTTTGGAAAGACAACGGCTGAAATGGCGGAGACAAAGTATTATAAAACGGGAGTTTCAACAGAAAATGTTGTCACCCGCCCTTCACTCCTATATACTTTCTGCTTTATTGTTACACATGTAATATCATGGCTTTTTCTGTTTTTGCTGATGTGTTTGTCTAATAAGGCTTATAGAGTTTCCACTTTTTCTACTTATTTTATGACAAAGGAACTGTACATGTATAAAAACATTTTGCAATTCAGTTAGCTAATTTTTGTCGTAGGCGTTTCAGTATTCGCCACCAGCCATTTTTGACGTAACAGTAATTAAAAGGGAAGTCAGCATCTGATCAAAGATTTTTTTCGCTTGCTTTATTTCATAACCTGCAAAGTAGTTGTGTCAATTTGTTCATGGTGAAATTCATTTTAGCCATGGCCATTACTTCCATTCAAAATAAAATTGTATTCACCTTAGCATATTATTGTTTTACTTGTATTGATTTTCCCCCCTTGTAAACATGTCAAAAGTAATGGGAGCAACATCTTTTAAATATATTCAACAACCATTCTAACTCCACACCTGTTTGTTTTGTTTTTATCTCTGCCAAATTTATACGGTGTTCCGTTACGACCAGCGCCTGTTCCCTGTGAACGCGAAGCGCGAAGGTACGACGGCACGATGGCGAAGGGCGACAGTACTATGGTGATAACAAGACTGTACAATGGCGAAGCACGACAGTACAATGGTGAAGCGCGACAGTATGACGATGAAGCGCGACTGTACGATGCTGATAACACGACAGTACGATGGCAAAACGCGACAGCACAATGGTGACAGTCCGTCGTACTGTCGCGCTTCGCCACCGTACTGTCGCGCTTCACCATCGTAGTCTCACCATCGTACTGTTGCCATCGCACTGTCACGCTTCACCATCGTACTGTCGCGCTTCGCCATCATACTGTCGCGCTTCACCATCGTACTGTCGCGCTTCGCAATCGCACCTTCATGCTTCACCATCGTACTGTTGCCTTTATTCGACATTTCGATGGTAACACTGTGATGGTAAAGCGCAACAGTGTGACGACGGCGAAGAGCGATAGTACGATGGTGAAGCGCGACGGTACGATAGCGAAGTGCGACAGTACGATGGTGAACCGCGACAGTGCGATGGCGAAGCGCGACAGTACGATGGTGACACTACGATGATGAAACGCGACAGTGTGATGGCGAAGCTCGACACTACGATGGTGAAGTGCGACAGTACGATGGCGAAACGCAACATGTTATCACCATCGTACAGTCGCTCTTCGCCGTCGTACTATTGCGCCTAGCCATCGTACCGTCGTACCTTCGCGCTTCGCAGAGAGTTGGCGTTGGCCCTAACGGAACACCGTAATTTTAACTACATTTAGTTAAATTTAATAATAATTTGAAATTCATCAAATTCATAGGTAGAGTGCACTGCTGTGATTTGGAATTTACTAATTGTATGACTTTTGTTAAAGGGTTACCTTATTGTTACCCTAATGGTTAAATGAGTTTACTTCAAACTATAATCGTTGTTATCTTTTATTGTAATAAAATAATCATTAAACTTTGTGTACAAATGTCATTCAAATCTGTCAAAATATTTGGCACAGATACTAGTAAGTGGAGTTAGAAAAATTGTTGAGTATATTTACAAGATATCTTCAATACACGATAGTTTTCCTTTAATGTCATTACATTATATACTGCGCAGCAATAACAAAATGCATGTAAAGTAACATTTGTACAAAAAATGGAAATAACTTAAGTTGATATATCACATTTCCTTTTATCTATTACAATGTTAGGAAGAATTTGAAGACTGTCGGTGAGAAAAAAAAAAGATAATTTATATTTCTTTGACTTCATAAAGCTTTGGTTAGACGTAAAATTCACCTAAGATGGTTCCAGTGAAATTAAAAAAAATTCTTTTTGGATACAATAGCGGATTTAAATTTAAAAAAACTGAGTGTAGTTTAGACACCTGGTCATAACTTGGACCTTTTATGAACGAAAGTTAGTAAACGAAATAATGCCATCAAATTATCATACATTCGAAAATTTTAATTTAGATCTGCCACTTTTATTGGAAAGGAAAACTTTCCCACTTCCGCCTCAACGTTTAATTCTCCAATTACATTAAATCTGACATACACAAATTTACTTGATAATCCGTAAGAGTGTCGTAAAGTCACGAAATCAGTGTAAAAAACTGCCACGCAAATGTAAGCTAAGGAAATATCAAGTTCTTTCCCTTAGATGAAGTTGGTCTGAGAGATTTGCAATACCTCATGCTATATCGCCATTAAGGAAGTTGGCAATGGTCAGACATAACTTTGACAAAACTACCAACTGTCTTAAAAAAATGGAAGTTGTTGCGTTTATTCCAAAAAGAGGGCTTTTACATATTTTAATATAAATTATAAATTGTGATTCAACTGAAGAAGATTTTATGTCAGATTCAGCTAGACATTTTCTCAGGCATAGGCTGGACACATTTCTACATCGCTATGAACGCAGGTTCCATAGCTTCGCAGTGTAAGTACACCCCTTTACTCTACTCGAAGTCACTACCATAACTGGAAACTATGTAATGTGACAATAAGATATTCAGAGAACTCCAGGTCACCGATGTATTGGTATTGTTGTTGCCATGACCGCCAATATGGGGACTATCGAGTTCCATCTTCGGGCGAGGTAATGTTTTCCGGACGATTTGACGGTACGTTTAAAAGTCATTTGTCACAATATGTGTTAATCATAAACTAATGGAAGATAAATATAGTAGTGTGACAGATTTTAGGACGCGGGTTAGGACTTTAGTCCTACCATACAAACGTAATGATTCTAAAAGATTGTACGTGGATCACGATTATTAATAAACTGAACTGCATGTATCACTTGTTGGAATAAAACTGATATGATAGTTAAATGGTTGATGCCCAAGTCACAATCTGCAAAATATTTGAAGTTTTTTTCTGAGAAAACTCTCACAAAATGCTCTGAAGATATTTATTGTTTTTTTAAATGAAAATCCGCTGTTTATCCGAAAACAATATTTTTCTCACTGGAACCACTGTAGGTATTTTTTTACGTTTAACCTATGCTTTTTGGAATCGAACAACTAGAAATAGTCTTCTTTTTTTCACTGGCAGTTGGTCTTCAAATTCTTCTTAACATTGTACTTTGTAAAAGGAAATGTGATGTACCAGCTTAAAGGTATACTAGACTCAAATTTCATATTAGAAAGCATAAACAAATACTTCGTATAGTTTATGTAAACATAAAAATTAATATGATTAATGTGTATTAACAGTACAACGCATTAGGTTAAAAATAGTACACACTATATAACACGTATAGCTTTACAATATGATTGATGAAGATTTTCTACTTTTGAGATAAATATCTAAATATAAAATATTTTAGTGAAAGATAGCCATTGAAGGAAAACTATCGTGTATTTAAAATATGCCGTTATATTTAAAATATATTGCTCGCATAACTTCTGACATGTTTACAAGGGGAAAACAACATAAAATAATATAGAAAGTATGCTAAGATGAATACACTTTAATTTCGAATGGGAGTAATGGCCATGGCTTAATGAATGCCTCAATGAACACGTTAACACAATTACTTTGTAGTTTATGAAAGAAAGTAAGCAAAGAAAACCCTGGGAAAATATGCTGACTACCTTCCGTGGTGGTTACTGTAACTGGTGGCGAATACTGAAACACTATCGATGAAAACTTGCTGAATAAATTACAAAATTACAGATATTGATAAGAACTTGCATATTACGTAATAGAACGAAGAAGCCATGAGAGCAGATGCAAACTTCATTTGTATAAAAACCTGGCTAAATAAATTGCAAAATTGAACTTACTGATGCACTTGTAAATTTCGAAAGAAAACGTGGAAGCTACAAGAGCAGATACAAGAATCGTTTCTGAATAAAACTAACCACACAGTCCTTTTTTAGTAATAACCATTACTGGATTAGTGTTGGTATTTTTTAATAGTCTGTAGCCAGTTACTGGCACAGTCCCTTTGCCATAAGCCTAAAATGAGCCAGCTGTAGACATTTTTGCAAAAGAAATCTGTAGTTGAGCCATGACGGGAGCTTTTATCTTCCTGATATTATTTTAAAGACCAACACAGCAGCAAAAACAAGATAAGCAATGCTGATACATGTGTAAAATAAACTAGCTAAAGCGGAAAGTATATATGAGTGGAGGGCGGAATACCAAATTTCCCGTGGAAACGCCGTTATACCGGGTAAATGGTATGATACTGTCTCCACCTGTTCAATCGATGTCTTGGCGAGAGGAAAAGGGTTACGCTATATGCTGTACTGCCGTCAGGTGACGTGCAAGACTACAAAAAAACAGTGTTATTCCCATTGGAACCCGTTCAAGCATGGATTGCTTAAACAATTTTACAAGGGGAAATAACCAACATAAAATATGCTGAATACATTTTTATTTGGAATGGGAGTAATAGCCATGGCTTAAAAGAATTTCACCATGAATACATTGATACAATTTCTTTGTAGATTTTGAAATAAAGCAAGCGAAGAAAACTCTGGGATCAGATACTGACTTCCTTCTTACGACAAAATGGTTGGTGGTGAATAATGAAGCGCCACATGGTAGAATTCCGATACCTGAATTATGCCATTTCGCCACCATCGAAATTGCAAAAAGAGAACGTTTGTTGTAATATTATATACATACTCATGTGTGTCTTAACTTGTTAATTCGTAATTCTGGACGCGAGTGTGATTATAATTTGTTTGCAAAATATATCTAAGAATACACTTTTGAACGAACGATCAAATAGTATCTCGAGTTGAAACTAATTTTCCTTTCTAAACATGTTGAAAAGACGTTGAACAAAACACTTTAAAGCGGCGTATTTTGGTAATTTCTTCGACATGTGTAAAGAGTACCTTTGCAGTTTGGAGGTAGTCTCATCACTTGTGCGTAGTCATAGTGAACTACGCATGTATTGAAAACTCAAAAAAGAACGAGAGCTTGACGATGTAAACGAAATCCTTGCAATAGGTGTGTTTGACTTACGTTTTAGTCATAAAAATACTTCAATACAACCTTGCTTAGACTAAATACATTTTACATATATTTTTGTATGATCCAGTTGCAAGTTCTAAACCATCTACATTGTAAGAGATAAAAGTATATAGATTTTCTTTGAATACTTGTTGTTTTTTTTTTCAGATCGTTGAACTGAACACTCTTGTTTGTACGTAACATATATTAAGGAGGTAGGTTACCTTGTTACCAGGGTAAATTCAAATTAGTTGAACCGCAGTGATTTTTTTGTATTTCGTGTAATTTAATGTTTTAACTGATACAATCTCAGTTCCGTTTATCTCTATCCCTTCAAGTACAATTTTTATCCAGGTTTGAAGTACATGACCCTCTTAAGGTATTTTATATAGAAAGAAGAAGGAAAATACGGATATTTACCACTTTTCAGAGTATTTTGGTTTCAATGTTATCCGTAGAAGTCTGCATAATTACTAGTTTTACTAGTATGCATATTAGCTTTCTAATAAAAGCTTAAAATGTATATGTCGCGGGGCTCGTGTTTCCATGGTAACGCATTTTCTCTCATTTTTCAATAATTATGTATGAAAACGGGTTTTTCGACGGCTTCAGTGCCATTCTGTTATTGACCAACATGGAATATTTGGGTAATATGATTAGCAAAAGAACAAGAACTTTAAATGGTACTATGTTTTTCTTAAATTTTAGAGTAACCATGGCAACAGAGATGTTTAAAATAGCTTATATGTTGCTTTTTATCGTAATTTCTTATAAAAAATATATTATATAAAATTATCTTTCTTGTTAATGTAGCTTTAAAACATCTTATTTCTAACGTCAGTAATACTTTCGTATGAATAGCAGTTAATTTAACAAATTTCACAGCTTAAAATACTTACAGCAGTGCCCGTCGTCTGACATTTTTATTGAAAAATCGTTCTGCATGCTGCTATTATTCTCATGGATATTGGTGAAATGAAAATAAAAAGCCGAAGCTGTGTTCCTTAAATAGACCAGTGTCAACGCTTTTGAATTTTACAATTAGACATATAGGTCACGGACTTCGTTTCCATGGTAACATCAATTTAATTCAAGACACCATAATTTTATACTGAAATTTGAACAAATTTAGAGCTTAGTTTTAGTATTTAAGTAACAAATTATCAACGGAAACTTGGAAATAGGTATAACAAATTAAACTGTCCATTTTTTATTTGTAAATGACCGTAATAAGTTACCTTTCAGCTAACTATATTCCCAATCACATCAGTTACCATCGTCCATTTTCTTACATTCCGCATAACAATTCAATATAATTACATAAAAGAAGCAAAATATTGATCATTTTTCAGAGCAAAAGACTAATAAAAAGTATTTCAGCAAATAATGGCTGTTTAAAAACAGTTCAAATAAAGTAAAAGCACAGAATAACGTACTTTCAAAATAAAAGCTATTAATTTTGCGCGGTAACTGACACGTAACGTCATGACGTCAATGACGTCATTTTAAGGCAACAATGTTTTGAAGCGTTTCTGCGGCAATTCATTCATTACTTCTGCATTATTAAACCATTAAACATAAGATCGGAGGCAGGTTGAAGATTTATTTCCAGAAGAATGGATATACAAACACATTTAGTTTGTCGTAAACGTCGTCGTAAATCGTCACGTTAGCTTCCGGTTGGACATGCGCACTTACATAAATTAAGGTAACCTACCTCCTTAACGTTAAATGCATAAAATATTATTCAGAAGATAAATACCTACAGTCATAACAAAACAAAATAAGTACTTTTTAAATGTTTTGTTTAGTTTAAAACGACATAAGCGTGTTATATTCTAAATACTAAAACGGGAGACAACTGTATATGACTGAATATAAAGTCAACTACGTGATTATTTAGCTTGTCCTTGTAAAAGGAAATACGTATATGCTGGCGGGTTAACAAACCGACGCGTTTGAAGTATTTTTGTAAGCATTTTCATTTTTCACTCAGCTTTACTGTATCCTGAACATGCTTTGAATCAGCATGAAGAAACAAATGCTAACACGTATCGGCATCACCAAAGGGCAATCATGATGTTATATCAGGAATTTGGCAGGACAATGATGTTTTTGTGTTTGTTATCATTTTCCTTTACTAAATAAAGCGTTTCGCTGGACTGACATTTTGTGAACTGTTGAAATCTCATATGTAACTAAAAATTATATATATTTCTAATATTTCTCCTGAATTAAGAAGAAAAGAAACATATCAAATGTTTTTAACCCCGGTTACCATGCTGGACACGATTGATTCTGCCTTTGCGACCAGTGTAGATCATGATCAGCCTGCATATCCGAGCAGTCTGATCAAGATCTGCACTGTTCCCCATTCAGTCAGTATCGTTTTGGTGTGCACCCCTTTTGACAGATAATGGTACATGTTTACTGTCCAAATTGAAAGATGGGCCAGTTCGTTATAAAAATTCAGCAGGATAAGGGTTAAAATACGGGCCAAAAATACAAGTTAGAAGTTTTGTTACGGAAGATATACATATTTGTAGATGACTTATCATAAATGATATTGCTATGATATTAATAATTAATTGCTAAATTGCTGATATTAATAAAGATGTTCATTCCACATTCCAATACTGTAATCCAATACTGGACTTGCCAAATAGTATAGTCAAACTATCTGGGACACAGGGCAAACTCAGTGAATAAAATGTTCGATGTTTTCGTAGTTTATGATGCTGTTTTTTAAATTTTGATTTTAGCAAACTTTACTTGCAGCAAGTATAATTTATCACGAATATTATGACTATTGTATTCCTTTATTTGTCACGAGTTGGTGTTCGTGCTTCCCCGTAATTACTGAGCAAAGAAACTCGACAAAAAAAGTAGACGGTGTTTTATGTATAATGGGAGCGAATGAAAATAGTTTTAACTATTTACAAACAAACCATTCAAAAAGTGTTTTATTACAGGCCGTCACAAATATTTGTGTTTTCAAATTTTATGTGCATCCACGTTATGGCCTAGTGGTTTCAAGCGGCTGCGTTCCTTAAACGTGGGTTATCCAGTTAACATGTAGACCAGTCATATAGCAAAATCTATGCACTGGCTATTTATATAAGGAGTCATCACTAATATAAGTAATTATGTATAATAATTAACTTGTTAGGGTCAAAAAAGCACTCGTGTGTAACAGCAGTGGAGACAGGTATGCACCAATCCGGCTAATGACCTTCCCTTCAGTTGATAAGACAATCCATTGTAATCAGATTGCCCTCAGGCTGAATACACAGTTAATGCAAATGTACGTATTATTTTATACTTTTTTGGAGAATTTACTGCATCGATAGCGAGGTGTTTATTCAAAACAAATAACGGTGTAAGGCAAGGAGAAGTTTTCACTCTTGGATCATTCAATATAAATGCTAGATGTGGAAAAGGTAAATATATTTTATATCGTGTAAATGTATGTACAAGAATTTAAGGAGGTAAGAGCGGGTTGTATCAGGTTGTATCACTGAGGCGCAGTGAAATAATGTGAGTTCATAAAAACATGTAAGTTACGTTATCATACTACTTTATAATCTGCCTCATTTTGTCCACGTAGTCCGCCCGCTTAGCTCAGTAGGGAGAGCGTTGGTCTACGGATCGAGTTCGATCCCCGAGCGGGGCCTATGTTCTCCGTGACGATTTGATAAAATACATTGTGTCTGAAATCATTCGTTCTCCACCTCGGATAATTCATGTGGGGAAGTTGGCAGTTACTTGCGGAGAACAGGTTTGTACTGGTACAGAATCCAGGAACACTGGTTAGGTTAACTGCCCGCCGTTACATGACTGAAATACTGTTGAAAAACGGCGTTAACCCCCATACCCCCACCACCATCAAAAAAAAAAACAAAAAAACATTTTGCCCACACTTTCTAATTTCAGACTGTATTGAACGTTTTCTGATTTAGTACTAAAATAGATAGAAGAACTATTTAGGACTGAAATAATTATGTACAATATTCCTCCTAGTACGAAAATATACAAAAATGTTATATAGTACTGAAAAACATGTGTACATAAGAGGTATTGAGAACTGAAATATATATATATATATGTAGGAGTTATCTAGTACTGAAATATACATATGTGTTATATAATACTGTAATATAAAAAAGAGTTATTTATTACTGATATATATACATAATTTATTAAGTACTGAAATATATACGAGTTATCTATATATCTTTAAAATCCTTTTACAAGAAACATTATCAACTTATGTATACATTTGCATTTTTAAGAACGCGTGAGTAAGTTATATTTAAACAGGGATCCGAAATTAATTAATTCAACAACATGTATTTATTCAAATACTTTTTGAAATCTTCATATTACATTTAATTACAATGAACCAAGTCAGTGATAAAAATAGATACAAGTAAGTAAATGGTATAACACAATAACAATAAAGACAAGTTGAATGTGATAAATCAATCTTGACATGATATATGAATGAACGTTTTCTATATTAACGATGTAATTTGTCATGATGTTATATAGATATGCATATTAGTAAATTTTGTACGTATGTTCTCATGCGAGTTGAACATGTTTATGTGTGTAGCTGTACAACTTGTGTCTAGTTCCATCGCGTGTGAGGAGATTATAGTTTACACATGGAACACGTTATTATAAGGCAATAAAAATATTCATAATTTTGTTTCTGCGCAAAAGTCGTTCATAATTTCAGTGCATTATATGTGAATTGCCTACAAATGTTCAAACAATATGCACGATGCGTCACACACTTTGCGTAATTTTTAAGTAAACTATATGAGATTTAAACGATAGTTTTCTTTGCGGTTATTTTTAAGTTTCCTTTCTGAAAAAGATCTATCAATTGATAGCTTTTAATGTTTTTTTTTTTTTTTTTTCGTTTCAGGTTATGAGAAATGGAAAACATACGATTAGCATTATTACTTGTAAGCATGTTCAGCGCATGTGCACAAGCACAGCAGGGGAAATGTCCAGTGGGCTGTTACTGTAAGCACAGATTTGTAGACTGTCAATCGTTGATGGATTTTCCGCTTGACCTTGCCCTTGATACAGAGCGTATCCGACTATCCCATATGAACATTGGTGAAATCCCAAAGCACGCATTCAGCTACTTACCGAATGTTACTTTGATTGAAATTGAGCAGTCAAATGTAGGAATTATTGCTGGGTGTGCCTTTAAGAATATTTATTCTTTGCAAGAAATATTGTTTGATAAAACAGTCATCGGCAATGTAGAAAGCTTTGCCTTTAACGGTCTGTCAAAGATGAAACGAATTGAATTTCTGAAAAGTCGGATAGGAAGGCTGAAATCGTTTGCATTTTATCAGTTGTCAGAAATTGCTAACATTAATTTGCTCGAAACAAACTTTCTGTACTTCTACTCGAATGCATTGTATGGAATAAACAACGTTAGCACGATGGTTCTAACCAGCAATAACGTCAGTGATATTGTAACTGACGCTTTCAGAGACGTCAAGGTTGACAATTTGCTAGCAACATCCAACACGTTTTGGAACATGCACTGTGGTGTTTTAGATGTAATGTTTCAATCTGCAAACACATTTTCATTCTCCAGTAACACATTCTACTGTAACTGCTCCATTTCGTGGATGCTAAGCACATCAGGAAGACAGAAGTATGCAGAAATACTCCCTGACAGCAGATGTCACGGACCGGGAAAAATGAACGAAACAACAAATCTAGCAAATGTTAAGTTTAGTGATCTTAACTGCAAGAACAAAAAGGAGGATCATACGCCTACCTGCAACGAGATTAAAATAAAGATATTAAATCCAACATGTAATCCCAGTGGTAGACCTGGAAGGCAAGGAAACGGAGGTACAGGAGAAGAAGGAAAAGGCGACAATGGGGCGTCATCGCTCGTATTTACATTTCAAATCTTTGTTGTTTCCTTTATAACTGTTTTCTTGACTATTTTATAGAATCAATTTTATTTTAGCTGTTTTTAATACAACACACTTCAGTTCTACATTAGCCAAGTTTGAAAACATAATGATAACTTGTTATGTTACGGGACCAGGAAAATTTAGTCGGAGTCGATTAGACAACTAATATTGCCAAAGTAATATTCGAAGTACTTAATTCACGTATTAATGCAAGTATACAGTGGTATGAAATCAATTTTCTCTGTGTTAAGTAAAAATAACAGCTGTAATATATGTGTAAATCAGTTGATAACATCGCAAATTAGTCCTACAAAGATTTCAATAACTATTTGTTTTTGGCTTCTTCTTACAGTAACATTTTCTCATTTCATTCTGGAACGCGATCAATATTTTAAGGAATGCGAATGATTTATACAAAATTTATCTTCACAATAAATAACGATTCTATTTTGTTTCTTTATATTTTACATTATCCATTTATCAAGGTTCAACAAAACTACATTTATCGAGGTTTAACAGATTTAGTTAGTTTTAACGTTTTATATTTAAACATTGATCGATCAGTCACATTTTAAACTCATTTGTCATTTACTTTCCGTGGCGAATTTGCAAGAACATGTTGGTTCACTTCTAAACAGATCACGAATAAAACATATTTTCTGACAGCCGATAGCTTCTAGGTATTTGTCCGATCAAAAATCGAAACTAGCCTTTGCCAACTAACATACGCACATCCTCGCATATGTTCGGCAGGTCAAAATGTGGACAGCGCGTAAAAACCTATAGATGTGAGGTGCCCCATTTACATTCACTGTATTTCCATTTGGTATTATTGCCACCGAGATTCGTACTGTATTTTTTAAAAATTCGTACTTTCAAAAAAGGAATCAAAGATATCCCGGTCGCGGCAGAGCTTCAATAGGTGGGCAAGAAAGGAAAACGTAGCAATGGTGGCCGCAGCCATATTTGTTTAGAATTGTGTTACAGTCACTCGGCCTCCAATATTGCATTCCCGCCACTGACAGAAAGAAGCAGTTCCTTATTCCTTCTTTTTCCATTTCTCTGTGTTTGATAAATTGCTTGGACCCTATTTCATATCATATTTTAGATTATTAAACGATTATAAATCACCTAAACATGATTTAATGTCTATTTTTACCTTTAAACCACACTTCTTAACGGAACTACTTATGCAAATTATTATTTTGAAAAAAAAGTACAACCTGTATTAAACAGCCACTTGCATTAAGCAACCAGTCAGCTTATTACAACATTGGACATTTGTTCTACATTTAACTTGTGTTCAGCGGCCATCTGCCTTAAGCAGCTAGATTGGGTCATTCCCTGGCTGCTTAAAACAAACAAAATGACTGTAAAAATATAATAGATTATATCCTCCCGTTAGTGTAATCTATAATTGCACTGGTATAAATTACACTTTTGAGTAAATTGAAAATAATCACATCGCATGTTTACATAACATAACATAACATATACTTTATTCAACATAAAATTGCATACATACAATTTATAGTCAAACAGTACAATTTGTGTAAAGCATAACACATGACCTTAGTTTCAAACATTTAACTGAGAAGATTCAGTAGATTAAAACCTATAACACTATTATATCATAATTCCTGACAATAAAAAAGTATGAAGAGAACTTGATCATAATCTATTCCTAACATGTTTTTGCTACAACACAATTATGTGCAAGGTAAGTGTCACAAATTGACATACGGGCCTTATTTTATCTGTAGTGTAAATGCAGGTATTGCATCATCTTTTTGTAAATTTTTGAGTTATTGAGGTAAATGTCAGATTTCACGCATGAAATACCTCTCATGTTTTTCTGTATTTCATAACATAAATTTCCATGTAAATTTCATTAAATTCGGTTCAGTAATAAGAAAGTTGATATTTTATAAACTTCAGTAATTTATGTTTTTATCCCCAAAACCACTATAATGGGCCTCAAATTGTCAATCTAAATTCGCGCCAAAGTAGTTAGATTTCCCGGCTATATCGTGAATCCCGTGAAAATGACAATAGTCATAGCTCACGGCTTAGCCGTGAATCCCATGAAATTTAGTATTTGGCGGGACATTATCCTTTAAATAGACTGGACTAGATATGCCTTGCGCACACCACCTTACGACTTTATAGACGAATCTATGTCTGAATTATTTTCTTGCTAGAAATTTATGCTCGATCGAGGTAAGAAATTTATTTGTTAGATTTTTGTATGATTTTTGCATTACGATTTTTATTTGGTAAATTTTTGTTCATTCTACAGAATTCTGTAACATTTACTTTTCGGCATATGATTTTAGCTAGTTTCGGTATGTCAGGATGATTTATTAAATTTTTCAGACTTTTGTAAATTATTTGGAAAGAGGAATCTAAAATGTTTCATTTATATAAGATGTAAAATTTGTACTGAAATTTGTAACATGATAATTGTAAAGCACTGTTTCAAAAACTTATGTCAAATATTTTGTTAATTATGGAACGCCATCACTGCACTGTATTGTTATGTATAACTCTATATGGCAAGTCTAGTACCATGTATGTAATATATTATTGTAATATGAAATTGTGTGCCAGTCTATTGCATACACATACAATGTCCGTTTTAGTGTATGGCATTTGATATTATATGGATGCCAACTATCATATAACGTTTGATTTACATTGAATTTTGTTAATTTGTAGTTGTAAATAATAGCTGCAGTTTATCATGTCCGTATCTATAATGTTTCATCATATACTTTTCATATCTTTTTCATACTTTAACTTTAGTCTTTTAAGTAAGTAATTTTTTGTAATAATGGAAGTAATAAGTGACGTATTTTAATCATGTGACGTCTGAACTTAGTAGCACATATATTTTGTATAAGTAGCACGTATTATTTATGGGAGCCTACGGAGGTATGGTGTACCCAAAGGAGCAGTTTTATGCCCTGACTTATTTGTTTTGCTATGGTGCTTACCATATGTTATATATTTTAGCTTCTTCCGCCAGACGATTTTCCTGGTGATGCCATAACCCGGAAGTACAATGCCCGAGGTTCACTTGTCTTCACTCGCCTGGATGTGATATTCCCAGCGCAGAGCTTTCGTCCCATGGTTGTGCCGTAAACCGCAAAGACGATGATTTTTGTTATCCTCTGAAGTCAGCTCAGGGATGCAATCACCTACCACTATAGGGAGCCAACACGGAATCAACGTATTCACGGTTTAAAGGGACTGTATTCTGAATTTAGAAATCTGTTTTGTTTGTGCTACTTAAAGTTCACAATTACATTAAAGACCTGTGTCACGTCAGATTAGAATGGACTATAAGAACTTTTGTATCTAGAGATACTGAACTTTCTTTTTTTTTTTTTTTCTTTCTTATAATCAGTTTTTTTTTCTTTTCACATCTATTCATTGTAAATAATCATCTTTTGTAAATAAATTTGTAAATATTGTAAAGGGTGTTGATTTGTTCTGATGGTTACTGTCGCCGGTACGGCCTTTCCTGTCACAGTAAGTACTAGTAACTTTTGATTGTAATACAAAACAGATTGCAGAGTTTATTTCCCTTGCATTGTTTAAGTTAAACTAATTTGTGTTATATAATAGGTATTATTGGACCTCTGGCATTGAGCCTCGCATTGAGACACGAATGTACTTTTAGCATATGTGAATACTACGGCAAATGTAAGTCACGGCTCAATTTCGAAATTCAGCAATATATAAATAAAATAAGTGGCTTGCCATTACATATATATACATCGGTATCGAAATCACATTATTTCGTGTTTCATCCTCATAACTCAATGACATATAATAAGAAATTAGGAATTACATTGATGAGTTATACGAGAGCATCCGCAAATAGATTTACGTTAAGGCAGTAATCGGGGTTTAGATACGATATATAAAGACTAGTTCTTTGACAGAAATGTCCAAAAGTCAAGGTGTGTCGATGTTATGTAAATATTTTTGTATAAGGTTCGTGTCGATGGACCAAACTTCGGTCGGCCTTTCCGAAAACCGAAAATAAAAGACCAGCTCGTCGGTCTACGTAAAATTAAATCCACTGCCTGGGGAATGTAGTCAAATATTGTATCAGGAAAATATTGACAACAATTCACAGGTTAGCGTTTGCAGTTCAGGTATATTTTTGTTGGACTTTCCTCCGGGAAAATTTAATATTTTTTCTGATAGAGGGAGAAATATTTTTGAGATCATTTAAAAATGATACATTGTAGTTTCAGTGTAATATCATCTAACTTATTACAATTGTGTAAAGTAGCTTTTCTCATAATGCCATCATCAGAAAGGAATCTGAGGCAGAGTAATCGCTTTTGTTGCTCGAATAAGAATTTATTTATCTTCTTTTCATGTTTTCAGTGGTATATTGTAATACAACACAATAGTCATAATGTTCAAGAACAACACTAAAACACGGAAAATTATCAGAAAAGAAAATTCTAATCAAACTCAGTCAAGTTGTACACATACACCGTCAAGAGCATTTACATGTTTCACCAACAAAATTTAAACGTAAGTAACATATGGAGCATTCATAGAATTACTGATATAACGTTATTCTTCAAGACACTTTTAAGTTTTTAACCCCTAACATACGAAAATGTTTTAATATAGTTTCATGTATTTAATCATCAAATTACCTTATATTTATTACAAATATTGTCACAAAATACATCACAAAACTCTCCGTATGTTTCCGCAATTGTACGGGACGTAAAGTCCAAACATACGCTCTGTGTAATTTCGTGTTTTCACAGTTCAAACACCAAGTTGTTGCCGGGCAACTAGATCTATAACGTTGGTTTCTTAGTAAACATTTTTCAACTCGAAACCACGATTTTACATTTTCACACGCGCCATACCTGTATATTTAGCATCCAGTGTTCACTTGGGGACTGTACTGAAACACACAAAACTCCTCTTATTTTCTAAAGAATTCGAAAATTGCTGAAAAAATAGAATATGCATGTTCTAATATATTTTAAAATAAATTTTAAAGTATAAACAAAAAGTTTGTAATTTGCTATGCCGATTTGCGCGAGTGAGAAAATAATTTATTTTGCTACAAGGGTTTAGGACTAATTAAACGCGAACGTTAGGTCAATTTATATTTATCGCCTCATGCAACTGGCATTGCGTCTGAAACCTTGATTAATTAACAGGAACTGGTCACGTAAGGATGACAGATAGTGCTGAGATAAAGCCTCATTTACCTTAATATATATCAAGTATTGTCAAAAGACAGAGGCTTGTGTCTAGAGAATAATGACATGCTAAAGCTTAAATAAGCATCATTTATAATTTACACGTCCTCTGGTGTGTTCGTAACTAAGTTTGTGATTTATAACAATGGTTTTATAATTTGTGATAGAGCATCTTGGTGCGGATTCAAAACTTCCAAATAGTAATGGACAATAGTCGGAAGACGTGGCAGTTACATACTAGAATGTGTGAATGGAATGACTTGATACGAAGTAACGTTTGCTTTAGTTGCTTACCTTAGTAAATCTCATATTTCATAGAAAACCAAAAACAATGGCTTTGAGAACTTTAGTGAAGATCATCGAGTAGCTTGTCTGATTCGGTCATAATTTATACAAGAGATCTAGATCTAGAGGTTTTCAAGATGTGCCTCTTAAGTCTAGCTTGTCGGTGTTTCGTCATGGAATTAGGTAGCTTAATAATAAACGTTTTAATACGTCTTTTAATGAGGCATAAATATGTAAACTGAAGCTACGATACCACTGCAGTAGCGAAAGATAAGTTTAGCTCTTTTTGGAAAAGCAACAAATATTAATTGCAAAAGACAATTAACTAGTATATATACATGTACTTGAAATACAGAGTGCATACGCGAATACGAGTTTCTTATACTTGTACTAGTAAAACTGAAATTGTCCTGAATTTAAGCCCGTTACCTTTCAGAAGTAATGTTTCAAACATTGTGACATTCAGTTCATTAATCAGTGTTCCCTTAAACATCATACCTAACAAGATACCGAGGCATACACCCTCATTAACATTTCAAAGCATATACAAAAATATCAGATAAGTGATATATGTCAGGATTTAAGGAAAGCCGATTAAAAGCTTTCATACATTTTGTAATTACAACCTTTTCTATTTACGTGATATTCCATATCTATTACGCAGTACCAAAATAACGTCAAAACGAAACAAAGTAGGCAGTAATAAATATGAGCCGCGCTATGAGAAAACCAACATAGTGCATATGCGACCAGCATGATCCAGACCGGCCTGCGCATCCGCGCAGTCTGGTCAAGTCCATGCTGTTCGCTAACGGTTTCTCTAATTGTAATAGGTTTTGAAAGCGAACAGTACGGGTCCTGACCAGACTTCGCGGATGCGCAGGCTGGTCTGGATCCATGCTGGTCGCAAACGCACTATGTTGGTTTTCCCATGGTGCGGCTCATTTAAGTTCGATTACGAGGTAAATGTCACCATTCGTTGACACGAGAAAAGATGCAGTTGCGAAATGAAAGTCAAATGTATATAAATATCTCCAAATCAATTGTTGTACAAAGAGGCATACATCTGCAGAGCAAGAATATTCTTGCATCGAATTATTTATCATATAAACTAACGAATCACTTCTTAAACCTACCAAAATCATTTTTGTCTTGCAAAGTTTGCGCTATGTTACTACTTTGAATATTTATCTACAAGCTGGCGATATATTTTCAGTTTAAGGTCGAAAACAGAAGCGGAAAGGAGATAATAAGCACACAACCACGCACGAGACTAGCAGACACACAACGCACGACACGAGCTGAAAAAGACATCGCTTAAATCACTTTAATTTAAACAAATTGCCTGCATTTTATCCCAGATTAATATCATCATGACATTTAAAAAGGATGGTAACAAAAACTTATTTATGTTTTTGTTGTTTGAAAATTATTCCATTACAATATATTTGGGTCACTATAAGGACTTTTCATAACATCATTTACGAGTGCTTTTGGAAATTTCTACACAATACTCATCGATAGATTTTTTTTTTATTTTTACGTTTTATTCACAGTTGCCTATTTCGCTCAATTGACAAAAGACAAAAAATAACATTAAACCACTAGATTAGATGCAAAAAAATAATAAAAAAAATAACGTGCCAAATGTTTTATTTCAAGCGCAGATATGAGTTTGATACATTATCCGACCCAAGAGACGTATCGGTTTATCTCAATATAACTCCACAAGTAAACGAGACAGACAAAGTTCTAATCAGTTAACCTAACAGTTTGCAATAAAGCCAAACATGTCCTTGTCTATATCGGACCAATCAGCTGTAGTCGCATAATTAAGGTAGCTTATTTCACACTTTTATTTTGTCTAGGATTATGGATGTTTTTTTCAGACAAATCCAAAGGCAAATGAATAGTATGATTTTAAATATTATAACGTTTATTTATTAGGGAATCGATCCTACCGATTAAATCGGGATCGATCCCTCTACGGTAACATGCTATAGATACCGAATGAGATATACTATCGAATTAAAAAAGGTGTCCTTCCGGCACGTGCACAGAGCGTCTGACTTCGGACTTTTTGGAAGAATACGCATTTTCCTTGTGCGCAATAAGCGTACATATAAACTTGTCCGAACCGCAACGTCTCGCACATCAGTATAAGTATGGGCAGTATTGTTTTTATTCCAAAATCTATCTTTAAATGAACTTCATTTGCAAAATGTATTTTTCTTTCTAAAATTTATTCTAGTTTTGTGTCTATCTTGATACTCGTGTAATTAAAAATACAGCAGTATTTTTTATTTTCGACAATTCTACTATTTCTGCACAAAGACTGCCTTGAAAAATATGTTCGACCAGTGAATATATTATTATAATAAATGTATTCGATATAATAAACAGAATGACAAAATATGTTTGTAACATATGCTTTCCTCTAAGAAACAGCCAGCAGGCATAATAAATTATGTGTAAATGCAGCAAAACATATTTAAAAAAAAAAAAAAACAAAAAAAAAAAAAAAAACAGGTGACTTTTGTAAAAAAAAAAAATCATATTTCTTTCAACAATTCGGTACATAGATTATGAACTTCAATGGTCTACGAAATACAAATTTCAAAAATGAAAATTCATATTGGGAAAGATATCAAAACACTTAAATTGAACCATGACAGTTTAAATTAGTCTTTCTCCTTGTATCACAATATCGTTTCAACGTCTTAAATTCCCTTTCTTCTGTTTGGTCTGTCGTAAAATATATTCGTAACGCACGACCATTCCGCGCAAACACAATCAGTTTTGTTTAAACGAATCATATTTCTTGCCAATCCTAATTACTACATAATATTATAAAATTTATTGATTTAAAAAAAATATAAATCTTTTTGGATATTTCAATATGTCTTTTTATCAACTTGAGCACAGTAAAAGTTCGAACTGTTTGCTAACGGTATGACATCATCTGATTTGACACATGCTCATGAAAAAAGATAACCGTTTTGCTAAGGTGAAGTTCTTACATTTCAGTCTTTGATTAAACACGTTAAAATGGCAGCCATTTTGGCTCAATGGCGATATTAAACAAAGTGACGGATAGATACTGTATACTTTTTCCAAATTACAATCATTTTCAATTGTGAAAAAACTAAATTATAACATTCTTTCAGCGTTTCGGGTGGTTTAAGGATCAACTAATTCGCAAGCCTTGTCTTTTAATCTGTCTCTTTTATCCTCCATTGCCTCCTTACAATACGTCTGTTAATTTTTCAATAGATGAAGGTAAAAGGCAGTGCGTGACACCACCTGCGTCTTTTTCAATGATGAAGTACAGATTGAGCGTAAAAAATATTAAAATGGCGGTTAAGTAGTGCTTCTCCTTCACGTGTTTCCGCACACTGATTTTTTCATGTAAGTTAAATATTTTTGTGCCACAAACACTAACTGCACTTTATATGTTCACATTAATTAAGAAGGAATACCATTATATATACAGTATTTTATGCAAACGTATAACGGCTTAAATCATACGATATTAAGAGTATTTTATTCATAACTAAAACTGTCACAGGAGTGACGAATACCCCCACAATACGGTCTTGTCACCGTGTGGCAACCATAAGAATGGCAACCATAAGAAAGACATAGCCACAAGAAGGTGCAATTTAAATCGAACTTGACCTGTATTTTATGATGTTACACATGTGTACCAAAATCTATCTAAATTTGTCAAGCCTTTTGTGAGTTATTGTCCGGGAACCACGAGTTTGACAAATTCTAAGTTGGAAAGGGGCCATAACTACATACATGTATAAAATTGGTGGTTTGTAGTCAAAGTCGAACTTTACCTGTATTTTATAATGTTACACCTGTGTACCAAAAACATTTAAATCTGTCAAGAACTGCCCCGGAGTGTTTACTGACTCCAATGGTGGACGAATATTGCACAATAGCTTAACTGAGTCTGTGTTGAAAAATATCAAATAATAAGAGAGGTACAGATAAAGTGTATCAAAACACTATACAAGTATAATTCTAAGCAAAAAGGGGGCATAATTTAAGAAAATTGGTGAAAGAGTTATGCACCTTGTGTCATATGATGTATGTGATGATGTGGAATAACTACTTAAAGTTTGAAACAAATGCATTTCGTAATAACTGAGATATAGCGAAAATGCATCAAAATCAACCTTAAGTTCTAAGTAAAAGGGGGCATAATTCATGAAAAATTGGCGTCAGAGTTATGCACCTTGTGTCACATGATGTGGGTGAACCAAATCCATTTAGTAAAAACTGAGATATAGTGAAAATGCATTAAAATTAACCTTAAATTTTAAGTAAAACTGGGCATAATGCATAAAAAATTGGCGTCAGAGTTATGCACCTTGTGTCACATGATGTGGGGGATAAGGTGGAACATCTATTTTAAGTTTGAATTATTAAATCCATTTTGTAATAACTGAGGTATAGTGAAAATGCATCAAAATTAACCTAAAATTCTAAGTAAAAAGGGCATAATTCATGAAAAATTGGTGTCAGAGTTATGCACCTTGTGTCACATGATGTGGGGGATAAGGTGGAACATCTATTTTAAGTTTGAATCAAATCCATTTAGTGATAACTGAGATATTATAGATTTCGGGATGGGACGGGACGCGACGGGACGGTACGCGACGCGACAAAACTGACTCTTATATACCTCCCCCCCCCTCCCACCACCGCCCTCCCCCAACATGTTTGGTGGGGGTATAATAATGAATTCTTTACAATACAAAACAATACAATAGGTACTATAGCAGTAAAAATGTAAACAGCCTTTTGAAACATAAAGCAAATGAAACATGAATGGTGCCTAGTTACTTATTCATTGCCCTTAAATTATCTTATCATTTGCTAACAGAATATAGTAGGTTAATATCTGTAAGATATCAAACAAAAACTAGTTAATTTGACGAAAATGAGTATAAATATAGAATGAGGGAAGCAAAAATATTTTCGAAAGTCTGTTAACCATGAAAGGCCATAATTATCTGTAACATAGTGTTTACACAAAATATAGAGAAAATAAAACACGTTCGTGGCGATCAAGCTTTGCAACATTATCAACATACATGTACCGTTACCAGTTTTGGTACAGGATTATTAGATAATAGATTGTAGATAATTATTCTGAAATAAAACAAGTTGTTTAATTTATACATCATACCAACAAAGAAAAAATACGCCCGCTTATGTTAGAGATCGGGTAGAGTCGGCAAAGACACAATCCTTTCACGGTCGTCATGTACCAAAGTAGGTAATGAGGTGTATAAATTGGAAATTTTGTGTGTGTGCAAGAACTTTTAAATTTCAACAGATCTTCGTTCTCCTCTTAATTCTGTTGGTAACACAATCAACCCAGCATCAACCATACAATTGAAAATATACCCTGCTTAATGTAACAAATCTTGTACAAATGAACAAACATGGATATTTGTCAATATGGTACTGCTATAAATTATTTTTTATTCGAATTGGATGATAGAATGTCCTTTGATTATGAATAAATACTTTATATCAAAGATTACCAGATATTTTTATTCTTTGTGCCTGTTGTTACAAAGGCTGAAAACGACCACCCGCTTAGCTCAGTAGGTAGAGCGTCGTTCTACAGATCGCGGGATCGCGAGTTCGAATTCGGGCTGGGCGTATGTTCTCCGTGACTATTTGATAAACGACATTGTGTCTGAAATCATTAGTCCTCCACCTCTGATTCATGCGGGTAAGCTGGCATTTACTTGCGGAGAACAGGTTTGTACTGGTACAGAATCCAGGAACACTAGTTAGGTTGACTGCCCGCCGTTACATGACTGAAATACTGTTGAAAAACGGCGTTAAACCCAAAACAAACAAACAAACAAAGGCTGAAAAATAATTTTTCCTGATATTGCAATCTACTCATCCACTTAAACTGACTAATAAAACGTTGGTAGATGTAATATAGCTCTTAATATTGTGATATACTGTAAGATTAAAACGAACCTGGTGAAGCACAAATGTCAGTGAGCACATTAATTTGGGGTCAGTTTATTATAGTGTCTAGTCAGTTAGTCTCTCACATTTTGTTACTGTCAGTCTGTTGGCACATGTGCACGTTTATCTTGAGTCGTTTTATTATAGTGTCCAGTCAGTAAGTTGCTGTCTGTGAGCAAAGTAATGGCGTGATCTGTTAACTTTACATAAATGATCGAATTTCATCGTCTGAATTTAATCATTATCTTGCGGCAGAACACGATAAAATTCGCACTTGCTTGTCTTTCACTAAATGTCCGTAAGAGAACACGCCCCTATAATTCTATTTTTGGAAGAAATAACACGAAAACACGGTAACCTCATTCAGAGATGACTTGGATTATACTAAACTTCTCAAATCTTAGAGATGAACAAAGGTCTAATAAGTTAACGTCATACCATGAAACTGAGGTTCACAATGAATTCAAAATTTCCTTTGCCGAATGTTCACGAAAACTGATGTTTACCAGCTGTCACACCTACATCCTCCCCTGTTGGCAATTAAAATATATTCGCGCTTAGGAAATTTTTTATTTAAAAACTTTAATTTCATCGTTCATTCATTGCTTAAATTGTGAAGCGTGTCTTTGGAATTAATCGCCATAAAAGTGAATATGTTTTCTACATTAGTCTTCTCCCACAGCTCGTTTGAAAATAGTCATGTTATTACATGAATATTATTCTGATATAATTAAAAATATCTGTTGATATTATGGTTGTAAAAGGCTTACTTCTTGATTTACGATCATCATTTCAGCTTCCAGAAGAAACGTTTGTAAAATTACAGAAAACAATTTTGTTAGCGACTGTAGTAGAGACAACGTTTAGAAGATTATAGTTACCATTGACTCTAGCAACATGTACAACGTAGTATCTACTTCCCTTATGTCTTACCAGAACGGATAAGACACTGGAAAGAGTTCAGTGTGATTTTTTTTTCAATTTGAGTTAAGATTGCATATATAATTTAGTGAAATGCGCCCTGTATAAGCCTGAGCATAATCATAGTGATTTTTCAGTTTGTGATGCGTCAAGATAACACATTTAGTTCAGTCGGCAGTATTAGTGAAAAGCACCTTTTGTTAGCCTGAGGATACTTTCAATAAAAATTAAAATTTGGAAACAAATAAAAGTATGGTTTAAAATTGCCTTGCGTTTTATGAAGTAATTTTAATTTGTAATTTTAGTCGTCTTTTCAAAGCCCGGAAGTGTAAAGAATGCTAATGATTCAATGGCAAAAGTCTCAGATTCTATGACAACTTGGTAGAAAGACAGAACCATTCATTTTTGTATTGCCTTTTAATTGCTTAGATAAACACTTCTTTCACATTTAGAAAATAAAAACTTGGTTGAAGTTTTCAAACGTCGAAACAATGTATCAGAAAAATATTTGATTTTGTTACTGTTTTGGGGAGGGTGGTTTGGGCTGGGGTAAAAGGAACATCAAAAGTGTTTTGTCAAGTGCATTTTATGCTTAAATCAATTGGCACTTTCTTAGTTACAGAACGTCTTACATTTTATTTTGTGGCTAAAACGCGAGACAATTTACAAAAGACAATGAACATGTCACCACCTGCGTCTGTCTCAAAGGTATTTGTTTTCCCAGTTAATGAGATGCGTTCTGTAAAATGTCGATTAAGTGGTGTTGCCTTATTTTTGCTTTCTTCACACGACAATCATTTCTATCTACATTTGAAATGTAGCAACACTACAGAAACAATTTCGTTTTAACAAGAAACAGACGAAATTAATCTTAATAATCTTCTTTGGAAGGATTTTGCTTTGAATGTCATCTTATAAAGTTAGATATAAGACATGCATATTGGTTATTTGACTAGTACTCTTATGGCAAAACAATGTTTCAAAAAGCAAAGAAATACTTCAATTCTATGCAAATGTAATTCACTTTATAGAATGATTTTTACATTCACTGTGTATTTTGAATAGAAAGAATGAGGCGTTTATTTTCGTACAAAAAATCATTGAGGCAGTAATATCAATGGCAGCCCTTTCCGTGAATTTGCACTTGCAGTCTGACGTCTATAAACATGGTCTCGTAAATTTGTAGTCCACATTTCAAAACGATCATTCATTATATCGTAAACTTATTTTTCTCCAACTAAAAACTATGCAATAAGATTTTCGATTTTTTAAAATTAAAATCAGGAACAGTGTCTTGTAATCTGTATCGGAAAGCGAGTCAAAATTTAACGTTGGTGGGCCGTTATTTGGTTGTTCTATCTACATTTGTATTTATTATGATTTACTTACATTTTTTATGAAACTTCATATTAAATAATTTTATAGTGAGGCAGCGCAATTCTGGCACTTGAAATCTATGAGATGCTCTTCGGTGTCTCCTACCTAACGAGGCCTGTAGTGGTTCTTCACAGGAAAGATGGCTTCACCTGTATCGGTGATATACAGCGGGCACGTTAAAGAACCAGACTGTCTATTCGCAAAGAGCTAGGCTAAGTTAGCCGGACAGGCCTGTATCTGAAAAGGATTTTTCTCTTTGTGTTCTAGGGGCTTTATCTCACTCTGTCTCTCTAGTCAGATCGCTCTGCGTTTGTACTAGTAGAGGATGAATTTATGCTATGCTATGTAAAGCGCCTTTGAACGTGTCTATCATGAAAAAGGCGCTATATAAATCTAGTATAATTTTGTCCCTAACTGAATATGACACTGACACATTGAAGCAATGACGCAATTTAAATGCATGTACGCAGTAACACAAAGTTCATTCCCTAAATTTTCGAATTAAACCTAATTTCGGCGCGATATGATTTTTCTGTGCCCTCTTGTATCACGTGTGTAGCTTTTTGACTGCGCTTTTTATGTACGGATGATATTCTTGTGCTGCCTTTCATTTTCTCCACATTATGAAGTTATTGATATTATATAAATTAAATTATGGGGAAGAAAATCTATTTTTAAATTATTTTTAAGGAGAATGATAAGAGAATATAATTACTTTTATATGGGAAAAATGATATATTTTGACAATGCAATGTTTCAAATGTTGGTTTATGGCATAATTAAAAAATGAATATTTGGAATTTTGTTATTCAGACAAAAGCTGGAATTAATAGTTTATTTATAAATAAGAATAAAAATCCAACAGAAAAGGTCATAATACAAAGGGCACAGCTGCTACTATAATACTGCACGTGGAAATGGCCGTGCGTGTCAATGTTGTAAAAAGTACAATCTGAATGAGCAGCTGTATACGTAAACAGAAATGTATGCGACCATATAAAAAAAACTAGTAAACAGATGTGAATACACACGAAGAGGGAATACAGCAGGGCACTGGCTTGGAACCGTCAGCTGATAAAAAATATCACCACTGGGGAGTCTAAACTTATTAATTGGCACCAAACCTGACATTTTATCCCCTATCATATTCGTACACTACAAGGCCGTGTAAATATATCAGCCATTTTCATTCCACAAATACGTAATAGTAAATATAGGAACTTATTATAAAACACAGTTTTCATATTGAATAGACTCCCTGATAACCTGGTTTTAAAAAGGCTTTCCCTGTTACAATATAAGCTATTTATAGTAAAATAAAGGGAAATAATTCTAAAAACAAGGGTGCCTCTAGGTGGTGAACATTTGTGCCAAGTTACATCAAAATACCTTCATGCATGAAGAAGAAATGCTCCGGACAAAGTCATTCTTGAATTTGACCTTTGACCTCTAAGTGTGACATTGACCTTAGACCTAGGGACCTGGTTCTTGCACATGACAATCCGTCTCATGGTTGTGAACATTTGTGCCAAGTTTAGCGCATGACACGTTGTCTCATCCAGTGGTATATTTGTGCCATCTGATATTTAAATCCTATTTTGCCTGACAAAGTTATAGACCAGACAGGAAAAAAATCCTATTGACCTTTGATCTCCAAGTGTGACCTTGACCTTTAAGCTAGGGTTCTGGGTGTTGCACATGACACGTCGTCTCATCATGGGGAACATTTAAGCCAAGTAATACTGTAATCCCTTGATGGATGACAGAGTTCTGGACTTGACAGGAAAAAAGCCCTGTTGACCTTTGAGCCAGGGTCCGGGTTTTGCCCATGACACGTGGTCTCAGCATGGGGAACATTTGTGCCAAGTAATATTAAAATCCCTTAATGAATGATAGAGTTATGGACCGGACACGAAACAGACCCTGTTCGTGCCATGTTCACTTTGACTGCCAATTGTGACCCTGACCTTTGAGCTAGGGATCCAGGTTTTGCGCGTGACACATTGCCATATTATGAGGTACATTTGTGCCAAGTAATATTAAAATCCCTTCATGGATGGCAGAGTTATGGACCGGACAGGAAAAAAGACCTGTTGACCTTCGACCTCCAATTGTGACCTTGACCTAGCCAGGGTTTTGCGCATGACATGTCGTCTCATCATGGGGAACATTTGTACCAATATTAAAATCCCTTAATGAATGACAGACTTATGGACCGGACACAAAATTTTGGACGGACGGAATGACGGACGGACGGACGGAAAAGCGCATACCTATAGTCCCCGAAACTGGTTTTCAACCAGTAGGGGACTAATAAAATTACTCTCTGCCAGGCTAATCCCTATCTTATCGTGTTAAATAGTCCTGCATTTACGGACATTTTAAGCTGCATGTCAGCACCTAATTGTTTATTATTTATAGTAAGTGTTTTGAGTAAGATTGTATACTTTTTAGAGACATTTTAACCGTTTTACCTTTGTCAAAAGTGTACATTTGTGTCCATATGTCTCAGCGTGATACAAGATTGTTAAAACGAAACAAATTAGCAATTTTCGTTTGAAACTTTCATAACATGCATTAGACAGATTTTCAGTACACTACCTGGAGGGGGGAAGGGGCGCGGGGGGACAGTAAACATGTGATATATATATATACCGAAACGAAATAATAAAAATTGTTACACACTTCAAGGGGTAAGATGACACTGGTGCTGTAAGTTACGTCATTTATCATATCTTCTGACGCCATTTATAAACGAATGCGTCATTTATAAATGAATGAATATACGATTTGCATACGCTTCTGTAAAAATGTTTTAGAAATAGAGCCATATGTTTATTTCTAGTTTTATGCTCCCCGAAGTGAGGGAAGCATATAGTCGCCACCTTGTCCGTTCGTCCCTCTGCCGTCTGTCCGAGCAAATGAGAACAGTTGTTGGGTACTGAGTACAGTAGGTAATGGTAAATACCATCCATTTCATAATGCTTACTGGGTACTTTTTGTCGCTCGTTGGGTACTTTTTAACAAAAGATATACCCAATAAGGGTCTGTTCGTCAGAACGTACGTTCATCTGTCCGTCTGTCACACTTCTTGTTCGAAGGATAACTCAAAAATTATTAAAGGTACCATGTTGTAACGTAATATAATGATAGAGGTAGTTTGATTGAGAGGCAGTGCAGTGACAAGGAACCATGACTCTAGGTGGTATCTTTTTTAAATAATCTCCCCTTTTTGAAAACCTTGTTCGAGGCATAACTTCAAATACTATGTAAGGTATTGTCTTGATACTTCACATATTGATAGTGAGGGAGTGCAGTGACAAGAAACCTAAACTCTAGGTGATTCCATTTTTGAAAACCTTGTCCTGGGCATTACTTGAATACTATGCAAGGTGTTGACTTCATAGAGGTCAGTGAGAGAGAATGCAGCGACAAAGAACAATAACTCTATGTGGTCTCATTTTTAATTATCTCCCTTTTTCACACTTCTCGTCCGAAGGATAACTAATTTAAGGTACCAAGTTGTATCTTTATATAATGATAGACCTCAATATAAGGAAGTGCAGTGTGACAAGGAACCATAAGTAGAGGTGGTCGAATTTTTTAATTATTACCCTTTTTGAAATCCTTGTTTGGGCCATAACTCGAATATTATTACAGGTATTGATTTCATACTTATATTCATAGAGATCAGTGAGAGGGAGTGCATTGTTAAAGAACCACAACTCTTGCTGGCCACATTTCTCGTTAACAGGACCTCCGTGACTGAAAAAGCCCTTAAAATTATGCTACAGTAATTTCGGGGAGCATCTGTCGGTGTCACCGATCGTCTTGTTTTTGTAAGATACGGTATGCAACGCTAGGAATCCGTCACCAGCTGCGGGTGCAGACTTGAATATGCGGCTTTAGGCTCAGCAGTTTCCCTCGAGCCGGATTTTCCATGTCTAATATTCTTATAGTATAACGTCTTTACAATATAGCAAATAATGAAATCATGACAAGTAATTATTAGTACGCAGCTGCAAAACGATTTGCATAAGCCGATGCAAGGGTGGTGAAGAGTTTGTACTTATTATTTCATGGCATTCAGATCAAACAAGTCTGATATTATTTTGGTTGCGTTCTATGCTTCCAAAGGATCTTTAAATACAATTGATTTACATATATAATAGTAACAAACTGTGGTGTTTCCACCTTTTCTATTTTGTCTTCAACGACACGACTTATCTTTTTGCGTTATCAAAGAAATTGAGACTGCTCTTAGATGTTCTTCCGGTCGTATTAATATCAAATCGTAGGTCTTACTGGTCTTAGAGAAACTCATTGAGGTAATAATTTCTCGTAATAATTTAAACAGAAGGGATATTTCGGGGCATTTATCAATAAAAAAAAACTACTACGTGGAGGTTACTACGCTTGTTTGAATTTTTTTTTTTTTTTTTTTTTTTTTTTTTTTTTTTTTTTTTTTTGCTTAAAACAACGACTGTGCGGAAAGGTCTTTCTATTGTATTTGTGATGTGATATTTTTGTATAGATTCCACGTACGGTGGATTTTTCTTCGATGACTGTGAAATCAGATGTAATTTTGATTATAAATTAGGTTATTTTCTCAGTCACACGGATGCAATTGATACATATTTAGAGTAGTTCTGCTTCCATGTCTGCCTCTGCATCGTCTTTGCTATTAGTATTACTTTTATTACTTTTAGAAATCTCTATTTGAAATAAAGTACAAGTATCACGCTTACCAATTCTTAAAATGTTCTCTGTGGTTACAGAAGGGAAATTAAAGAAATATTTGTCCTTTCTGTTCACTTTCTGACTTTATCACACGAAAAGCGGAACCACAATAGAAAATAAAATTACCAAAAACGACTTTCAGGTTACAAGAGGTTGATAATGACTGTATTTTTTCTAATGTCTTTGTTTGTTACATTATGTTCCATTACTTATAATTCGGAAAGAATTATTTTACAAGCAAGAAGCAAGGTATATAAGTTGAGGGTTAGAAAATTTTAATGTGTATGCATTATGTAGCTCTTCAGCTTGACATTGGACAGCTTGATGTAGTGAAAATTGTTAATGATCTTCGTAGTATTGAGGAAATATTAAAATGTGTGTCAGCTTTTATGATGAGTGTTTCATCGGACGGCGTGAACTGAAAGACATTTCTGTCTTGCGTTAGACCAACATGTTGAGGCATGTAAAGACTCAAATGGGCCGCCACTGACAGTAAGGCAAAATTCCTACAAAGGAAATCCAGCATGTATTAATTATAAAGTATATGCTCTTTATGTTGTGCTACTTGTCAGCCTTAATAACTGCGTCAAATGAATGCGTGCTAACTAGAAGTGATACATATTCTGACATGTGAACTTAAACTGATAACATATGAACCAGAAGAAACGCAAGGGAATCTTATAAATAATAAAATGTGTTAAAGACGTATCCGGAGAAAAGTGTGCGAATTTAAAACTGTCATTTCTTTGAAATAAAATGGATCCGAATCTGTACAATATAAACGGACAATGATATGAAGAAGCTCTTGATCAGTTCAATCTCAAACATAAAAGGAAGATTTGAAAAGTTTACAAGTTTTTAAATGAAAACATTCGTCCCAATTTTGTTTCGCATTTCATGATCGCCTAATATCTAATGACACAAAGATTGACAAGCTAGTTATCGCGAACATACAATGTGGGCTCTCCTATCACTGCAGTTACAGAGGCCCCTTAATTGGCACATGAATTCTTGCGGAAGTGAAACATAGATATAATGCCCTCGCAATCGTATGCCAGGCCTGTTAAACAAAGATGGTCCGAATGGAATAATGTAGTTACCATTTTTTATCCCGATGTTCACGTGGAAATGGTGGGGATATTCAGTACATAACACTTCTTTATTGCAACTGTTTAATTGTTTTGCTTATGGTAATATACTTGTATACATGCATGTTTTTGTTTTGTTGGGCTTAACGTCACACCTACACAAGTATAGGTCATATGGCGACTTTCCTGCTTTGATGTTAGAGGAAGACCCCAGATGCCCCTCCGTGCATTATTTCATCTCGAGCGGGCACCTGGGTAGAACCATCGACATTCCGTAAGCCAGCTGGATGGCTTCTTCACTTGAAGAATTCAACGCCCCGGGTGAGGCTTGAACCCACATCGGTGAGGGGCAAGTGATTCAAAGTCAGCGACCTTGACCACTCGGCCACGGAGGCCCTACGCAACAGGGGAGCGTGAACCGGTTTATGGTTCACCTAACCCCACCAGTGGAGCGTAAGTCCGGTTTATGGTACACCTTACCTCACTCTTATCCCAGCTTAATAGAAGGAACTGCGACTTCTTGATCACCCTCATTTGCAACATATGATGAAAAGACGAAAGACCAAAAATGATTGTATGGAAAATCTGTTACATTCTAATAATGGTTTGTTTCAGGAGAAGTTTACTAGCGTTGCTTGTATTACATAATTGAGGCGATATATGACCTTTATGTGTCGATCCACCGTAAAATCCAGCCTACTCACTAGAAGTCAAAAACAGACCTAAATCTATATCAAGAAATAGCATTATTAGTTAATGTATCTAATGCGGTGTTGCAATATAATTTAAATAGTCAATAATTAACTTAAATGAAAAGTACGTAAGAAAGGATCATGCGTAGTATAGCAGTGAATTCAGCAAATGTAGTTTAGAATAGAATAGAAAAAATGGAAACTCCACAGGTCGCTTAACACGACAAAAATGAAAAGAAATGCAGGCACGGTTTGATCGAGACTGTTCATGGACGATCATAGTAGAAATGCATAATACCGTCCATGCCCTCTAGCCCCAGGTTGAGCAAAACTGAACAGTCACATATGTAACAAGTACCAAAATCAATTTATAGACATCCGCAGATGTGTTTATACGACCGTGCACATGGAACTTTTAATGATACACTAGCGTGTAATTTCATGAAAACCAGCGTATGATTCCCAGTTAAAATAACGGGCATAGAAACATTTTCTGGTCATTAAATCAACCCCTATGTTACTAACGGCAACACCAATAAAAGATAATGGTAAATAAAAGTAATCATCGCCAGGTGAATCCATAACACACGCAATGACAACAGATGGCATGTAAAACACAAAAATGCTCTTGTAAATTTATATAAAAAGCAAAACTTAAGAACTAAATACGCATGTACTCAATGCTTTTGTAGAACCGTACTGAGGTTACATTTGTTTTGCCAGAAACTCGCCATTTGGAAATATATTATTTATTCTATTTTCATAAACGAATAGTGACACAGTCAATGTAGCGCAAACCCTTTGTGAATTTTCCAAATCCAACCGTAAACATAGCCACCCAGCAGTCACAAAAAACGTAAGCTGTTTTTATTTCTTTATCCTAGAACACGTGAGCACAAGATTTAACAATATCACTGGCACCGTTTCTAAACATATTACTATGACATTCACGATAATTTCGTACTAATAGATTCTGTTCTGAGGAGAACGAACATTCAGGCGTAAAGGTCATCTTTGACACATTTCATACATTTATAACGATGTTTTAGCTTAACATGAAATTAGTGAAATGACTTTACATCGACTATTGAATTTGAAACCTATTTTATTTTCAAAACCGTACGAGCACACCGATGATGGTTAAATGAGAATTTTGCCACTGACCGTTCCAAGGAGGTGCCCCACTGTGTTCCTCTGTTTGTTCGTTTTTTCCTTGTGTGTTGACTTTGTGTGTGCGCGTGTGTGTATGCTTATTATTCGTCTTGTCCTTATGTTTCGTCGGGCCCTTAAGGGTGTTTCTCTTGTTGCTCTGTCTTCTGCAAAGGCTTTGAGTGTATGTGTGTGTGTGTGTGTTGTTCGTTTTGTCCTTATGTGTAAACTTTGAGTGTGTGTGTGTGTGTGGTGCACGCGTTTGCGTGCTGGGGGGTTCGTTTTGAGGAGGCTGCGCTCTTGGTGCGTGGCATTCCCTGTTTGATATTTTTCTTTGTTTTTTTTTTGTAGTTTCTTTAAAATACTATGGAACTTCGCTTTTTATATCCACTGGCAGTGACGAATAATAATGGTAAACTTACCTAAGAATCAAATAGCATGATCAATAAGTATACATAATACCACATTATCGTTTACCTAATACATCTGCAAGAGATTAGACTGGTAATTTCCAACAGTATTTGGTAAAATTATAAAATGTTTTATTAAAAGAGGTTACGACCAAACTGTTTTGAGGCATACCGCATGTTCAGTGTTCAACCCGTTTATAGTTGGACACTACGCTTCCCTCTTTGATTGTGTCTGACGGAAGATGGCGAGGACTCTAGGATAAGCAGTTTTTAAATCCCACAAGGACTGAACTGTTTTGATACCTGTCTTCAGGCCTGTTTCGTCGGGCCCTTAAGTGTGTTTCTCTTGTTGCTCTGTCTTCTGCAAAGGCATTGAGTAGGTTTTTAAGGTACACACTAGTGTAGCATTGAAGGTTCCATGTGCATCGCCGTATGAACACATCTGCGGATGTCTCTAAATTGCTTTTTTGTACTTTTAGCATGTGTAAATGTTGAGTTCTGCTCAACCCGGGGCTAGAGGGCGTGGACAGTAGCATGCATTTCCACTACCGTCCATGAACAGGCTCAATCAAACCGAACCTGCAACATTTTCGTTTTTGTTGTGTTGAGCGACCTGTGGAGTTTCCACTTTTTCTATTTTGCTTTTTATATATTTATACAGGAGCATTTTTGTGTTTTACATGCCATGCCTTTTTGTTTCCATTACGTGTGTTAGAGATTCACCTGGCGGGGATTACTTTTATTTACACTGTCCCCTGTCTTTGGAACATGGTGGGGATAAGAGTGAGGTTGGGTGCGCACTATAAACCGGTTTAAGCTCCCCAGTGGTGTTTTTGCCACTGACCTTTCCAAGGCGGTGCCCCACTGTGTTCCTCTATTTGTTCTCTTTGTCCTCGTGTGTTTGCTATGTGTGTGTGTGTGTTTGTAGTGTGCACGTCTGCGTGATGTGGGTTTCGTTTTGGGGAGGCTGCGTTTTTGGAACATGGCATTCCCTGTTTGATATTTTCTTTGGGTTTTTTTCTTGTATTCTTAACCATAACATCTGAGATAAAAAACGATTGACATTTCCTTCTAATCTTCGGATCCTCCTTCCAATACATGTGTACATTTCCTTTAATAGATGAAAGTAAAAGTCAAGGAGAATGTCACCACCTCAGATTTTCTCAAACATACTACGTGGAGTGATATATATTTCTAGTTGATGTATTTGGTGTCGTAAAATGTCCATAGCGATGCGAGTTTTTCCCTTTTGGCTTCCTGATAATAGCTTCTTTCTATTTTAATCTGAGATATTCTAAACTGTAACCTTTTTCTCTCTATTTATTACACTTTTACAGACGTTCTCATTATTATAGAAGAAATTTCAAAATAAGAATTAAAAAATGTTCGTTGTGCACGTAAACTCTAAAAGGTATAACATTGTTAAAAACATTAAGTAGTACTAGTATCTTTGACTAGTATATTAAATTAGCTGTACGAAATATTTCGTATTATAGGCTCACCTGTGCACGAAGTGCTCAAGGGTGAGCTGTTATGGTCAGTGATTGTCCGTCAACCGTCAACATTTTCTTTTAAACATCTTCTCCTAAACCACTAGGCCAATTTTAACTAAACTTCACAGGGATGTTCCTTGGATGGTCTTCTTTACAAATTGAACAAGGAATTGAATTCCGTTCAGAACTCTGGTTGCCATGGCAACCAAAACGAAAAACTTTAAAAATATTTATGTAAAAAAAACACAGAGCCTAGGGCTTTGATGTTTGATATGTAGCATAATCTAGTGGTCCTCTACCAAGATTATTCAAATTATCCCCCTAGGGTCAGTTATGGCCCAATCCTGGGGATCACATGGTTATATAGACTTATATAGGGGAAAACTTTGAAAATCTGCTTGTCCAAAACCACAGTACCTGGGGCTTTGATGTTGGTATGTAGCATCATCTGGTGGTCCTCTATTAAGATTGTTCAAATTATCCTAGGGTCAAATATGGTCCCGCCCTGGGGGCCACATGGTTTATATAGACTTATAATAGGAAAAACTTTGATAATCTGCTTGTCCAAAACCCAAGGGCCTATGGGTTAAGTTTGATATTTGGTATGTAGCATTATCTAGTGGTCCTTTACCAAGATTATTTAAATTATCTGCCTAGAGTCAAATATGGCTCCGCCCTAGGGGTCACATGCTTTATATAGATTTACACAGGTATATAGATTTACACAGGCAAATACTCTTATAAATATTATTGTCCAAAACCACAGGGCCAAGGGATTTGATATTCAGTATGTAGCATCATCTAGTGTTCCTCTACCAAGAGTCTTCAAATTATCCTCCTAGGGTTAAATTGGTCCCGCCCTTAGACGTTGTTTAGACTTGTTACCCATTATTTTAAGTGGGGACCATACACCGCTTTTCATGGAATTACATGCTAGTGTATCATTGAAGGTTCCATGTGCACAACCGTATGGACACATCATCGGATGTCTCTTTCTTTTTTTTTCTTGTACTTGTGGCATGTGTAAATGCTGACTTCTGATTAAAACGGGGTTAGAGGGCGTGAACGGAAGCATCCATTTCCTCTACCGTCCATGGACAGGCTTTATCATACATTTTGACAAAATCTGCTACAATTTATTTGTATTGAAAAAAAAGTTTTATCAAACGAATTTCTCCCGCCATGCCAACGATGTAAACAGTGGGTCATCTCATTCACAAGAAAATTAGTTAAATAAAGTATTCATATGTTTTTCGTCCGATAGTTTGGTAGAATTAAGATAGTTCTTGAAAAACATATAATTAGATATACATGTTTCGATTTATGGAAGGCCGTACACGCCATAATGTTATAATCATTATGTAAGTCTATGAGAAAACAATTGGTGGTCTCTAACCATTACCTGCCTGTACTTATATAGTAGAAATGTTTAATTGTTCAAGTAAGCAACTAAATTCATATGAGTGATATAGGTCCATCATGGCCATCTTGTAATAATTAGTGATCAAAGAAATGTCCAGAACATTTGCTTTTTTATTTTTCTTTACTCTTGTTTTGTTTTGTTTTAGTTTTAATTTAGTAAAGAACCGTATTACAACAAATTATGATCTTACATGGGTGAATTTTGTGCTTCCTTATTATCAGGTTTTGTGTTATAAAAGACAGTTAGCAAAAGAATACTGCATCAGTTCAATTACTTCATTGCCATACTGGAAAATCTCACTCTTAACCTCATTGCCATACTACAAAATTTCACTCTGGAACTCATTGCCACACTGCAAAATTCACTCTGGAACTCATTGCCAAACTGCAAAACTTCACTCTGGAACTCATTGCCATACTGCAAAACTTTACTCTGGAACTCATTGCCATACTGCAAATATTCACTCTGGAACTCATTGCCATACTGCAAATATTCACTCTGGAACTCATTGCCATACTGGAAAACTTCACTATTGAACTCATTACCATACTGCAAATATTCACTCTGGAACTCATTGCCATACTGGAAAACTTCACTATGGAGCACATACTGCAAAACTTCAGCTACGTTTTTGGTGCGTGGCATTCCCTGTTTGATATTTTTCTTTGTTTTTTATCACTCTGGAATTCATTGCCATACTGCAAAACTTCACTCTGGAACTTAAGGCTTGGTCTTGCTGGGAGTAGAGCATCCACACAATATAGATAGGTCAGTGATTCCAGTAACAACCGGTATATAATCGTAACACTGTGACATATGGCGTAAAGGGGTCTATGATTGTTTATGTTTAGAAAACATGTTGTTGCTTTTTTCTTTTTTTCTTTTTTTTTGTTCAGTATGAAATGACAATAAATAGAAATGAACTACAAATAAATCATTCTCTGAATAACACCCATATTTTTCCGTATTAAACTCATTAACTTTCATATTTTGGCCATGGATTGCATACGTACATCTTTGGTATATATGTCAACTATCACACTTTTATTAATCGGCCCTCCCGCTCAAGTTGTCGATTCTTGAACAAACATCGATCAAGAAAAAAGGGTTATTATAATAGTAGCTCAATCTGGGAGGCTGTATTCGGCTCGAGTGGATTTTGCCAGATCGGATCTCACGAGGCGCGCAAGCGCCGAGTGTGATCCGTCCCAGCAAAAGCCACGAGAGCCGAATACAAAATCTCAAATCTAGCTACTGTTGTAATGACCTTTTTATTATATACATCCACTTTTTATTTGTTTTTTGTTTGTTATCGAACGAAATCATAAATGTTTGTCGATGATAAAATAAAAATGATGAAGATTTTGTGTGCACTATGTGTAGAACTGTGTGAGGGCATATATATTAAATGAAAGCACCGACCTTCCGTAAGCAAAATGGATGGCTTCCTTACATGAAGAATTCATCGCCCCGAGTGAGGCTCCAATCCACATCGGTAAGGGGCAAGTGATTTGAAGTAAGCAACCTGAACCACTCGGCCACGGAGGCCCCATATTTCATTATTTGTATTCAAGGTGCTTCAGGGATTACAAAGGTAAGATCTAGCATCCCATCAACGTAAACGTCAATAGTAATTGATACCAATCGCTTTAATAACAAACATGTTATCTTTTCTATGGTATTAGATGGTAGCTCGACGACAGTATATTTAAAATTATGGGATGTTTTCACCTTGTGAGAGTAAAACCTTTTTCGAGAAATTGCAGTCTGTCCGCGTGATAAATGATATTGATTACATGGCTAAATGATTATGAGTTATTGTGAATTTACTGGTGAAAACAATATATTGACATGTGCCAGTAAACACATTTACTTTAGGACATTTTAAGTGTAGTGTCCAGTCAGATGGTCTCTTACATTTTGTTGCAGTCTATGATATATTGATCTATGATATTGCTCAAGTGGCCTATAAACTCTAATAAAATGATGGAATTTCATCGTCTGAATTCGACAATGAACTTTGCACAGGAGACTTACATCTTACTTCAAACTCCTGATAAATAGGACAGCTGTCAAGTCTGATATGTTTGGAAATTTTTATAATAAACATGATAATCTTGGCTCTAACTTTATTTTCATTAAAAGCATCTGAAACCAAAGACGCTCTTTTATTTAAATATTGAACGGATTATTTAATTTAATGTATAACACAATACTGGTTTCTAAAATGGCACGAATGCATCTCTATAAAACTGACAGTCCCTTATAAGTGAAACCGATAGGGATTTTCTTGATTCACTAAATTATTTACAGCAATGAACTAATTATAAATCAAAGACAATGACAGAGTATCGGAATATTAGACATCTAAATATATATCAATCAATATGGTTGGAATTTCGCGCGGAGTAAATGCAAGCACGAGCTGTGTTCACTGTTACTTCATTCTTCAACATGTATTAAAATATTTTGATATTTACTTTTGGTTATTTATTAAATCTGACCCAGTTTGGCAATTTCGTTTGTGAAACTTAAAACATGTCCTATGTCACCTATGCACGTGTAGTATTTGTTGTATTTCATGAAATACAAATTCGACAACGTGCACTTTCATTACTTAAATATTGTTAATGTTGATGTCATTTAAAGATTTATAAATAGCTTTTTTAAAAATGTCAGTGAAAAATCTTATTTATAAACATAATTATAGATATCTATGATTCTTCTCTGAGTAGACATTTCTCAAATTCTTGTATTGAATCAATATAACTTTACACGTTTGTTCATGTTTGTGCACGTTTTATGGCGACAACTTAACAACATAAAAATCAACTTAATGTTATTATATCAGTACGAGGATATGCCAGTAGATGTCAGTACAATCTTGGAAGAAACAGAAGAAATACTGGTCAATTCATTAATCTTTAAACGTTGTTGCGACTTAAACAACATTCTCTGTTACAACCAAACCTCGGTATATCTGAGTAAAATAGAGAAAAGTGGAAACTTCACAGGTCGCTCAACACGACAAAAACGAAAATGTTGCAGGCTCGGTTTGATTGAGCCTGTTCATGGACGGTAGTGGAAATGCATGCTGCCGTCCACGCCCTCTAGCCCCGGGTTGAGCAGAACTCAACATTTACACATGCTAAAAGTAGAAACTGCAATTTAGAGACACCCGCAGATGTATTCAAACGGCGGTGAACATGGAAACTTCAATGATACACGTGTTGAGGCGTGTAATTCCATGAAGAGCGGCGTTTGGTCTCCAGATAAAGTAAAGGGTTTGTCCCAAACGAGAAAACAATGGGCAGAACAAAACAAACTGGAATTTAGGTAAACCTGGTTTGAATAAAAGCTTCATTAGCGGTAGTCCGATTTCGTTTGCAACAGAAAAAGTACCAACCTAATACTCTGTGCGAATCATCAGATTTTCCAGTGCATAGATGGGACGTTTTTAAAATTATACAAAGATTAGAAGCCTGCACAATGGCATGCATACCGTGTTTCTTTATATACTCTCAGAAGGTCTATTTGAAACAAGATATTTGTGTTTATTTATGAATACACGTATATTACAAAAAGTAATTTTATCTTTATTTTTTTTCCGACTGACATCAGACAATGGTGCAAACACATTTTAGATTTAGCGAGAAATAATGTTAAATATAAAAGAAAGATGGTCATACCAATATAAATCTGATGAAATTATGCACGGAGGGGCATCTGTGACCTTCATCCACCACAAAAGCTGGAAAGTCGCAACATTGTCCTATGATTGTGTCGGTGCGACATTAATCCCAACAAAACAAACAAATGAAAGTAAAAAGGCGTTTTAACCAGATAAAAACACAATCTTATCTCTTATTAATTATCATTTAGGAAAGGGGAGATAGTTTACAACAGTTTACAACTTTATAGCAATAATTCGGTCAATGATATGCTAAAATGTCCTTAATGAACTGATCCTATATTTGATATTTCAGCGGATTTGTGACAACAGGAGATTATTTCACTTATTGAAGTTTATACGTAACACTGTAACTGTTCAGTGCAAGCAATGTGTTTCTTTAATAATTGCAAAAAATAACTCCATCAATTAATAAATTTCCTATAAGGGTTTAGCTACAGTTAATGTGAACAGCCCATAAAACGTATGTGATAAAATCTATAAAATGTCTATTTGTTTGCGTGCGTGCGTGCATACGTGCGTGTGCGTGCGTTTGTGAATGTAGATTATTTACACAATGGAACAATTTCGTTTCTCTAAGCGAGGCTGTGTTCTTGGAAATTGTCCTTTGGTATTTCTTTCTTGCCTGAGTTTCTGCTGTGCTGGAACAAATCCATGGTCTCTGTTTGATATAATATTGTTATAGATTCGCCATTTTCTGTTCCTCTTTGTCTTTTTGCGTAACGAAATCGTTTGCTTAAAGAGAAAAAATTGGTTTATTTTTGTCTTGATTGAACTGTTGACATTTTCTTCTTTACAACACATTGTTACAGTTCTTTGAAATAAAACAACATGTTATTGTCTGCGAGAATAATACCACCTGAGGCTTTTTTCATTGTGATTTATATTCTAAACCAATGTGATACGTGCTGTACAGTTTCGATTGAATGACGTAGTTTTGTTTTTGTTGCTCCGCGATAATCATCTCTGCTTCATTTTGAATGCTACATTATAAGCTTTTATAAGTGTAGACGTCAGGTTGAAACATTAACGATCTTGCTTCGATGTTCGCGTGTACAGTTTTAAAAATTATGGCACTTGAAAAATACGAGATTGATATTTTATATTAAAGAATTTATTTGAAAAGACATCTTAAGACCGTTTTGACCGTCATTTATATTTTTTTTCATGAACCTCGAAATCACGAAACTACAATGATGAAAGTCGAAACCACGATGGTGAAAGTCGAAATCAAGATGGCGAAAACTCGAAACTACGATGGTAAAAGTCGAGATCACGAAAACGCTGTATCATTTCGCATTTTCACCATTGCGGTTTCGTGTTTTCATCATCGTGGTTTCGACATTCATTATCGAACATCAGATTTTCGATGGAGAAAGTGGAAACCACGATGATGAAATAAAATCTATAACAAGATCCTTTGGAAGCATAGAATGCAACCAAGCAGAATAATAGCAGACTCGGTTTGATTAGTCTGTTCATGAAAGGTAATGAAAAGTTCAACACCTCTCACGTCCCCTAGCACCGGAAAGTTAAAATTACGATGTTTCAAGTCGAAACTACGACCATGGCAAAAGTCGAAAGAACGATGATAAAAACATGAAACCAAGATAGTGAAAACGCGAAATGATATCGCGTTTTCATCATGATGGTTTCGTGCTGTCGACTTTCACCATCAAAGTTTCGAGTTTTCACCATCTTGATTTCGACTTCCGCCATAATGTTCTGACTTTCATCATCATACAGTTTCGTGATTTCGACTTTCAAGATATGGGGTACAGAAATCAAATATCGATGGTCTAAACGGAACACCGGATAAGACGGTTTAAGTACAAGTCCTATTTTAATTTAACAATAGATTAAATAATATTAATAAAGAAATATGAAGAATTAAATGTTCACAAAGGTTCATGAACATATATTTTATAACAAAACGTTAACTTGTTAATGCCTCTGGTGATAAGGTTTCAAGTACAATGTACATGAATATGTGATGTGAATTGGGTATGTCTTTCTGTTGGGTTGAACGTCGCTCCGACACAGTTATAACGCTTCGACACAATTATAAGAGCTTTGGCGATATTCCAGCTTAGATGGTGGAGGAATACCCCAGGTATTTGACTGATTTATTGATTGATTGATTTATATTAAGTGCGGTTTTTCAACAGTATTTCAGTTATAAAACGGCGGGCAGTTACCCTTAAAAGTGCTCGTACTGATTTGTTCCTCTCATGCAAGTAACTGCCAACTTCTCCACACGAATCAGAGGTGGAGAACGAATGATGTCAAATACAATGTCTTTTATCAAGTCGTCATGGAGAACATACACCTCACCCGGGGATCGAACTTACGACCCATTGTTCCGTAGATACGTGTTCTCCCTATTGAACGAAGCGGACGGGCTCGACCCCAGTTGTCCCTGCGTCATGCAGCAATTAGACGTCGCCATAGAGTCATAATACTCTCTTATTAGTCCGCGCGCCGTTATTTATTGCAAAATATACATAGGTTGAACTTTATGTAACTGGGAAAAGTACATTTATGGTGAACTTTCTGCAAAAAGAGCTTCTCTGTCTGTGTCGAATGTTCAGGAATTAATTCAATCTTTCTCTACTGAAAATAACACATCCCTGCGGAAATGCAATGACGTGTTTTTGTAATATATTTAAAAGGAATTGATTTATTACATGCTGGATACACAATTAAGTTGTTGTTAAGTATTACGCTATTTGCCGCAACACATATCTGCATCTGTTGCGTCTTATTGTAGCTTAAAGCAAGGGTCTGTTACTGACAGTGGTAGTTAAGTACATCTTGTTGGATAATTGCTTGCGTTTCAGATAGTTACATAGATTAATTTCAAGATTTATTTCAACTTCTTAGTGACTGAAATCTTGGGAAGGAGCCGCTCATTTGATCTTTTGCAAATGAGGAGGGATGCGCTGATGGGGGATAGGAGGTAGGGTGGGGCGATTCCTTGAAACGAGATCGTTTCGTTTTGTAATAAAGTTGTATTAAAGTTGAAAGCTAGAATTTGTTTTTCAGATATCACATAGGAGTTTCTTGAAACATTTTTAGCTCATCTGATTTTTTGAAAAAAAATGATGAGTTATTGTCATCACTTGAGCGGTTGTCGGCGTCGGCGTCGGCGTCGGCGTTGCCTGGTTAAGTTTTATGTTTAGATCAGCTTTTCTCCTAAACTATCAAAGCTATTGCTTTGAAACTTGGAATACTTGTTCACCATCATAAGCTGACCCTGTATAGCAAGAAACATAACTCCATCTTGCTTTTTGCAAGATTTATGGCCCCTTTTGTACTTAGAAAATATCAGATTTCTTGGTTAAGTTTTATGTTTAGGTCAACTTTTCTCCTAAACTATCAAAGCTATTGCTTTGAAACTTGGAATACCTGTTCACCATCATAAGCAGACCCTGTACATCAAGAAACATAACTCCATCTTGCTTTTTGCAAGATTTATTGCCCCTTTTGGACTTAGAAAATCAGTTTTCTTGGTTAAGTTTTATGTTTAGGTCAGCTTTTATCCTAAACTATCAAAGCTATTGCTTTAAAACTTGCAACACTTGTTCACCATCATAAGTTGACCCTGTACAGCAAGAAACATAACTCCGTCCTGCTTTTTGCAAGATTTATGACCCCTTTTGGACTTAGAAAATATCAGATTTCTTGGTTAAGTTTTATGTTTAGGTCAACTTTTTCTCTTAAACTATCAAAGCTATTGCTTTGAAACTTGCAACACTTGTTCACCATCATAAGCTGACCCTGTAAAGCAAGCAACATAACTCCGTCCTGCTTTTTGCAAGAATGATGGCCCTTTTCAGACTTAGAAAATCATGGGTAGGACAATATTTCTATTACACAAAAAAAATCAGATGAGCGTCAGCACCCGCAAGGCGGTGCTCTTGTTAGCTTATATATTTGTAGATACACATGCACTTTGGTTTGCTTAAGCACGTAAAATAGTGTTTTCAAATACTTCCTTACACTATTATAAGCTTTTAGGAAAGAGATGTATATAAATTAGGGCTAAAGTTATGGTTTCAAGAGTCATTTGGTATCACTACCCCCGTGGAGGTCCCCGATTTGATACCAACAAACACAACACTGATGCCTATATCAGTTCAAACTTGAACCCTTGGCTGTGTTTGAATAAACTTGACCACAGCCACTGCTACATGTCTTAGTCTTGCATTTCTTAAGTAGAATTTCTTCATGTAGATTGTAACACACTGAATATTAAGGCGAGTAACCAGGCTTCGCACATGGGTATGTAGGCATACTCCCCAAGAAAACTTATGAATTGTAGAACGTGTCTGGAGCATTTAATATATAATAATAAAACATATTATCTTACCCTTTTTGAAGTTATTAATATAATAAAACATGTATGTGAAACTCATGTGCTGACAAGAACATTTGGACATAGCAGATGGCTACAATACTGAAACAAATACTAATCAGGTGACTTTATACATTAAGCATCTCCAACATCAGCTAAAACCAAGAATCAACTGAGATATTTTATTAAGGGTAGAACTTGTAATTGGAGAATCAAGTAGGCTGCTTTTATAATTTCCTTTGACTTTTAATGTTTTAAGAATTTTATCAAAACTCAGAAAAGTAGTGTTCCACGCAGTCTTACCATAAGTTACATTCAGACTAAAATAAAATGATAAGTAAACAAGTGATGAGATTTGTTTGACACCGTCCACTCATTCGTCAAGCAACATTCACCTTGCTATTAATCTTAAAGACAATGGCGGACATACAGATAACTCTTGTAGTTTCCGGAATGAGCTAGAACACGTTTGGAGGTAAATGAAGACGATTAACGTATCTGAATGTCTCAGAAATAATGTACTTGAAACGAAAATACTTCCGAAATACTAATAGACTTTAAATGTAAGATATGTTTTCTGTCTCGTTTTGTAAATTGTTTCAACATGTAAATAAGCATTTCATTTCTTTAACGAATAGCTATTGATTGGTTATTGCCCTTTACTCTTTTCTTGTCCTTGATTATAATTTTGTTTTATAAAAGCGTTACATTGTATAATAAATTCTGTGCGTTTGTGCACTTATATATATCGAATATACTGATTTAAACAATTGTCAGCTTTTAGATCCTTATTAATAAATTTCCCCAAAAGGAGACAGCTTCGTCAACAGTTTTCTCTTTATTTTTCTGTTTTACTTTCATTATTTTTAAAACTTTACAAAGTATTAACACTTGACCCACTGGTATTTACAGGAGGCGACTTTGGTATATAAGTGAACAAAATAAAGACGTAATGTAAAAGAACTCCCTTGCTATCCAAATCATACATTACCATGTTAGTAAAAACTAACAACGCAATCTTATTATCAAGTGACTTAATCAAAAATTACCATTTGTAGTTATAATTGTAGTACAAATCTAGCACAAGAAATCGTTTGTCAGTTTTGATATTGTTTGTTGGCTTCTTTTTTGCTTATTATACAGTTATAAATTTATCTCTGTACCAGATGATATACATATGTAAAGTGAAACATAATCATGATAATGGGTAATATGCACATATTTTTAATTATTGGCAATTATTTAAAACTCAACGAAATAATCTGTGTTTCCCCCCGCAATAGCAACTGTGATTGCAAGTGATTAGAAGGAAGGAAATCAACTACTGTCGCTTAATTACATGGAAATCTATCGCACTTTTATAATAGTTATCAAACGTGAACTTTACTTACGCACTCTGTATCAAGTAATTGAAATATTAAGAACTTCTGCCTAATGATCTAACACAGTTATATATCACACGTTTCATACTTACTATCCTTACATAAAAAAAAACGTGGAAAAATAGCAAAATACCAAACAGACTGATATGTTTCTTTGTTATTTGTGTGTCAGTTTTAACTTATTGAAATTTAAGCATTTTATAAAATACGAGACGGTAAGTTGTAACATGAGTATTCTTGGGGAATATCTATTAGGACAATATTACAAGAAGAATCATTAGTAGGACAACAGCACTGAGTAACAAACATCAAAGGATAATGATGTCTGTCATAATTAAAATTTAAGAAACAAGGTGTATATTAACTACACTAGAACTAATGTATTCAATTCGGCGTTGCGATATCAATAATTAAATTTTTACATACAATAGATTTGTCTGAGTGCTTCTCCAAACGATATAACAGCTGTTGGAAGCTAAGGCAGCTAAAACAGCCAAACATATTCATGTTGGTTTTACGTCAGACAATTTGTAAACACGTTTCGTACATCGGTGTGGATGTTAGCTGCACATAGACTGTGTTAGTACAACATATATGTGTCTAACGCCTCAATTTTAGTGTGGAATAGATCCAAGAAGATAAAGCTTAGAATATCGATCTGTAGAAGGAAAATATTTAGAATTTATTTTACATGTATACTTTAATTTAATTTTCATTGTATTATTGTAAGCCAACTTCTGCGACCAAGCTATACACCTTATTGTTTGAATTCACGATCAGTATATACCTATCAAGCTGGCTTGCTGGAAATTGGCGGTTTTGCTCGTGCGTGACTATCTGATAACATTTGGATAGACACATATGGCCATGGAAAGATGGCCAAATTGATCTTCATATGACCTTATATATGCTTATTTCTTAAATTATTCGTTTTGGATTTTATTATGAGGACTGTGAGCCAGAAGCGAAATTGACAAAACAGATCTCCAGAAATCTTTATTAATGCTTTCATAGTAATTGTATGTCGTCTTCTAATCAGTAGAGGATCACATCAGATTATGTAATGCAACATTTCATCTGCAAGCTATTTTCATCAGGAATTGGCAATTAACGAAGTGTGTGACGCCATACTTAAGATCCATAACACTAATTTAAAAAGCATCTTCTTTGTAAACAATTTAAAAGAAAGTTTAAAACGAATTAAAAAAGCGGTGGTTTTTCGACTGCGCAAAATAAATTGACTTGAGTATTATATTTATTTCAGAGCTATATCAATCGCTTTCTAATGCTTTCTTGTCTTTTGAAGTACATTTTTGATAATACAGAAGTGTTTCAGAGAGAGATAAGCTTTACATAAGCTGTCAAAAACATCCAGAGTGATTTTATTCTATCGTGTCATTTTTGCAATAAACACTAGCATTCTCGCCGTTGGACGGAAACTGCAGATGCAAGAGTGCGGCAAACAGTTGACAACGGTTGTACGTTTGAAATAGTGTCAGACACCTGTTACGTGTTATAAGGAATCTCCAGGAGAAGCTGCAATATCAATGTAAAATACATTCGCCACTGGTGTGATAGTGATTTTCATCCTGTAGTGAGAAACTGATGTTGACCGTATACTAAAGGATATAGTTTACTTTGAAATTTGAATGTGCACTCCCCCCCCCCCCCCCCCCCCCCGACTTTTCTGATAAGGAACGCCCCCCCTTGGATATTGTTGCTATGTCTCACAGGCTTTCTCCAAAATGGCGGATATACATTATACCGTTATGACGGATTCTCTCTTATAAAGTATCTAAATCTTCTACTCATTACTGTAAAAAGATCAAAAACCTGTCGGATCACGCGCTAAATGAATCATTTAATAATTATACTTAAGGTTATATTAACTCCACGAAGAAAAGTGATGAAATGTAGCCGTTAAATGTCGGTGCTAAAAATGTCTTCATAAATATGAAAGTGGTAGAATTTGATAAATTTGTTTATTTTGGGACTGCACAAAATGTTCATAAACTACTGGTATAAAGTATGATACATATGATAAAAAGAAATCACGATACATGGAATTAATATGTCTATAAATAAGTTAAATTTAATCTGTTGATTTCACTGAATAACACCTGCGCGTTGTAAATTCTATATGTTCGTGCATGATTTTGTTTGCTTTTACGCAACCGATATATTATGATTCAAAATCTCATTCATTTCTATATTTGCGAATAATTATGTACCAGTATTATATTTAAATGTGAATAAAATCATTGTATTTTATTTAATATGTTGTATTCTTCTGGAGACTCGACTGATACTGGTAGCTACAATATCGTTAGGTGTGGAAATTCTGCAATATTTATGTATACCTTCTGAAGGAATGTCCCGCGGTTTGAAAAAGTTAAACTTTGGCAGTAGATACCACGGTTATCGCCCGCTGCGAACGACAGATGGAAACAGATCGATTTCACATCGGTGTTAATCACAAGTAGAGGGTGCCTGTCATAAGTTGTAATTGATAATACATGTTTTTACAGAAAAGAAAGAGTAACAAATCTGCAGGTGTTAACGCTTTTCAATATGCGACACATTTATTCATGTCATTAATTAAATTATCTTTTTATTTGATCAGTCAATGCTACAAAGTGACGTAATTCTTACAAGACGTACATAGTGATGTCTATAGACATCTAAGTGGTTACTTGATATAGAAGCTATACGATCATTTAACGCATGTTAATTCTATATTCATTGAGATTTATATTTTGTTAACAAGAAAGTTAAAAAATATATGTGTATACATCGTTACGGAATTTTCTGCTAATTGCTAAATTAAAAGACTCATGCACTCGCACACACGCACTCAAAGACATTATTCCGAATATATACATAACAAGTTGGGAAAAAAGATGCAGAAACACCCTCTTCCGAATGTATGCTGATTCCTATGTAAAAATACATATTTATATCTATAAAAATAGTTACCTTATGTATCAGAACCAGAACAGCAAGTTATATTAATTAGATGTTATTTTTAAGTGTGGTAATGCAACCAACATCATTTTCATAACAATCTTCGTTTCAGTTGGTTCACGCACCATCTACAACATTAAATAAGGCAAGAAACACGAATAACGCGTGGCGCGCATCCAAAATTACTTCTGATATCCTCAATGAGAAAAGCCAAAACAAAAAACAAAACATTCCATTCACGGAATATCTAGCATTTAAATTCTTACACAAAATCTGTTGAGTGTGGCTGAAACTAAAAATGATAATGCATTCGACATTACTTCTGACTTAGGAGAAAAGAGAAAAAAAACAGTTCACGAATATTTAGCATCAAAATTCTTCGTGGGGCCGAAATTTGAAGATCGCCGTTCACATGTATATGTTTTATTTGCCTTAGAGAATTGCGAGTGCAGCATCGAATGAAAATCCTGTGACACCTGTCTGAAAACCAATTCAAAAATACATATCTTGAAATGACCCAGATAGCAGACATGCGTTGGCCCAACGTTGGGCCAACGGCAGACTCTTCGTTGGCCCAACGAAGATTTCCAACGTTGGCCCAACGCCATTTTGCTAATTGGCGCAACGTTGGCCCAACGGTTGGTACACCGTTGGCCCAACGACTGGAATCCTACACTTATCGTTGGCCCTCCATTGGGCCAACAACTGGTATTCTGCTTTTATCGTTGGCCCTCCATTGGGCCAACAGCATTTTTTCGTCTGTCATGGTTGGTCCAGCGTTGGGCCAACGCTATCCCAACGATTACGAAACTGAAAAAAGACTAAAACTAGCATTATTTAATGCGTATTTTATTTTCAAATAGTTGTGATTTTGTTAAAGTTAACAAAAAGAAATCTAACATTTATTTAAAGTTTGTTTACAATTTTCCTGAAGAAATATAACAGAATATTTCATCACTACAACATGTCAATTATTGATTCCAGCCTTTTATAAATCTAAATATTTTTCTTTTTTCAGTCACTGATTAAATCCTGCTAAAGTGAATTACTGTCAGTATATTAACTCATTATATATCCAAGTTCTGTTTGATTGTTTTCTTTTCTCACTGAAGTTGCTGCTTTCTTTTTTTTTCTTCTTGTTTTTTTACCACAGTGCTAGGCACTCCATTATTACTTTCTTGAACAGCACCCTGTAAAAAAACAAAAATCATAATGTTGATTAAACCAGCTATGTCAAATTGATAACAATATAACTAAAGAAATGCACATAAACCTCTGGACATAAACTTGCGTAAAATGTATGAAATTTATTTTTGTCTGTATTTAACCGAGAAAAATATATTAGAATTAACGAGAATATGAGTTATTTTATTTAAAGAATTTAATACTCAACACACGTGCCATCCGCCAGCTTTAGATAAAGTATTTAACATATGTTCAAGTCACATGGATATTACTTGCATACAGGATAAAATTAAGAAATTCTCTGTTTACAAGATTCCACAACTTTATCAAAAATTTTTCAAAAACTTCTACTTACAGTTTATAGCTGGTAGACCGGGTTTTTGTTAACTCTAGATCTATCACATGTATAATAGTTTCCTTTAGTTCACATATATGCAGCTAGAAATCTGGCCTAGAGAGTAAAATTAACCACATTTTCTGGGATTTCTTACATAACCCGGGTTAGCGAGAGTTCATGTTCTGGAATACTCAACAGATTTATTGTAAACATTTTATGACTGTATAAAATTAGATATTTGTTATAGAGTTAGTAGTGTTTTTTTTTTTTCTTTTTTTTTCACAATTTTTTTTCAAGGTAGTAGATTTGAAATAGTTCAAAATGTCATTACGGCTGCAGATAAGTTTTAGGTTTAATTAGCTCAAATTTAACTGATTACGAATTGGTGCAGAAAAGTATTTAATTATTAATTAAATATTGCATGTTACACATACACAACGTGTTTATCTGTAGGGGCTTGTGATAAAACAGTCACCTGTAAAATATATAATTATTATATTATTACTTTTAATGGGCCAACGTTGGGCCAACGTTGGGCCAACGATGTTTTCTCCGTATAAGTCTTTCTCTGAAAATCAATATTGGGCCAATGCAGAGATATCTGTGACTGAAATTCAAAGTTGGTTCAACGTTGGCCCAACAGCTGTATTTACAATACTTATTAATCATTGTTGGGCCAACAGTGGCCCAACAACGATTATCATTTGACGGTTTTCCGTCGTTGGCCCAATGACTTCATGTTTACAGGGGATACACTTGATAAATGAGCATTCTACATTGGTTTTTATTACATGTGGTCACTACTTTTCTTATTTCTAGATGTCATATTTACATTTTATATGTAAAGCATCTCTTCTTCCACATATGACTGTGAAGAAAACGTAAAATAGTAATCTTTTTATTTAGAACTTTACAGTCTGTAGATACTTAGTTACGGTAAGCTTGTGAGACACAATGGCGCCTTAGCAACAATGTCTACGGATCGACGGATAACGCCTTATCTTATTGGCCAATATTATTGGTTTGATTGACAGATCGGATCTATCCAATGGGAAGCAGCTTTTGGGAATTCATTACCTTATTTACAACACATTAAATATTTTTGCATATATAATCGTCTGGCAATTTTATTAACATGCTTTCAGTTTGTTGGTAAATGGTTAGATTATAATTAAATTATGAATAGGTTATCTCAGGAACGTTACAGAACATTACACCATTAAACTGACGTCTCGCTAAAATTGCCATTATTTCAATAAAAATAAATATAAATATCGTGAACTGAACTAGTGTTACCATAGCAAGAAACCATTTGACCTATATATCTAACTCCTGAAATTAATTCTTTTGACTTTGTCATCTCCTAGTTAAGGAAAAACTCAGCTTTTTGACTCTGCAATGCAAGCATATATATGTCGGTGTGAGGTACTGTTGTGTCGGTGTGAGGTACTGTTGTGTCGGTGTGAGGTACTGTTGTAAGAATTTTACGTTTTGATGTCTGTTTAAATGTTGAAAAAATTAATAACAACTTTGCTACTTTAAAAATACACTGTTAGGAAGCTTTATAAAAAGGTCATCAAAATTATGTTATATTTTGAAGACATTATAAGATATTTATACCTCTTTGTTGCCATGGTTACTTAAAACTTTGAGACATAAATGGATACAATTACATTCTGTAAATGTTCTGTACACAAATCGTCCCTGTTTTTCCAAAGAAAATAGTCAGAGCTGTCGACAAACTCAATCTTAACTATACTTGCTTAAACGGAGAAACTGCGTAACCGCGGATACACGAATACTTAAAAGAATTTTGCATTGTCATTGTAATACCAGTACTACTGAATTTAAAAAGCATAGTGCTGCAATCATTTCAACACACTCTTTACTGATATTGATGTGGCTCTAAATGTAGTTAATGGTTTGATACAATGCACTGACACAAATCGCAAGACAGTGGCGAAAAGAGACGAACCTTTCAACAAATACCTCTAGTTTCATTTTCGTCTTATACACGTGCAGTCTACTTAAGCCTGCGAATGAAGACCACATATTAAGATAACAGAACACTTTATCCAAAACGTGAGTGTCATTTGTCACGAACGCCGTTGAACTATGCGCCGCAAACATTTTTTTTTTTTCATTTTAAAACTTTTATTAATTATTAGATTCGCAACAACACAAGATGCTGTTCAAACCATTTTGTGTTAATTGCTACAGGAACTAATCCAGACAAATTTATTCCAACTTATGGAAATACAAAATTGTTTACACTCTAGTCATGAGGTTAAATTTCTTTGAAAATCCTATAAGAATTGATTTGTAATTCTTTACGAGACACATTTCTAACAGAAAAACCAAATGATGCTCCCCCGATGCATGTGCTTTTTGTGAGGTTTCAATGCAATGCCATTTATACTTTTCAAGTAATGCTCCGGACAAGCCTTATTTTGTATAATTAAGGGAGATAATTTAAAAACTAGGTAAAGTAGAGTTATAGTTCTTTGACACTGCACTTCCCGTCAATGGCCTCTATCATTTTGTAAAGTTTCAATGAAATGCCATTAATACTTTTCAAGTAGCCTTATTTTGTATAATAAAGGGAGATAATTCAAAACCTAGGTAAGATAGAGTTATGATTCTTTGACACTGCACTTTGTCTCAATGGCCTCTATGATTTTGTGAAGTTTCAGTCAAATGCCATTAATACTTTTCAAGTTATACTCCGGACAAAATTGTGACGGATGGACAGAAGGACGAACAAAGCCCCCACTATATGCTCGCCCTTCGGGGAGCATAAAAATCATGTTGTCATGGAAAATGTTATATCTTTATAATTTACTAGTAAAGAAACTCATTAGATTTGATTGATAACTATAGAAATAAAATGTTTGTTTCTATCGGATAAGACATATAGTTTACTCTTAAATTATATTTATATTTCATATATTACATGCTTATAACTTTGACCGGATACGACTTGTTGCAAATACATTAAAAAGTGAATAAATCAGTGCATTCTCGGCTTAAGTACAGATAAATAACGCATTTAAAGCCGTAACTTAATCGAGTTTAACCTTTGGGAAAAGATGTACTTTTGAGGAATATGTCAGACTGTTATTTGACGGTTGCACTGTCGGCACATAAAATGAAATGTTTTATTGGTCTGTTAGCACATGAAATGGAATGTTTTATTGGTATACACATGGCAAGGAGAAGTTATTGTCTTACAATATTATATTTAACAGGCCATAAATTTAAATGAAGAGATATTTGCTGAGTAAATATGAAAGAAAATATTTTCGTCTGGCTTTTGATGCTTCTTATTAATTTTATTAATCTGATAGTCAACACTTCAAGAACATATGTGTTTTCTTTCTGGTACAACAAATAAAACATTTTTAGTTCTGTTAAATAAACTGGCGGTAGTGGTGTCCGTATACATAATTCAAGCGATACAGAGAACATATTTAGTTTAGTTTAAACATATTTATTCCAAATAAATGTACACTGGGTTAAATCAAAATATAGTACATTTGTATGGATAGGATAAGAACGAAAGACAACGTCTTATCTAAGAATTCTTCTTTTATGTCTGATATATTTGTAATATTTCATTTGTATTGCAACGCAGTAGATGACCAAATTATGCAATTCAGTAAAACTGTTTGATTTTATTTTATTCATGTAATCCAAGGGCCTGGAAATGTCTTTCCTGAAAATTTCATATTTAAAATTTCTTTCAAAATAAAAATATGCATTTTCACTACCGTCCATGAACAGGCTCAATCAAACCGAGCCTGCAACATTTTCGTTTTAGTCGTGTTGAGCGACCTGTGAAGTTTCCACGTATTCTATTTTATCTTTCTAATAAAAAAATTGAAATGTCACCTCCAATGTTTCTCAATATTTTCTATTTTCGAGCATACTTTTAGGGAAAAGTCCTACTTTGGAGAAATATGTCAAACTTACTTTTTATTTGAAAACGATGGCAATACCCGTCATCATGTACAAAGACAAACCGAATAAATTGTATTTTGTTATTAAACGTGTTAACATCTTTCAAAGCCCACGGCAATAAATCAGTAGTAAGATTTAATATCCGTTTATTTAAGAAAAAATTTATAGCAAAAGAGTGTTTAATACTATTTATGCACGATGGGCGGTTATACGTCGGGCGTAATAATTTAATGAGGGTGCAGCCCGAGTGGAATTTTTGTACGACATATTACCACCCGAGTGTATAAATAGTATTTAAACACTCTTTTGCTATAAATTATTTCGATTCTAATATGCCTTTAATCTAAAACAGTAGATAAAATATGGTAGCGCTTTTTCTTGGTCGCAACAAAAACATTGACGTCACCGCACTTTAACGTGACGTCATTCTAGCGCAAGCGTGTTTTAACAGAGACAAGCATATTAGAATTGCTGATAACTACTGGTAGGAAATGGAGGCAAAATATAATATGCTGGGGTTAGCCAGTCTAGTAGTAGCAGTTTAGATTACCAAGCATATAAGAACCTTAAAGGTCATGTTAAATCAGTATAAAGGCAGTGACCTTGCATTAGTTGTGAGATGATTGGGCGTTTAAAGTACAGTTTTAAATTAGTATGTCACGTAACAGCAGACAAGATCTAACGTAATTCAATACTTTCATTAAAGTGCGAACAAAGTGTAACAAAATTCGAATCTAAAACTGATTAAATATGAACTTACGTTATAACGGAGATGCTTCGAATGGGTGTGAAAGAAAACATATTCTTGCATACCAGACGGGGATTTCCGGTATTTTTACCGGTGCTGGAAAAATCCATCTTACACCCCGGGGTGTAAGATGACTCTCGTGCTTTAAATGACGTATTACGAACTACATATATGTAGAAGATTTATGTACTTATTTATATTTTATTTCGAAAAACGGGAAAAAAATCCAATACCTTGACAATTCCTCCTTTTCCTGATAGTATATTTCTCGATTCAAAACACGTTATTTTATCAAAAATTCATGACGTTACGCTGCAACCGATAAAACAAAACCGGAACTTAACATTGTTATTTGTCTTTGAAACGTCATGGCGTCTTTCCTGTTTACTGACGTTGGTTTCCCGCGCTTTGTTTAAAAACGCTGCTATTAGACTTAGTTCTAAAAAGAAAGCCGTTCGACTGACTTTATTTTTATTATTATATCTTGATATTGGTATGCAAGAAAAAGATTCTGTCACTGGTTATATGTGCAGATGGGAATATCCGGCTCTCGGGTATCTGTTTAGGCGGTAACTCGGTAGGAACCTCGTTACCGCCTAAACAGTTACCCTCGAGGCCGGAAATTCCCATCTGCACCTATAACCAGTGAAAGAATCTTATAACATTTCAGTAATATATACACTCAGCATACTTATTTCGTTATAACAAAACAGGTATGTTTTGACATAATCATTATTATAATATCTAAAACAACTTGTTCATTTAGAATGGTACCTATTCATTTCAACTTTCACGTTTTATTTCTTAGAGTTTAAGTAAATGTACTTACAAGAAACTGTCACGTTATTGAGAATTTGTGGCAATATTTCTCGTTCTTGTTGCAGAACTAATGAAGTTACTTATTTTACCCGTTTAAGTTTTATCTTAAATACAAAACGATCGTCATGTATCAGTTACATTTTCCGTGACATGATGATTGTTTCAGTTACATCCCTTTATATTTACCAAACTAATGTTTTCAGTTAATAGCAAAGCAATATATTAATTTTATTATGACATGTATATCTTCCAGTATATCCTCCATACAAGATTTCAAAGAGTTTTCAGTCTTACTTTTCTCATTTTGCATATTATTTCTAAAATTAATGCGAACGTTCTTGATTGATAATCAATTCTAAGAACAAATTTGAAACGCGATTCAATGATTCTGCCTTAAAGATGCATTTATGAAAGACAGAAGGTTAATTAAATTAGAAATCTTTGCCCAAAGCTAATAATCAAATATTATTCACTACGTCATGATTGATTGTTCTCGTACAAGATCGGTCGCTCCAGTGGTCATATCTGTCAGAGGTCTATTTTCTTGGACCCTTTAAACGTTATTCCGATTTGTAATTTTCCTAGACAGGAAGACTGCATATCACATTAAATGGCATTTCATGCTCTTGAGTTAAAAGTAAAGATAAGTCTACGCTTTGGAAGATAAACCTAAGGAAAATGTGCTCGATTCATTTTAAGTGACTTTCCTTGCCATTGTGTTAGTGCTTGGCCGAGTGGTTAAAGTCGCTGACCTAGAATCACTTGCCCATTACCTATGTGGTCACTCGTGACGTTGAATTCTTCATGTGAGGAAGCCATCCAAATAATTGGCTTACGGAATGTCGGTGGTTCTACCCAGGTGCCCGCTCGTGATGAAATAATACACGGAGGGGCATCTGGGGTCTTCCTCCACCATAAAAGATGGAAAGACACCATATGACCTAAATTTGTATCGGTGAGAAGTTAAACCTCCCCAAAAAACAAGATAATGATACATGCTTCTGATTAAAATAACCCATTTCAAATACACAGTCAAAGTTTTGAAGTTCATATTAGACAACTGTTCATTATAGCATTATTTTTATATTGGAAAGAAAGAAAATATGCATGTTTTCAATAACTGTTCTTTTTTGCAGCAAACATGTAAGTTCAAATATTCTGGTATATTTTATATCATGTACAAAGAGTTTCAGCAAGTATAGTTGCTAATTCGTTTATTCGTTTTGATTAAGCTGATTCTAGCAGCCTTTGCTCTACGACGCGTTTAACCGTGTAAATGCTTAAACTCCGATATTACAATATTAATTGAAATGAATCTCTAAGACCTAAATGTAATGTCAATGCAAACTATCAAATAAACTATAATCACGTCACAGCTTGAGCGTACAATTACATAACTAATAAAATGATGCTTTCTTTGCAGTCGACGTTCAAACAGTTGCTTTTCGCTATGAGATTTCAAATGAGCTTCGCTTCAAGAAGCAAAGATTAAACAACATTTGATCGACCTTTGTTAGGTTACAAACACTGTCTTTCCTTTATAAAAAATGTTTCTTATGAAATTTCACATTTTCATCTCTATTTTCAAGAAGGATGTAATACCAAACATATTGCCAAGTTTCATTGTGAAATTTCGAGATCTTAGAGATATATTGACATTTAATAGAAGCCACCCTACCCATTTACTGGACTAAATTTTGGCCCTATGGTCCTTTTATCGTACATTTTGGTAAAAGTTTCACTTGTTTGCATTATTTTTCACTGGGATTCTGTTATATCATTCATTCCATCATGAATAAGACCCAGAAGGATACATTTTGTGCATTTTCTGACATTCTGGAGACAAAATATTGGCTTTTTAATCCCAGAAATCGCTGCTGAAATAGGCGCATCTACTCAAAATATGGTCAAAATTCAAAAAATTTCAAATTTCATTATTATTTTGCGCTGGAAACACACTTTTATATCATATACAACCGATTTATGACTATTAAGACTAACTGCGATGTGTTTCGAGAAAGTCTTATTTCAGCTCTTATATTAGGTTAAAGGTCAGTAATTCAAATCCTTCTTTGTTTCATATAAAAAACGACAACTTCAGGTCGTCTTTACGTATATTTACAGAACATCACTTTTTCCTACACCTATCCTAGTGAAATGCCAGTCAGTTGTGGTCTGCTACCCTAAAAATGGCGCATATTTGCTCTCGTCCGCGCAGTAAACACCTTCTTCCGGTTTCGATCTGCAAAACTTGCCATGTGGGGTATATGAACATAAAAACCATCTCATTTCATGCAGAATGTATTCTAGTAGTGAAAAATGGCGATTAAAGCACTCGTTCTACACGAATTTGCGCAAAAAATGGGAAAATTAGGATCTATTTATTATGGACTTCTTTCGACTACACCACGGAAGCACATTTTCGACCGAATTACTGACCTTAATCCTACGATGTTCTTTCAGATAAGTCACACTAGATACATATGATACAAACACTAATAACTGATCTAAACACTATTATAAATATTCCCAAAAGAGAGTCTATGTCTCTAATATATATGTGTCTTAGTATTCTGATGCTAACAAACGTTACATGGTATTATTTCCCATATTTTGATGATTTAGCATTTGTTTTCGGCATACATTTTGTTCAAAAATATATTTTTAAAATGGTGGATATCTTGAAAAAACGCTCGTGCATCCTTAACAAAAGGCTTATCTATTGCGATAGACGGATAGACAGACAGACGGACAAACGGTAATATAAAGGGGCAAAATAAAACGATCTGTACATTTAACATATTTCTTTCTATCTATGACTCAGGATTTATTAAGATCTCTTACTTCTAAAGTTATGACAGAATCCATCATTTGCGACGTGCAAGAGAACCAACAGATAGACGAACGGAAAAAATAAAATAGTGTACATGTACTGACCCTGATTGTTAAAACCTTTTAACTATTCTGTGTACTTGTATTTTGCTTAGTTTCTCATCCTCAGGATATCGTTTTTGCATTGATCTAATGACTGGTGAATAACTCTCATAATACAGCTTAACTACTTCTGTGCATATTTCTATGGGCAACGCCATCTTGAAAATATGACTTGTTTTGAAGACGTCGTTTATGACGTCATGACATCAATGTTTTCCCGTTGTTTTTACATTACGTAAAACTTTATTCTGACTCCTTTAGAATACAAAATGTACTGTATAACATGACTGCGTTATGTGTTACATGCACGTTTTATATTAGCTTGTAATGGTAACAAATATTATGAAACACCCTGTATCATTAAATTAAAATAGCTATAAGTCATTATAAAGTCACATTGCCAATGTGATCAATAAAAATGATAATGAATTTTCTAAATAAGAAAATGAGAAAAAAATGTCAAGATATATTGAAATGAATGTACCTGTGCGGATATAATTTTAAGAATAGCGCTCAATATGTGAACTATTTTCTCCCCGTCTTGAAGTCTGGTCGTGGTCTAATTGGCAACAATAAATAGTGTAGTCAAAGTAATGGAACAATAATAAAATAAGCTCTCGTAGCTTTCGTGTAACTTGAAAAAAAGGAAAATAGTTATAAAAAAGAAGATATCCTTTTATGACCATAGTTTTTTTGAAAGTAGACATAATTCTTAATAATGTGTGAAGTGAATATTTCAAAATAAAAAATAGCAAAAAGACCTTGAATTGAAAAATGTATGAGTACATATATGCAAAAGAAAAACTAACAGATAGGCTTCTGTTCCGTTTGTCCTTTCTTTCTATGAATACGTGGTTAACTTATTTAATTTAGTCCCTATTTATTATACTTAATTAATACTATCATGAAATATGCTATAGATATGCAAAACATGAGAAAACATTACTATATTCATTGTATTGTTATTACTATCAGCCCCTTAACCTGTCGTAATCATTCTCAAATAACTTGCATTAATCTCAAAATGGGGAGATACACTCTAACCAAAAGATACAAATGTACTTCTATGAACCTTTTTTCCCTTTGCAAATGTACCGCATGCTATCAACTGTTGAACTTTCGATCATTTGAAGCTTATAGGATGTACAAGGGAAATAGTGTTCTATCCTTAACCCTCATGAAACCTTTTATCAATATCCACACGCAAACAGTTGTCCTCACCAGCAAGCAAATCACGCGAGGATGGTAAATAAATGGCGACACGCTTGGCAACGCCTAGGAAATCAAACGCTTGCCATTATTTATAGACCAATAGTTTACGTGCCACAACAGAAATAATAGAAATAGTATAATCTATATTATTCAATCTTGTAATGTTTTGCTGTAAGCGATTTGCCAACTTTCGTACTATACTGTATTCAGAAGGCTTGTAAATTTTATCAGCTGTGCATTAGAATGCCAGAAAAAAAGAAGTAAATTTAGTACATCTGTAATATTTTTCTTAGTTTTGTACTTTAAATATTTAACTGTTGAATTGCATACATTGCTCAACAATACTCAAATATAAGAAAATATAACTCGGCTGGAATTCGTCACAATCACTCTCCTTTAACATCTGTTTTTCGAAATCTCGCTTAGAGTGTCGAATACTTCTACCCACCATCGACTTAACTAATGTTTTGAGAGACTCTTTGGGTCTTCTTGCATTGTGAAAAGCTGACAATTCACCATATAATCTATAATTGTGTTGCTGTGACGTTAAACCAAAAAAAAAACTTTTTATCTTGTTTTGACGCTACAAATATGTACTATTTATTACTATTAAACAAGAACAGGAATTTATCGAGCCAACGCCGATTATGTCTCACACTGAGAGGTTCTGAATACATAATACAAGACCACTACACTCTGACTTTCAATTATCTAAGCTTGATTATATCAAGATCTATGTCCACTTGACAGAGTGAAGAGAGTGGCAGTCAATAAAATATTAGATACTATTTCGGTAATGAGAGCAAAACGTAGATGAAGATTTATTTTAAGATTTCAGGGTTATAAATAGCATCATCTTATACTCGAGGACATTACGGCCTAATAATTCACGCCGGTATACAGTATTAGCATATCAACACAAATGTTGACAGAAAATCAACAGTTTCTAATTATGGACAAGATTATCCGAGGTGAAGATCAAAGCATCATATTAGCTTAAAGAACAACAAATAAGCAGCATCAAATCATAAATAAGTCCAGTGATGAGAATCAGAAGCCAAAATATTTATTTTTCAGGCTAAGAGTCTAAAATGATTCAACTGATTATTTTTAAATGGCCACTGAACACAGACGGCTGAAATTATCCAGTTGTGTGACAAAATTACAAATACCTTATCGCCATTCTTATCTGGGAATATCGAGTTTAGCTGGGATACATAGAACAGGCATAGAGTCACATGCGCAAACACTTAAAATGACGAAAACAGTTTTTATATTTCCCATACCCTAACGGGCAACACATGTGTAAATGTTTTCACTGTTTTTATTACTTTTATTATAACTGTATATTACTTGTGTTATGTTGTATATTTTAGTCTTGTTTGTGTTCTATATTAATTCAAATTCCACGTTACTGTTCATTAAAGTATACTTTGTTACCTTGTTTATATACGTTTTAAATACTTTTAACAGTTTTACAAAGTGTATCAAAACATTAAGCAATAAAATCTTGATCTGATTTGCTGTATTTCGGTTTTTCTTTTACGGTCCAGCATGACACATATTTTCGACCTTATCTGTTGCTCTGGGTCACTCCTTAAGACTTCTCTGAGAAACGTTTATACTTACAAACCATTTGACATGAAATTCCAGATAATTTGAAATGATTTGTTGCCGTTTAATTGGTACTTCATCATAAAAAGGTTTGATCAAACCGTGTATGAACTACTAGGAATTTATCATAAGTGCCATAAATCAAAGGCAACACTACAGTTCTTTATCTATTTGTACTACAGTAACTGTAGTAGAAAAACTGACAGCCGCCTTATTGTAGATTTATTACAAATTACTTTATTAAGTATAAGAAGTGAAATTGAGACAGTCTTACAGTCTGGACAAACTGGATTCGATATTGACAATCTTCTCCCTCTGTCTGACCTTTTTATCTGGAAACCCTCCAAAAACTGCAGTGATATGGTCAAGGTATCCGAATGTTATTTTACCCCTATGTATGACAACTTTGGTGTTAAGGGACTTGCTGTAACTTTGCATAGCAATTTATTCATTTTCAAGAATATACCCGTGACGTAGATGAGGGATAAAACGGAAATGAGAAATTGGCAAGACGTTTTAACATTTATCCATGATGATATTTATCATGTTTTTATCGTTTTTCTATAACATGATGCCCGCCCGCTTACCTCAGTAGGGAGAGCGTTGGACTACGGATCACGGGGTCGCGAGTTCGATCCCCGGGCGGGGCGTACGTTCTCCGTGACGATTTGATAAAAGACATTGTGTCTGAAATCATTCGTTCTCCACCTCTGATAATTCATGTGGAGAAGTTGGCAGTTTCTTGCAGAGAACAGGTTTGTGCTGGTACAGAATCCAGGAACACTGATTAGGTTAACTGCCCGCCGTTATATGACTGAAATACTGAAAAACGGCGTCAAACCTAAAACAAACAAAAAAAAAACTATAACATGATGTATACTTTATTTTTTCAGAAGGACCATATTATGAATGGAGTGTTGACATGTAGGGTGGATGTTGGCATGACACCCCAGCTGATTCAATGGCAAGCAGTAATTGTCTGGCGATTCTTGCATTTGACAAAAAACTATTTGACGCAATGGGCAATCAGCTTATTTTATTAAAATGTTGCGTTTATGCAACTGTTTGAATGGTTTTGAGATTTTCAGGTCTTCAAGTGTTAAATGATACATGTAAGCCGTTTAAGGCATATAAGAAGTTGTGCCAGGGCATGCAACAAGAGATTATTCTGTTTCATTGGGTATAGAGTCACACCGACAGAATTATTCATATGCGGTTGTTTAAGCATAGGTCATATGATTTTGTTCAAACTCATTTTTTTTGCCATAACATAGAACTATGTTTACCTATTTATCTGTCGATCTACTATCCGTCTATTTATCTTGATGTCACAAATGATACTTCTTTGCAGTATTTCATTTTCCTTACAATTTCTCTGTGTAAATGAAAGTTGGTTGTTATGAAAAAGCATAAATCGTTTCAATAATATCTTTTGTTTGAGTTTAGTTAATTAATACTCTTCTAAAAACAGTTGTAATTTACAGTTGTGAAACTTCAATTGACGAAATTTATTACTTTTACATTTATACGACGAAAGTATTCAATAAATTATATTATAATAAATTAATTAAATTATACAAACTCATTTATATGCTCGCAGTCGGCCAAGTTTCAGTGGAACCTGATACGTCAATATTTTTCCAAACTGAAGTTCAAATTTCATATCGGATGTGTGACGTCATGTGTGACGTCATTTACGACGTCAGTTCCATGTATCTCGTCGCGTTTAAAAGTTCTTTAACGACGATATTTTCAGTTTTAGTCGGGGTTAAGAACAAAATATCATTTATATAATAATTTCAAGTATAGATGCGTATGCAATAAAAGGATTAGATTTGAATCGAAAAATATGAACTCGTTCTTTCGCGGAATAATACTGTGCTCATTAAGTCGCGCAATATTTCCGCTGAAGACCTCGTGCGTATTTCGCGATACAAGTCTAATAATATATGAGTAGCAATCACATGTTATGACTGTTCTCCTTTTTAAAGTTTTTAAAGTGTTTTATTTCTGCATTTGCCAGAATCAAATCCTGTTAACACATTTTACACCGGACTTCAAACGATTAATAAATAAACCGCAGCCTGGTTTATAGCCTGTCTGTATTCAAAATCAACATAAGCATGTACATTTATTATACATATTAATGCAAAATAGTTTTACCTTAATGCTGTATGACAACATATCGGAACATTGTATTATTTTTAGTTTAAATCCTTTATCCAAAAACCCGAAAATTGGTCGATCAAAATTCTCTTTTAAAATGCACAAGTGTTTGATTTAATACCAAGATTACCCATTATTATCTTTTCCATTAAGCACAACTGAAGACGAACTGAAATTGTTATTGTGGCCTTGCACAACTTGAAACAATCAAATCAATCATTAAGTAAGACGAAGCGTTGCATGTTACCCATTAAGGAGCAAGTAAAGAACTTGTTACAGTGGCATTTTGTATCTAATGTGATCATTTATTTCCCAGTCGTTAGGAAAGGGTCTAACTTCTCCAATTACAGTGGTCTTCCAAACGCAATATTATGAAACTTTAGGTATTCATTGAACTAAATGTGATATCTTTTAACTAATCAATTTATAATCGTTATAGATTTAAAAGAACACGGGTCAAAATATCTGTCTTGCCATTTAACTGCCACAGAAACATTTCTTTGCTAAATCCGATCACTTCAATGATAAAATGGAAAATTTGCCGAACAAAAGGCAGAACAAAACGACCTAATCGATAAATTTGCTGTGTCTAAAATACTCATCTAAAAACAATGTGAATTGCTTAAAACTATGTTCAGGTAACTGATTTCTATTAGCTCAAGTATAGTATTGTTCATTTGGACCTATGTAGAGTTTGAGGAGTTGAAAAATGCTAATTTAAACGATGATCCAAGTATAACTTACTTCCATTGATGCAAAATGATAGAAAGTATCACGTCCTAAGTGCGTTATCTATTTAGAACATCAAGATCTTAAAAGTGTCACCCCTATAATTTTGTAGTTTCTTTTAGGTACTCATGCGACTGCGAAATTACAATTTTCAACTATGTAACAATGACACTGGTATGCCTTTGTCTCGACATTTTGTAAAGCAAGCGGTAAAACTAATGTCTCAACTAACGGAAAAGATGAAATAATAACGCAACTGTGCATTTCAGTTTGAAAAATAAACATAACCAAACTATATCTGTTAAAGTAATAACAGGAAACCAGTGTTACTTTGGTACTGAACATCACTGTTTCTTGTGTTACTGTCAGGTCTACGGTACTATCGGAATGACAAACTTTATCTATGTCCTTTGTCCGGCAAATCCTCCAGTTAACAACAGTAAACAAAACAAAGCTGTATCGTTATGAAACGGACATAACTGGGTGAACACAGGTAAAACACTAAATTATGTCTGGCAAGCAAACAAATCTGTGGCTCCCGAACTGAAAGCGTTCACCGCTATGACAAAATGGACAAACGTCCGACAAGAAAGGCAACATTCAACATTGCACTTGGAAAAGTTGTATGTATAATAACTGTAACAAATACACGTGCGCAGTTGCGGAGCACATATACACATTCACAGACACAGATATATATGAAACAGAAACACTGAAGGGTAACGCCTCGCAACGGGAGGGTAAATGGCAAAACAGCATTTTGAGTAAAAACTAGTTTACTGGCGACAAATCTTACTCTTTAACCCCTACGAAGTTCCTATATTACAAGTCAGTATACATAAAATTACTCCCTGCCAGATAAATCTCTTTCACACGTAACAGTTACCACAAAAACATATTGTAAACACAAAATATACAGATGTAAAGATATATATAAATCAAACCCCATGGAATCGTAAAAACATATACTCGATGGCTTTACAGAAGACAGAGCACCAAAGTAAACACCATGAAGAGCACGACAAAGCAGGACAGGGGAGAAATATCAAACCAGGAGGGTGATTAAAGAACCAATTACCATGGATTGAAAAAAAAGCGCAGTGATCAGCTGTTAAGTGGTTGGTTGATATATTGTATTCTTGTCAAATATTAGATTATGCAGTTTACGTGCGTCTTTTGGTATTAGATGATGGAGTTTCAACGTTGTCTTGTAGTATTTGATGATGATGTTTAAAGGTTGTCTTTTAGTATAACAGGATGCAGTTGAAATGTTTTCTTCTATTAAAGAATATGACAGTTAAAATGTTCTCTTCTTGTATTAGATTTTGCGGTTTAAATGTTCGATAATACAGTAAGAATACTGAATTCCAGTATTATATTAGATTACGAAGTTTATAAGTTTTCTTCTAGTATAAGATAATGCACCTTTTATGTTATCTATTTGTATTTAATTTAGATGATGCAGTTTAAAGTATGTCTAAACTATTACATAATGCAGTTTAAATGTTGTCTGTAGTATAAGATGTGTTCTTCTGGTATAAGATCTCGATATTTAAAATTTATCTTCTAGTATAGGATGATACAGTCTATGGTATGATTCAGGACAAATCTCTTGAAATAGAATCGCTTTCCATTATCTTTCATCTTTGTCTGCTTTGTGCTGTTACCGTGAAATTACCTCATTTACCCCTCGAATTGGTAAACGTGGTATATCTCTTGATGTAACGTAACCAAAGCTTAAGATAATTCAGTAGTCTTGTATTTTGTATTGAATCAGTCATCCTGCATTTTTTATAAAACATTTAACGTCGTCTGTATTTAACAGTCATAATTTGTAAAACAGAGTTAAATTAGTGATACAGATATAAGTCACTGTAAGGAAACACACACCGAGATATCAAACCACTGACTTGATGTCGAAGCGATAATTGTTCAAGATCACAATGCGCCTTGAATATTTACAACTGTCCTTGACTGTTCCCGCTTGGTTTCAAATATCTTTACATATCTAAATCCCAAGAAAAACGTGTCATATAAGCAAACAACCGGCCGATTTCGTTTACAGCAATCTTCCCTGTTCAGAAGGACTATTCAAACGGCAAAAATGTAATATATCAGGCATATAATTTGTTTTTACCTTATTTCTCGAGCGTCATATTTGAATATCGAAGTATTTGAACAATTAGATATTAGCGAGGGATCTTGTGGGAAAACCTTAGCAAAGGCTGTTCTGTTCTTAGAACTTTCTCATCAAAATACAGAAAATACCAGGAAAGTAATATTGCTCTTATCACTTTCCGCATGAACTCGTACAATGGAGAGTTAATAAAAGACCAGATTTTCCTTCATGTGCGATTGTTTTTATTACTTGGCTTCTATAAATGGTTTCCCGTAAAACTGACCAAATAAACAGCAATAATAATTTACAGTTCAAGTCATCAACACACTTTCTTCCGTACAGAAGTCTGTACAACGACAACACTTTATTCATCACAGCAGCAGATGGATTTTCTAGTTCTCCTTTTAAGATTTTCAATAATTTATTATTGGTTTTGATAGAAACGGATCATGGAGAGAGCGTAGTTAACATTTTCATACAAGAGTGAGGTGAAAGATTATATTAACAGCAATTAACGATTAGGATCATTTATTTTTTTCAAAAGATGGAAAATCACCAAATCGTAGAATGCAATTGAACAAAATATAACATGTATATTTTGATAAAACGATTGCCAATTAACTGATATATGTCCAAAAAAGAACTGCTTGACTGGGCCACCTTTCGGACAATACAAAGCTCACCATTGCAAAAATCTGTTACATATATCCATATTGATGCATTTGAAATAATATCCCAGAGTTGGAAGTTTACGCTGTTAGGTTTTACTTAGTTTTCAGCAATGTTGAAAGTTGTTTTGATGCATTTGTAATCGTATACCAGTGCTGAAATGTTCAACATGTTTACAGCATTTTTAAAGATGTTTATTTTCATTTCCTTACAAATGGTGATTTCACTGAAAAGGGTGACAATTTCTTTAGCATAAATTAAGCATTTATTACTGAACAGTATGGTAAAATAAGTATTGGACAGGTAAATTGTTAGTAAAAGTAATGTTTGTTTATCAACAATTATGAAAAGTTAATTTTACGATTTATAGTCTCCTTATAGGGATGAATCATGCCGATTTCATGAATGAGCCGCGCCATGAGAAAAACAACATAGTGCGTTTGCGATCAGCATGGATCCAGACCAGCCTGCGCATCCGCGCATTCTGTTCAGGATCCATGTTGTTCGCTTTCAACGCCTATTGCAATTAGAGAAACCATTAGCGAACACCATATATCCTTACCAGACTGCGTGGATGCGTAGACTGGTCTGAATCCATGCTGGTCGCAAACGCACTATGTTGGTTTTCTCATGGCGCAGCTCAACTTTTATTATGTCATTCTTTTTTTTCAAATTACTATTTACCTTGGGTGTATGGCGGACCTAATAAAAGATGATTAAACCAATGAAACCTTACTTACTTATCACTTTAACGGCTCGGATATTATCGCAGATACAAAATGAGCCTTCCTGGGGGAGTTTTTTTCCTGATTCAAAGGCATAGGTCAGTAAAATAAAATTGCTATGGTAGCATAATAATCATGCTTTATCGGCTGTTTAATTTTCTTATAAAACACAAATTTCTTTATATAATTTGGTACTGTTCATAATCATACTGAACTTAAGCCATAACTAATTAGCAAAGCGCTTCTGCATTTTCTGTATTGAATTTCGTACATGTACATATTGTTTTGCATATTAGTGCACATAGCTTAATTGTTTGCATATACTAATGTAGTTTCAGAGTTTAATGTAATGAAGAAATCGCCTCAGTACATTTACGTTTAACAACTTTAAATCCATTAACCAAACATCTTTTCTGAAACGTGTTGACCAATATTCCTTTTACTAAAGTTATTACACACAATTGTTATTTTCCCTAAAAATTACCCATCAGTATCTTTTCCATAAACATATCATTAAAGAGAAACTTAAATTACTAAAGGCACTGGCCTCCAGATCGTAAAACCAAAACAAATTTTTAGATATCAGAAAATTATTGCTATATTTCTTAAGAAGGCATTGCAATTTAGTAACTGACAGATTATGTTATGGAAACATATAAAATTAGTTGTTTTTACTATTATTTTCCATCGTTTGTTACGGCGTACCGGAGGTAAACTGCCTTAATTATAAAATAAAGATGTGGAAAACCACAGGTCGCCCAACACGACATAAACGAAAATGTTGCAGGCTCGGTTTGATTGAGCCTGTTCATGGACGGTAGTGGAAATGCAAACTACCGTCCACGCCCTCTATCCCCGGGTTGTGCAGAAGTCTTTATATTTTTCAGTTGTTAGGTAAGTATTCATCCGTGGTTTATTGGCCTAATTCGCAGGAAAATGTTCATTTCGGCGTCGACCCGGGTTCGATTCCCGAGTTGGATAAAAAAATTTCTTGACTGGCATTTTTAAGATTGTTTAGAAACAAAAACTCATGTTTTTTTATTTTTAAAGAAATATAATTTTGTAGCCGTAATCTGGAGGTCAGTGCCTTTAATGTGGTCTAGTACACATGTTTTAACAAACGTTTCGTTGAGTAAAAAGAAGCATTGTATTTTACCTACTAAATTAAATGTGTAAAATTAGAACGTGCTTGTAGGCGCAGTGATACATTTCCAGTGTAATGATAAAGGTTTACTTTCTCCAGTTATCTACATACACTGTTTCCAATGCTACCAAAGATCGGTGGTGTCTTCATGATACGTACTTCACAATTTATAACGTGAAATTGTAAAGTGTGAAATCATGAACCTCACGATTTAATACTTCACGATTTTAAGAAATTTCATTAAACGTTTTCAACATCTTTGTTGCCATGGTCACACATAACTTTAAGATATGATAGGATGTTTGATATTCTGCTCATATATTAACCCTGATATTCCTTTCATTTCGCTCATAAAGAAAATTGAAATGAAGCTGTCGAAAATCCCGTAATCATATGTAGTCGCTAAAAATGAAAGAAAATGCGTTACCATGGAAACACATGGGACATACGGATTTTAAGCTGATATTAGAATGCTAAATTCAATGCATATCCTAATAAAATAGGCAATAACACAGTCTAGATAAGACTAAAACCTAAGTAAGCTGAAAAGTGTTAAATATTTAGATTTTCTACCTCTTTAGATATGAGCAAACATTAGATTTTATTAGCTAACCCATTTAATTACACGAAGTATGATTTGCTACATTTCAATAAATTTTAATCTGGTTACAAGGTATCCTTCATGCTTAAGCCTTGAGAAAACATTCCCGATGGAAGAACTTAATAATTACAGTACCTTGTCCAAGTATCGGTAGACATTTCATGGCCGCCACAAACATAAAATTGAGCTCCATGATCCCGACGAACCAGACATAATAACAACATTAAAGCCGGGTATTCACGAAAATAGCAACCTTATGTGTTAAAACCACGTTTGCATTTGTCTAGACGGAAGAGGTTTACTGTTGCAGAACACATTATGCGTGCTTTAAACGCATAATTATCTCTATTGCCGCTTGGCATTAACATTTCCTGTTGCAACACTTACCATGATGAGTTTCTGCAAATTGGTTTCTGGAAAAAAAGACGCAGAATTGGAAACGCCTTCTTTACATTTAGTACTTGCATGGACATATATAAAAGAAGAAAATGAGCTATATTAGTAACCACAATCTACTTTATTTTATTATATTCGTCTAGAAGCTGTTTAAAGCAATAAAAAGGATGACATTTTCACAAATATATGCAGTATCTATGCAAGTTACAAAAATAATACGTTTCTATGTGGAAATCTGTGCACTTCTTTTAGATAGCTCCTAATGTATATCAGGGTAAATACTATCAGATAGGGCCTAAAAGATTTTAATGCAATACACTGGAATATTTATTTATTTACTTTTAGAGTTATTACATTTTATATTCTTTATATCTAGGATCATGTTAATTATCTTTTTTTTCTATTGCATTATATGTAGCATTGAAATCAGAGGAAAGAAAAATATATGTTTTATAGTAAAGCGACGTACAAAACGGACAGAAAGCCAATAGGAGAAGTCATATTAAAAGAATCTTCTGCGCAAATATTGATTACTTTTTTGCTTTTTCACTTCCTAAAGCATAATGAACTACTTTTTTGCTGTTCACTTCCTAAAGCATAATGAACTACTTTTTTTGCTGTTTCACTTCCCAAAGCATAATGAACTACTTTTTTGTCTTATCTCTTCCTAAAGCATAATGAACCACTCTTGTTGAGATAGGGTTGATATGTCGTTTGATCAAAAACTGTCAGTGCCGAGTACATGGTATTTTCCACAAATGATTATTTCCAAATAGCTGGTGTTACTAGTCAGAACAACACTCAAGACTCAAAAATAAATTCGGAAGTCTCTGCTTGCATTGATAAACTGTATTTTATATTGTCGGATCGTTAGCAAATGAAACTTCTTGTATTCCTAGACTAACTGATTCGCTATGGACTTAACATCTCTAATCCTTACATGTGCAAGTCATTATTATAAAATATTTAAATTAATTATTTTCAAGGGTATGTGTTTGCTTGTTGGTGTAGTTATTCGACGTCGATTAAACTGTTTGCAGAGATAAAGACTTACATTTACGCATACGCCTTTGTCCTATGTTGAGCGCTCTCTGGGCGGCTGCGTTCTTTGAGTGGGGCTTTTTTTGTTATACTTTATTCCTTGTTTTCATCTATGTGATGATCAGGATAGTAATCATATTAATGAAGGTACTATTACGTAAATGTGTTATCCATCCATAATTAACTCATCCAATATCAATGCATCCAGTAAAATTCAGAATAAACTGTTCAAACATTTGGAAAAGTATGTCAGGCTAAGTCTGTGAAATATGTATAAACAACTTTTCAGCGTACATTCTTAACAATAGTGGCGAGCAATTTGTAACGGTACACATACAAGACATAGGGGCACAAACCATACAACATAGGACACTTTGCAAACATTAAGCGGTTAAAAACTGTAATATGTGTAGAAAATATGCGTAAGGAAAGCGTCAGATAGATATCCTGTCGGTATTATTACATAATTGTCACTGTTTCTGTCATCAACCAAGGTATTATTTCAAATAACCCGTATTTAGTGTTGACCAAAAATATATTAATTAGCCATTTGAAAGCTCAGTGCCAGAGTCAATTTATTGTTTCCATTACAGCTTTCGTGTCTCTTCGTGTCTACCCCTTTTAGGACAAAAACATGACATGTAATGCAAAACGCACAAATAATCCATAGCCAATTTTTCTTGTCTGCAGGTATAAACTGTCGCGTAGTTGCTTCTTTATTTTATGTTGTGTCTTTTGCCACTTCCACGGGGGAAATTATAAGTTTAAAGTCCCTTCGTGCATTGGCATTAGCACACATTTAATACCCGCAGACACGCTTGTCAATTAAATATTTCTAATGTTCGCCCATTAAAGTTGTTTTGTTGTCTCTTTTTAATATTCTATGTCGTGATGGTTTCATCCGGAAATGTCAAATGAACAAAAGCATGACAAATTAGCAGTTTGTCGACCTTCCGTGTCTTTGGTCAGGGCGAAGACAAAAACACAATATAGCGGTATTCAGCCGCTCAATATCAAAATGAGCTTAGAATGTCAAATGCATAATGAATCTTATTTTGCCTTCATTTTAATTTGACGGAATTCGAGATTTTGTAAAAGTAATTTTAAAATAGCATATAATAGACAGGAAGGTTATATTGACCATTTTTGACCTTGTGTGATGTGATTCATAAAGAAAAAAAATCAAATGCACTCTAAAATAAACCTTGACTATATAACAACGCCCTTGTCTCTTACACTGGTTTCGTAATTCAGTCTTTCAAAAACAAATTGTTTAATATCATTTATTAATCTTGTCCCTCTTTTTGCTTCCGACGATTTAAAAGATTTCCAAACATTACTTCATTTTAAAAATGAAAAACATGTATCACTTTACAATATACCCAGTTTATTCACTTAGGTATCTTCTATCCGATATTTTTTTGTGATTTTCTCTTCAGATTGATTCAGCAAACGTTTGTGTAAATTTTCTTGTGATTCGTTTAACAGACATACTGACTGCCAGCATGAGGAATAACAATTTCTTTATGTTTTTCTAAACGGTGCATTGATATATTAGAAAATAACTGAAGTAACTGTCTGTACCCGGATCTTAAAATCAAATAATATTCCACTAGGACGTAAGAAGTCCTAAGTGGGTCATCCATATTCAGATATCGCCTATTGGAGACTTAAACGGCGTACTGTTGTTGATTTTCCTGTATATGAAGACTATTGTAATCTTTCACTGGTTTTAGATCCATATGGGAATATCCGGTTCGAGGGTAACTGTTTTTGGCGGTAACGAGGCTCTGTAGCGTAACGTTAATTTTGACCGTAAATTAACGTATTTGGAATCGAAAAATGTACTATAAGGAACAAGGTTTCTGATTTTATCTATATAAACAATGTACAATCAATGCATGAATCGTTTGTTGTAAATAACAGCACGAGAGTCATCTGGCATGGGAGGGATAGTGCCAGATGGGTTTTGCCGGCATAGTTAAAATTTGTACCACTTCGTCTTTTGTTCTGTATTTTAATGTACATAATTATGTAAGCAGAGCTTCGTCTCTCGCATGACGTAGTACACCCTTGACGTGTAAAGGTAAAGTGCTATTGTTAAAGAGATAATTCAAAGAAACATCTAAAACTCAATACAAATATCACATACGCTGATATGTAACTATAACTGTATTACAACTTGAGCGTACTATCTCACAACCAACAACAATTACGCGTGCTTTGCAATCTACGTCCAAGCAATCGTCTGTTCGTCATGAGATCTTCAAGGAGCAGCTGCGTGTGTGCCATCGTTTCTCGAAGCAGATGTTGCAGCTTTTTACGAAAGACCCGTGGTGACATTTCAACTTCATTATTTCTCGATTTCTGCTTTATGATTTCACGATTTCCACTTCATGAATTCACGAATTCACGATTTCTGCTTCCTGATTTCAGGATTTCCCCTTCATGAATTCACGATTTCACGATTTCCACTTCATGAATTCACGATTTCACGAATTCCTGATTTCACGAAAAAACTTCACGATTTTTTGATTTCACGATTTCATGATTTCACGATTTCTTGATTTCACGATTTCCACTTCATGAATTCACGATTTCACTATTTCTGCTTCCTGAATTCACGATTTCCACTTCTTGAATTCACGATTTCACTATTTCCACTTCATGAATTCACGATTTCACGAAAAAACTTAACGATTTCTTGATTTCGCAATTTCCACTTCATGAATTCACGATTTCACGATTTCTGCTTCCTGAATTCACGATTTCCACTTCACGAATTCACAATTTTCACTTCATGAATTCACGATTTCCACTTCACGAATTCTCGATTTCACAATTTCCACTTCATGAATTCACGATTTCCACTTCACGAATTCACGATTTCACAATTTTCACTTCATGAATTCACGATTTCACGATTTCTACTTCACGAATTCACGATTTCCACTTCACGATTTCACAATTTCAACTTAATGAATTCACGATTTCATCATTGTGAAATCGTGAATTAGTGAAGTGGAAATCGTGAAATCGTGAATTCATGAAGTGGAAATTGTGAAATCGAGAATTCGTCAAGTGGAACTCGTGAATTCATGAAGTGGAAATAGTGAAATCGTGAATTCATGAAGTGGAAATCGTGAATTCAGGAAGCAGAAATCGTGAAATCGTGAATTCATGAAGTGGAAATCGTGGAATCAAGAAATCGTGAAATCATGAAATCGTGAAATCAAGAAATCGTGAAGTTTTTTCGTGAAATCGTGAATTCGTGAAATCGTGAATTCATGAAGTGGAAATCGTGAAGTCGTGAATTCATGAAGTGGAAATCCTGAAATCAGGAAGCAGAAATCGTTAATTCGTGAATTCATGAAGTGGAAATCGTGAAATCAGGAAGCAGAAATCGTAAATAATGAAGTTGAAATGTCACCACGGGTCATTCGTAGCTTTTCGACGAGGTATGGTGTTGATACATTTGATATCCGTTTCGTATTCTTTTTCATACACTATCTTTTCCTAAGGTGTTTTCTCAGATGTGTCGCACAAGAAATAAAAAACATGATTTAAATCGATATTAACAGCAACACTTTTCACTTAAAACAGATCTTAAAAACATTTATAAGAAGGTTCAAGAAAGCACACAAGTTCGATTGATAATTTAAAACAAAACTTAAGTCTAATTATTTCCTGTAAAATTTTACATACAATATAGATTTTACTTTAGAACCGTTCTTGTAAGTAATATTGCACGTTATGTATTGTAAATTTAAAAAATAGGAAATTGACCTTTTCATCTTGAAAGCAATTTCCATTGTGCTGTAAAGGCACGTCCATGTCGCTGATTGTGTTTCCTTGTGCAGGACAGGAAGAAGATCGTAAACTACTACGCTTTGTCGTGATTAGTCTATGTTGTTTGTACTTCCGGCGCATCACACTGATTACCTGCAATATACAGAATTTATGTACAGCGAGTTCATTTTCAGACAACCTCAAAGAGAAGAATTCAGTCTATTTTAGTACACTAGAGGTTAAGTAAGTATAGGATAATGTGATTAAGATAAAGTGTCCTCGTTATTTCGATATATAACACTACTAGCTTTATAGACACACTAACTATAGTTAAAATGAGCTAAAACATGTTGCCTAACTCAGTTATGTCATCAAATCATGTGATGTTATAACCTGAAGAGAAGATATAAATCAGAAAGAATTCTGATAGTTTACAACAGCTTCCTTTGTTCTTGAGATATAATTAAATGTCACTAAGATGTCGCAAATTGATTACCCCTCAGAAATTGATAATAGATTGAAGTTGTTACGTAGGATGCCTGTTTGTACCGTAAACTATCAATATTACTCTTACTTATAATGCAGATATGTGTGTTTATTATATATGTGCAGAGTGGCCTTTCTTATGGCTTATGTTTAATCAGCATGTTGAAAACGGTGTGTGTAATCAATTCCAAATTCCTTCAGTAAAGAATTCTCGAAGGCGACTAGAATCAATAGATGAAACACTCACCTCTTCGTTTAGAATGCAATATATCAAAGAAACAAAAGCACCCTGAAAAAGAAAGAAAAAGTTTTAAATTATTTACTTATGTACACGAGCATTACATTCATTTTGTTTATTTTATGGGTTGTGCTTATCAGTAAAATCGGAATTTCCTCTAAGTGCATGAATTAAGAAATTATGTATCTCATTTTGTGATTTATCGCTGAATAAAATCTTTGTTTGGAGTTCAGGTACGAGAAATTATATCACGAGGGCGCAGCCCGAGTTAAATGATGATAAGCATCTGAACGACAATGATTTTACTCAAAAGCAAATCACTAAATGAGATACATCATTTCGATTCTAACACGTTACCAAGGTTATCTAAGCTCGAATCTCTAAAAGGATACGTTCTCCTTTTTTATATAAGATATCCCTAAACATGACGAAGTTAACAGACAAAAAATGTTATTATATATATCATTTCAAAGTAACGTAAAAAAATGGCAAAATAGAAAATTAAACTCCGAAGGGAATTCCCTTAAAAGTGGTCTAAAGAAATGTCAAGATGTTATAAAATGAACATACCTGTGACGATATTAAAATAGCAACCAATATGTGATAAATTTCCTCTAACTTGGAGTGTGGGGGTGGTCTATAAGCTAATAGGCAACAATGAATATTGTAGACCAAGTAATGGAACTAATATTAATGTAGCTCTCGTGGCTTTTCTGTAAATTGAAAACAGAAAACCAGAATGTAATAAAAGAAAAGACACTTCCTTTTATCTATGACTTTCTGTTTAACCAGACAGAAAAAAATGCAACGTAGCATAAAATTTTACATTGCAAGATCAGACTCAATCACAAAGATTAGATATCGGCAGTTTCTCTACAGCGAATAAGGACATATATCTTTGATATAAATATATCAGCACTGTCTTATACCAAGAATCAAAGCTAATGGTAATGAGACGCGAACGTATCGCAGTATCTTAAAACATATTGTTGAATTTGATCCACAGCGACTCATGTAGACCGTTTCCATTATACTTGATATCCAATTCTGCAAAAATGTAACAGCTCGTTTTGAAATACTGCTTACATACAAAAAAGCCATTGGAGAGGTTTACAAATCTGAAGCCAGGAAAAACTTTGACAATGCTTTTAGTTTTATATCAAGATCCATATTTACACGTATTCGGAATTAACATATGTTCCGTAAACAAGGAACGAGGCTCTGCAGAGTGCGTACTTACTTAGTTTGAGCAGCCTCCGGCATCTGTCTGAGCTTCGTTACCAACAGCCGGACAATATTTATAAGAAATATAGCATTTACCTTAAATCAAACAGAACAAGAGATAATGAACATCAATTCATATTTATGTATTCCATACTGGCAAGGAGTAGCAATATGTCATATGAATAAAACGTGTCTAAATCGAGACATAAAATACATCCGAAATCATCCAAATACAACTTACAATCACCTTTTTGGATATTGTATAATTCGGATACTTAATTCTTTATCATCTATCATGTGTGTTGCCTGTTTCGAACTTTTGAAATTTTTAACGAATCTCTACTATTTCGTTTTTAAAGTTCCCGATCATTTTAAATTTTTACTGATAATGTTATTTACTTTATTCAAAACACTGTTGCTCACAATCAATGGAATATATATGCTTTAATTTCCTAAAAAAAAACATTCCAATGACTCATAAAAGTTAAATGCAAAGTAACTGCCAGTATGCTACGTGTGAATATTTCAAGTTTTTTTTTTATTGTTTATGAATAAAAACATCATAATCGGCAGAGCATTATGAGCAACCTTACAATAATTAACTCCTGGTGTCGTGTGAAGGATTTGATACTACATGTATAAAATAAAATGCAGATTTAAGATAGGATCTCCTGATCCTTACAACTTCAGTGTTATATTATGAATACATGTTTGTATAAATTCTTTCGCTTCTACCCTATGCATCTCCATATCATTCATTCATACTACAATTGACTGTCTCTCGTTGACTGGAAAATGATTATCACGAGTTACATTTTATAAACACATACAAACGATCATATATTCTGTGTCCTTAAGTCTTTGTTTACTGATTTTTGGAAGTTGTAAAGTTATATTTGGAGAGAGGCCTAACTATGTTAAGTTTATTTCTGATAACTCTTGTCAAATGTTTAAGTCTTGTATTTGAGATGATTACAATGAATGCCTCTAACTTTTTCCTTGTTTATAGTGTTATCAATAAATGCTTCGTCATCAGTTTCAATTTCTCCAGTGGAGTTGTAACAAATTAATTTCTGGGAGTCGATTTTGGAAATGAAATTTATGTGATGAATCTATATCATATAAAATCAGACTAGTTTTCTTATTTAACTTGATATTTTTCAAACGAACACCACTATAACTACCAAACAGTTTTATTGATCTTTCGAAGATGCAGCGAGAAGTTTACAGCAGTAGAATAATGCAGCAAACACCTAAAGGTAATTCTACACACTTGATAAACCGCAACTTGCGAAAAGTATATTCCAAATAATTCCAAATACACTTAACGAACCTCTAACGCTCTCTCGATATCTTTGACAATACCTTTTATGATACTCAATGTGTGAATATCAATACCGCCTTTCTAAGTCTCTAAGAAATTAGAATTAGAAACGACATTGACAAATATGTTCATAGTAATTTGTGGTATTCTATTTTGTGGCCTTGTTGGTTTGACAACATGTCTAGCAAAATGCAGAACATGTCTTGAAGGATTAGATAATTTTCTGTTATGTGCAAAAGCTGACCTTTAATGCTCACATTTAATATAAAATATAAATGTGCTCGTTACATGTAGGATTTACATAAACATGAACACCAGAAAAAAATAATTGAATCTTATAGTATTACTTCCCGATAAATGTAGCACAAAAAAATAGCCGATATTTTTAATACATAATCATTAGCAAAAAAACATACTACTATAGAAAACACAACTGGTCAAACATTATCCATTGAAGATCGCTTTCACCAATCCAGCAGCTGTAAACATGCAAATAACATGTAAACAAAAGAATCATTACATTATAAATATTATACATATTTAAATTTTATTTGTTATTAGCGCGTTGAGAATCAGACCACTTTCTGCGACGAATAAGTGCTTTCACATAATTTGTATTTTTTCTCAACAAACGACTAAGTAAAGAATTTTATATCTGTATGATCAGGAAGTTTAAGCTCATTACGGTTTGATAAGACGAAAACCATCATCTACTTAAAAGGCGTTGTTTTTTGTTAGATAAATCGTTACAAAAAAAGCAATGGTTCTAAGATTAACTCAAACGATATTGTTTTCCTTTGATGTGTATAATTATTTTAAAAGATGCTATTTAATTTGATCTATCAGAAGATCCCATGGAAACGTAGAATGCAACCAAGCAAAATAATAGCTGACTCGATTTGACTGAGTCTGTTCATAAGAGGTAATGAAATGTGTAACACCCCTCGCATATCCCACCACCTGCTTCAGCGTAATTCCAGTACAATGAAATTATATGGACACCCATGATCCCAAAGGACTAGAAAATTAACAACACTGTGGTATGTTTCTGTTTGTTTTGGTAACATTATTTTAAAGGTTTTACATGTTAATTTCAACCGTTTTCTCTCGCGAATTAATTTTCGGACTGTGGATTAAATGGGATACAAATTGATAATTAGAACAATTTAAACGTTATATGAGACAATAATATGACAACCTAAGGGCACAGGATAGATGTGCCGTTAACTGGAGATGCAAGGATCTTTGTTTCATACATCAATATTTTTTACCTAAACCTTCGCCGCAAATAGATGATCGTGTACTAAAGTTCAACACTCGCTTGATTATACAAAAGTATGTGGGAAAATCAAAGAGAAGAATTCCAGACACATCTATTTTGATTATAACGATGATAATTGCTTAGGAATAATATTATTTATTTATTTTAGCAACAGAACATTTCTAGAAATTGTTTTCTCGGGTGATGAGAACTGTATATTTATAAAAAGGTGAATTCGTCCTTAGATGAGACAGAAGTATTTTTGACATTCAGTTATATTCCTTGGTCTGGTGCAAATGCTTTAAAGCATACAAGTTGTATCCCATTTCTCGTTCAACACTAATACAATTAGAAAATTGGACGCGAGCGAAATGTATGGTTATTCTAAAATCACAAAAATGATTGTAAGGTTGACTTCGACGCTGTTGGTTCAAACCTTTGCTTCGTGTAAAGAAATCTTTCATGTGAGAAAGCCATCTAGCTGGCTTACAAAGGCGGTATATTTTCCGCAGGTGCCCAGTTGTAACTGAAATAATGCCCAGTGTGGCAACTTGGGTCTCATTATCAAATTCTTGAAATTCGCCATATGAACTATGATTGTGTCGGTGTGAAGTTAAATCCAATAAAAACAAAACAAACCATGTTGTATGCAACAAAAGCATGACGTTTGTCGAATTCATGAAAGAAGCCTGTAAGCAGTATAGAATGCATGATAATTTTTGCTTTGAATATACGTTTATTATATTGTGTTTTGAGCAAATTATTTATTACAACACTCGAATTGAGGCTTACAAAAATCCTCATTTATCTCACGGCCAGGAATTGATCAGTAGTTTATATCTTAACACAAAAAATTAGCATGATTTTACGATACATAAACATGGATTTTCGACAATTTTTAAATGTTAAAATGTTTAGGATTATTCTATGAAGCAATGAAAAGTACTGAAAGCAACGAAAATGCAACTGCAACACAATCTTAACAATAGAAAAATAAATCTTACTCTACTGTTAGGTGGAATGTATGGTTTCAGATCCCAGCTGTTAACAAAAGAGGAACGCCTGGAATGGAAATATGTAAATCTTTTCATTGGTCTTGTTTAGGCAATATGTGCGATATGATGTGATTTCAATTTGTTCCCAGTTAAATGAAAGGCCACATATTAATTTGTTAATGTCACTATAGGTTAGACGTCATTAATTTTACTTGAAGCTAAATAAGACAAAGCTCCACACGTATCATGTGATTTTTCAATATTGAATTTTCTCACGATATCAACCAATTTTACACTACATTGGTTAGTAATTTCTGTATTTTAACTGCTTTCCAGTTCTTGGCAGATAAGATAATTCATGTGAAGCTATTAAAGCAGTAAGTATTTGTCAATTCGTCTGAAAGAATGTTAAACATTATTATTTTAAGTAACTAGACATTATTTTATTTTGTGATTCGTGAACATTTGTACAATAAACTGAGGACTTTCCATATCAAAAAAAACTAAAATCGAGAAATAGTTAATAATCAACATTTGTAAGTGTTAAATCAGACAAAAACTGATTATTGTACCTACCCCATCCTATAACATAACAGCTCAAAATGAGTTTCTTGCCAGAGCTGAAGGCGTAAAAAAACAAAGACAAATATCAAACACGGAATGCCACGTACCAAAATCGCAGCCTCCCCAAAACGAAACCTACAGCACGCAGACGTGCACACCACAAACACACACACACATACACGTGCACACACACAAAGCCAACACACGAGGACAAAACGAACAAACAAAGGAACACATACACACACAAAGCCTACACAAGAGGACAAAACGAACAAACAAAGGAACACAGTGGGGTACCGCCTTGGAACGGTCAGTGGCAAAAACACCACTGGGGAGCTTAAACCGGTTTATGGTGCGCACCCAACCTCACTCTTACCCCCACCATGTTCCAAAGACACGGGACAGTGTAAATAAAAGTAATCCCCTCCAGGTGAATCTCTAACACACGTAATGGAAACAAAAAGGCATGACATGTAAAACTCAAAAATGCTCGTGTATAAAAATATAAAAAGCAAACCTTTAGAGCCAAAAACATATGTACTAAATGCCTTATCAGAAGACAGAGAAACAAGAGAAACACCCTTAAGGGCCAGACGAAACAGGCCAGAAGACAGATATCAAAACAGTTCAGTCCTGGTAGGATTTAAAAACTGCTTATCATAGAGTCCTCCCCCTCTTCCGTCAGACACAATCAAAGAGGGAAGCGTAGTGTCCAGTTACTGTAAACGGGTTGAACACTAAACATGCGGTATGTCTCTAAACAGTTGGGTCGTAACCTCTTTTAATGAAACGTTTTATAATTTTGCCAAATACATTTGGAAAATTACCATGACCCAAGATCTTACGAAGTTTGTAAATTACATCCCCATAAAAAACGGGTTTAGAAATACCTTCTCGCAGAAGTGTCTTTAAATTACTATTGAATTTTAAAACTAAATCAGAATTACGATAGTAAAATTTAGCAAAATATTTACGCAATTTGTAATAACGGTAGCCTTGCTGAAGAAGATAAATTGTAATATATAGATTACGTTCATTGAAATGCTTGACATTACTACACGCTCTGGCAAACCGAATTAATTGAGAAATATATACCCCATAAGATGTAGCCTGAGGTACATCCCCATCCAAATGGGGAAAATTTACAATACTAAAGTTAAAATCATCCCTCTTGTCATAAATTTTGGTATGTATAAAATTGTCATAAATAGAAACCATAATTGTATTTATGTAAAAACCCTCGCAGAACATCCAAAGGAAATTACAGACGGTGAAATAATGACAAAGAACATGGAGAATCCTACACCAGACCTGAAAAAACGCATATAGAATCATAAATCAATCAACAGCTAAAGTAATTGAATTAGCTGATAATTACGTAATTATTTCTTGCCGTAGGATAATTATAAACAATACCATTGCAAGGCTTCTTTGAGTTCTGCTTTTCGGCAATATAAAACTGATATTAAGTTACTTGTTCTAAACTTTGAAGAATTTTGTCTTCTCGTTGGATAATTATAAACAATACCAATGCATGGCTTCTTTGAGTTTCTGCTTTTCGGTGATTTAAAACTGATATGAAAAGCTATTTGTTATGAGTGGCTGCTCTGACGTTTGTCTTACTTTCTTACTACATTCATATCTTGAGTGAGTCACTGAGTTGGATTTTACGTCAATTCGACTCAGGAAAGGTCAAATATCGCCGAAGTCAGGTCAAATGGAAATACGTAGTTAAAATACCACGCATGTTACAAGATTCCGAGCATATAGCGTTTTAGTTCAATTTTGCGAACACATTTGTTATCGCTGGCAAAAGAAACTGTAACCTCTTCCTTATGGCGGTTTGAAATACAGCACATAACGTTTTTTTTTGCATAAAAATTGTGCCAAACTTATCTTTTTTTATTGTAATTATAATGCAATTGGTAAGAAAAATGTAGATGAGACAAAACTGTGGGGATTTCCTTTCAAACTGAAGTTCTGTATTATATAACTTCCAAAATAACAATAATTATTGTGCTGGATAAAAACAATCTCAGGATCAGCTAATGTTTCATTTTACCATAGCGTTTTTGACAAACAACCAAACTTAGAGTTTTATTTTAACACAAAACGATTAATTTTCATATGAAACAAACTCTTAACTTTTGTGTTATAATGCAATTACTGTTTGCACGTTACAATTATTACGACATATCGTCAAACGTCATAGCGGTGCACAGGAAAAGAAAACTATACATTACAGGCAATATTTACGGGATTTCGTGGATCATAATCCTTGATATAGTGTTAGAATGGAAATCATATATCTAAAATAGTGATTCCTCCTAAATAAAATCATTGCTTATCGTTCAGATGCGTATTATGATATCACTCGGGATGTGACCTCGTAATAAAACTTCTTCGGATTCGAACTCCAAAGAATGATTTTATTCAACGACATAACACTGTTCCGAACAGATTTATTCAATTTTATTTACAATGAACAAATAATAAACATTGGTAGCATTTATGGCATCTTTATTGCAAACAACATTTGTACATGTAAGTAATTATCATATTAACAATAATTGGAAAGGTGCCAATAGTCGCCTGACTTTGACATACATCCCGAATGTTTTGCTATGCTGAAGAAGGTCTTGATAAGACCAAAAACCGGTCCATCTAAAATTAAAATACTCTTAACCTATCTCGGTTTTGGTTGTACCTTTTCCCTTTTGTTTTCTGTAGATTTATTCAAGAAAAGTACTATTTACATTATATGAATGTACTAAGTATAGCATACATACCGGGTTATGTAGGAGGACGTCACCATCTAATGCAATCAGAATATAGTACAGGACCCACGCTGTCCAAGTAAGTACATATGATATAAACAGATTTTATGTATATTGATACGCTCGCACTGAAGCTGTCTGAAACAAATAATATTACGGCTAAATTAATAAATGGTGTTAGTAACATAGGCTTCGTCATCTAATATATATTTTACTATTGTTATATCCCAGGATAAAGTTTATAAAACACTGTCTGGCATTTAAGCAGTGTGTACTTTTGACTAACACGCACTTTTTTGATGACAATAGAAATGTAATTTCGTAGTAACATTAAATGACCCTGGAAAGTAGAAATGTGAAACTTGTCGTGCATATTCATATAAATGTTTGTCGATCTTTACTTTGACGCGTCTCTATGATTTTAAGATATTTAATGCTTGTTTTTCTATTCAAAAAGACTTTATTCTAGTTTACAAATGCACTAACAAAACTACAAAACCACCTTTATTTTCATGACTCTATTACTGAAATTTTCATGACTCTATGACTGAAGTTGACTTCCTTTTGCATTGTACAGTTTTTACATCTAAAATAATTCATTTGCTACGATGTGCGGTTCAGTAAGTTGCTATATTCCTATTTCTTTTACCAAATGATTCAATAATTGAACAAAAGTTGTACTTACTTAAATCTAAAGAAAATTACTAGCGATATAATCAGCATGACCATAAGGAAAAGCCACCAATAAAGATGTAAATGTATTTTGTATCATCCACGATCTGTAACAGGAAAACGATTTCAGCTGATTTTTTCTACGTAATTAAATTTCCTAAAGGTGAAAAAATTTGAAAAGGGTAGGAACGTTTATTAAAACCCTATTTGTTTGTTAAAATTTGTTCATTTCTTTAGTAACTATAAAATAATTAATTACTTTCATGGTGCTGGTTTTCACCTGTGACGTAAATTAACTTAAAACAATCGTGTTATTTTTCTTCTCTTTTTTGTGAAAATGTACGGTTTGAACGTTAATCAGGGGGAAGGTGTTAATTACAGAGTGTACGGTTGATTGGCTTTACATAAGATAGTTAAGATATGCATTTACAAACGTTCCTCTTGTACGTAGGATGTGGTATGTGTATAATACAATAGATGATCTAGCAATGTAAAATATGTAATATTTACGTCTCTGTCTTTTAAAAGGCACTCGTTGTAGTCTACCCGTCTAATCCCTGCAGTACTGTTCTTAAACCATGAACCATTTTCTGTGCATTGTCTGTATGCGTGCTCTGAAAATATAATGTAATATATATATGATATATAATATACCAAATTTACCATATTTGTTGGTACACATTTCTTAGTGACTGTTGTGTATATTATATAAGTAAATATATATCACAGAGAGTAAATCTAATAAGAATAGTCCTTTTATAAACAATGATATTAAAGCCCATTAGTCTTCGTGCTATACTATAAAACAGTCTGCAGTCAAATATATTTCATTACTTAGCTCAAATGTAGGGAAAACAGCATGTCATATAACGCAATTTAACTGTATTAAACTTTGCGAGGAAATAACGTGCAGTCTATGCTGACGGAGACAGCAACTCGTACATAGAGTGCAGTTATGATGGGTGTTAGAGCTAAAAGCAAGCAATGTCTAGAAGAAAGTTATTGAACTCTGGCAATGTTTTGAAAATTAATTTCTTTCTCACAGAATGCCTGATATTTTACATGTGTGAGAAACTCACTTTTACTTACATTGCGCCGTAAAATTTGAACAAGGTACGGTCTGGTGTGCATAATTATTTATTCAAAACCACCCCAACCGCCACCAAAAAAATGTTTTGCCACTACCCATTAAAAGGCGGTGCCCTACTTCGTTCGTTTACATGTATACTCGGTCTTGCTCGTCTGATTCTATGTGTTTTTGTGTAAATGTTAAATTATTCACACGCCAATACATACATTACGGGGTATAATTCCCGGGAAGTGATTACTTATTGTCTTTGATTTCACCTTAACCATTTAGTCTCAAAAGCAATTACTGTTGCGAAGGCTTTTCTCTCGTGCTAAAAAAATACCCAAAACTTTTATATTCAAATGTTTATTCTTTGTAATACGACGATGTGATGTGGGTTTAATTTTCCAGGACTTCGCGATTGTGTCAGTCCATGAAATTAATATAGAATAACAGGTTACTGTCTTTGAGAAAGGGTTTATCAGACAAAGCTAGATATGGTGCTGGAAGGAACGAGGATTTTCGAGCTCCTTTAGGACCATATCTAGCAGAGTCTGAGAAATCCCTTTCTCAAAAGACAGTAACCTGTTATTCTATTTATCATGTCGTTATTAACATCTTCAAATATTTTGTTAAATAGGAGAGCGAATTACCTAAAGGATTCGTACATCACAATAAATTAGGCGGGGCTCTTACAATCTGATGTCCTTGGACTTTATCATAGGTTTACGCAGTGTAAAGTGTTCTCAGGCAGGCTTTATCAAGCAGTTGTTATAGTAATGGCATGATAAAATCCCATCTCATATAAAAACTTTCTATTCTTTTTTTCAAATTCCAAGTTTAAAATCCACATAGTACTCACGTTCCTGCAAACATACGTTTGAGACCAAACCAAGAAATTTCATACCCGCAGCGTTAAATGACTTCACAGTATGTGTTATCGCATTGTCCAGCAGAGACACATTATCCTATAAAGATATTTTCAATCAAGACCGAACCTTATACGTGTCAGATTAATACGAATCTAATCATTTAATGCCACATCTGGTCTGAAAATTCCAATTAAAGCAAACCGTCCTTAATGGACAGTCCGAGAAAGCAGACAGATGTATTACATTTCTTTGTTGACTTTCTACGCTTTCTTACTGTTACATCTTTATAGGCTATACAGTAGTAAATAAATTTACTATATGAGCCGTGCCATGAGAAAACCAACATAGTGGGTTTCGACCACATGGATCCGACAGCCTGCGCATCGGCAGTCTGTCAGGATCATCTGTCGCTAACATTCTCAATTCCAATAGACTTAAAAGCGAACACATGGAGCCTGACAGATGCGCGATCGCAGGTGTCTGGACCATGCTGGTCGCAAACCCACTATGTGGTTTTCTCATGCACGCTCATATATTCTATTAAAATAACGATTTCGAAGCTGTAACACTGCCAGACCAATTAAAGATATCCGCCTTATGTTCTTAAATGACCTATAAACCACCAAAAAACACCAAAAATTGTAGGGGTCATGTATCTCTAAGAGAGATATTTTGTCTGACAAGTCAGCACTATTGAATAGCTTCCAAACTGACAGTTAAAATATGGACATGAACACATCTACAAATGCAAAACATCTCCTTGAAAATGCTACTAAAATGTCCATGAAATAGAAGCAGGAACTGGCTTACATAAAACATGAAAATGCCAGGAAAAAACTGAGGATTTTTTCTTTCCGCAATTATCTGACTAGCCCGGAAGTGCTGCTTGATTACCTATTTAGTACTACTGAACCTTTTATTGGTGACACATGTGTATATATTATTAAAACTGATTGTAGGGTGTAGTTATGTTCGAAATGTAACTGTAATAACAGAGGTATTTTCGTTTAGTCGCTGTTACTTTAAAGTTAAAAGATACATTGCAGCCATTAGTGTTCGGCATAATCTAAATTATTGCAGATGATAAACTGCTAGGTGTATTAAGCCTAAATCGTAAAAGCAATTGTACTTAAATCAGTATTATTTTGTATCGAGCGAACAACAGAGTCTATTTTATTTGGAATACATTCAGTTAGCTACGATCAAGGTCCCAATTCTTGTTGACTTTCCGCTAGTTATTACATATTTTATTGCTGTTATAACAAAATGGCATTACGATGTTAGTGGCACAGGATATTGCTTACATTTACACCCACGTAGATTATTACCATATACAGGTAAAGAACCTTAAAGCCTGCTTCTGAAAATGACAGTACAATTACGTCTGTCATGTGCATCAAATCTGCTTTGTTGGAGATAAACATGTTTACAATTTCTTAGTATCTTCTATTTGAATATTTTTGAGCGGAATTGGGAGTTCTCTTCCTGGAAAATATAGTACTTGTGACATAAGTGAAGTTATGGTCGTGATTCCAGAAGGGCTCAAACCCTCGACTCCGCAATTTAACCTCTAGACCACAGTTCAAATTCTGCAGATATCTATTACCATGTTCAATAATTAATTTCTACATAGTGGTATTTCAAAATATATCTTTAAACAACCATTACAGTCTTTCTCATGGATTAAAGGATATGCAATAAAACTGTACAAAACAGTTTTTGTGTTTCGTACATGTTATGTCGTCGTATGCACCTACAATATGAAGCTTTCAAACAATTTTAATACATGTAAAAGACAAAATGATACAACATGATAAGAAATTATTTATTCTTGTGTTACTATTCATACTCGCTGGCACCAGATAAGAAAGAAAATGCCCCTGAACATGTTATATCATACTCCTAGGTATACCATGCGAAATGTAGTCGCAAACAAGGAAATATATTATCGCATTTCATTCGCGCATTTCTTACATAAAACGCACAATTCTGCAAATGGGCATTATGCATATCCTTAGGACGACGGGCACATTTTTATACAATCTCGCAAGGCATACGTATGTTTTTAACAACATAGAAAGTGACGTCAGACGACCATCAGCGTTTTTCGGAAGTAAAGAAAATGAAAGTAAACAGGCTAAACTTGAAACGAAAGTCGCATTTGCATTGGTCTATAGTCAGGGGTCACGCGCAGGGGTCACCCCGTCTAAATGTATGCGCGTGAACTTCTTTTCTTTTTGCTAATGGGGAGTCAATTTTCGGCACTTTCTTACGATGGCTTTAGCACGACATGTCAGCTTTTCATTTACGAAAATATAATTGAACTCGGAATAAACACAAATCCCACAGGGGTCCGTAACGGAGCAAGGGTATATGGAGATTTTCGGACCTTCGTCAGATCGTTCAAAACTTTCTTTTTGATGTTGTCTAAAAATGTCAGTATATGCCTCTGATGTTAGATATTTCCGTATTTGAGAGCTGCAGACCTAGACATTTCAGAATTAGTTTCAAAATGAACTTCTTGTGATAAATGTTGATTCTACGGAAGTGTGAAAGGGTCATCAGACGCTAATACGTTTTATTATGTTACAGGCGCGGAAAGGATATCGAAGAAATGATATAATTTATATTTCATTGTGTACCAGACACAATATTCACTCAGAGAGACGCGTGTACAGGTTTAATCAATGTTATACAAAAAGCTGTATAGACTCTAATGCATACATTTGTTGATTAGTTAAGCATTAGTCGTATTTCCAACTTGTCAATAATTTATTGAATGTGTCCATCGGTCTGAAATATTTATAAATGTCATACGATTAGGCCTAAAGAAAGATTGTTTGTTTCCGGTAACATGCTCAAAAAATAGGGTATGTAGGCTGGTATTTTTTTTTATGAAATGGGACTTTTCGGAAATTACTTTTGTGTTAAAAATGAATACAAATAAGGGGGTTATGCCTTTCGAGCATCAGTAAGTTGATTTCTAACATCACTGACCATTTCTAAAGCATAAAAGGGCAGTTTTGCAACATTTTGTTAAAAATTTCTTCAAGGCCTTAAAAAACATTTAGGATCAGGCCAAAAATTTAGGGTAGGTCGAGATACCAGAAACAAACATTTTTAGGCCTCAGCAAACAATTTTCAACCGATTATCCTTTATATTAGGAAGATGATGTTATTTCATCTTCACCACCCTACCATCCTAGCCTAGATTTACAACCTATATAACAATTACAGCGAGGAACGCCATTAAAGTTGACAATACCACTTGCTTTTATCTTAAATCCGCCTTTCTTATTCATGTTTAATCTTATGATTTAGTGTGCTGTTTCTATCCGTGAACATAATGATATTTATGATAAATCACAGCAATAAATTATGATATAAACAATGTCTCATGGTATTGTAAAAGAAAATTATTCATTGAAATCTTTAGGTTCGAACGGAAAGGCAGCTTTTAGGTCTTCATTAATGTTTCGATACTTATCGAAAAATGAAACAGTACCTGAAAGTGATTTAATTTATCAATCAGACTCCAACGTTATCATTCTTATATTTCATTTTAGGCTTCCAATCGATTTTCTTGTAGCTTTGTTTTCATTTAATACCAGATGAACACTGCTATCTGACGACATGAAATGAAAATTAGTTTGTCGAGCATGTTTAAGAAATGAAAATATTGTCAAGCATGTTTACAAATAAACTGTTGAATGATATAAAGAATGAAGCCTGCCATTTAATTATCATATCATTTATGAAGCCATATATTTCAACCTCACTTTAAAGCCAACGTAAATGATTCTTTTGTTTCTTTTCTTTTACGCACACAACTTGGAGAAAACGCAAACCTGAATTGCGAAAGCTTAGAACAAAATATAAGAAACATCTTATGCATTGATGGTGATTTGGGAGAACTATCTATTTTTTAAAACAGACAGGTTCTATTTCATGATTAATTTTTATCCTCGTTTACACGAGCTCTTGTTGTCCACAGTAGCTCAAGACACATATAGTTTTACGGGCATTTAGCTTTTCTTCCTGCTTCAGCATGGAATAAAATATATTGACAAGGCCGTAAAACGCTTAGCAGGGAAAACTTATAGACAGTTACTTCATGATTGTTTTTCGTATATCAGACAAGGACCAAAAATTGTACCAGATACAATGATTTCATTACCCTGAACATTTTCCTAGCAACGAAAGATTTTATATGTAATCTAGAAAACAGTCCCGATATTTTAATCGAGCGGCTAGAGCTAGAAGATCGTAAGTACTTACAAATAAAGAAGGCACTGGCCCCTCAATTTTTTCAATTACATTATCTGAACACGAAATGTTACATGCCAATACCAGTGGTGTTTATTCTAAAAGGAGTATGTAGTTGTAAAAAAGATCTGTCGGGTCTGCCGTCAGTTCTGATAACGACTGTCAGTCACAAGTCATCGAATTAGACATGTCAGCTACACAGAACATATATTTATATAACAAAGAAACCCACATTATACGCGAGGTATACATTAAAGAAAATCAGTTAAGGCCATATTAAGATACGTTGATTTCTAAAAATAGCTCATATTTTCAGAACTGGTTATCTTACGATTAAAAGTAATAAGAAAACAACAACATAAACAACCCAATCGAAATACCAAAACGGGGACAAATATTTCTTGACCCCGTTTCCATGATTCAATAAACTCAATTTTTATCTTTGAAAACTTTTATATTGCATTAGTACTATCAAATTAATGTAAAATTCATTTTAATAATTTTGGAAATTATATAAATCGTTCTGCATGTTGCGTACACTTTACATGAAGTCTCAACATTGTCAGAATAGTTTGTATATTTGATATATTGATAACGTGACACATAAGCACAGATAGTGCTTGACTCCCTTTTCATGTAATCATTGTTATTAATATTGTTGAATTGCTGTAGATAATAGAATTAGGGTCATTTGTGGCTCATTTGGGTTCATTATGTGAATAGCTGGATCCCAGCATCACACATTATGTCATATACAAAAGTTAAAGGGAACCATATTTTTGATAGAGCAGGTACTCGTTGTAAAACGTTATGTTTAAATTTGGACCAGAGCGAGCCTTGCGATGACCGTATGTTGATTCAAGAATGTTGACGGAACTTCACAAAGACAGTAGTATAGTCTCAGCTATGGAGTTGAGCTAATTAAAATGTTAGTTGAACATATGGATTTGCCTGATCCCTGAAATTGTCTAGCTCATAACTGAAATCATTTACGAATCATTGGTACACGAATCATTTAGGCAAGGTAGCCAGAAGAAAATTTTATATACGAGATATTTGGTCTCACCAGCTATACGTTTTAACAAAGGACATTCTATTTCGTTTGTCAGCTAGTCTAAGACATAGTCACCTTAGGGATAGGACCCATTTTATTGTTCAAGATACAAAAGGCGTAGGCACTTCCCTGGGCCATATAACCAGTATCCTGACAAACATAACCTAGAAGGCAATCTATATCCGGCCTACAGAAACGCAAACCTTGCTAAAAAAAAATTATGACAACCCTGGAATTATTATTTATGACACAAGCGCACCTCCAAGGTTGAAATATAATGCAACAATATAAAAAGTGTTTGACGGTCTTTAAAACTCTGCTTCCACGTCTCCGATATCACGTTAATTATAATTTTAGATTATTCAGTACATTTCATTATTATACCCAGTCACACATACGGCGCAGATAGCTACGTCAAGCCACGGATAGAAACGTAGTAATCCGTATCGATCCGTACCTGAGCCGTACGGATTGATACGGATTACTACTTTAAGGTAAGGATCAGGTACAGATCGATACGGATTACTACGTTTCTATCCGCGGCTAGACGTAGCTATCCGCGCCGTATGTGTGACTTGGGTATTTTGTAAAGTTAAAAGTCGTTATTTACTAAGTAAACTCTCTTTTCGTGAATCTAACAGCACTTACAATGTTTGTACATATATTTATACACAAATGTAAAATGCTTTTATGCATCAGGTTAATGCAACAATGATTTTAATAGATGTTATTACTGTTTGTCTATGACTTTCTATTTTGTGTTTAAAGTTGCAACGATATAATTCATTTAGCTAGGTTTTAGATTTTGATTGCGTGTGGTGACCGCTAGCGCCCCTCCGGTACAGACCGGCACATGTGAAGTACCATAGAACGTTTATGCACCAGCTAGATACTTTCCTGAAGAATTCTACAGTTCTTGTGGGGTTTCAAATCGACTTAGTTTGCTGGCACTAGACTAAAAGTCATCGACCTTAACCATTCGGCCACGGAGGCCCCTGTATTAATTCATAAAACGTTTGCGAACGAAAATAGTTTTATAATTTAAGTATACAGAAATGTCATATTTTTCAATTTCGAAATCCAATTTTATAAGATGGGTTTGGCAAAGTGAATCGATATCACGATATTACAAGACCCATTATACTAACTAATTTCTTTGTCCAGAATCACAAACCTATTGACATTTAATTAACTAGATTTGTTTAATAATGATGTGATACATTTATAGACCTCAAGTATTGTTGTATAGGTACAAGTCTTGGACACATCTTTAGAAAAGTGTCATTACCACGTTCTTGTTACCATACCCATTTACAAAAATTACTAAATTACAATGTCAAGAACGAAAATGGGAATCTTTAAGTAGACAGTACTTAACGATAGTGCGATAGAGCAAGAAGCGCAATTCTAAGTAACCGCACTGTCAAGAAAACAGGACTTGAAACAGTTATGTACAAACTATAATCCTTTACAAACAGACCATGTTAGAATACGAGAAATACAAGCTTTTATCAATAATACTGTTATAATAAGGGAATTCAAAGATACCATTACACTTGTTAAAGTCAGGAAACAAGGAAACATAAATATTAGCTTTGAAAAAAATGGACTCTTTCCATGTTACTCTTTGTCTTAAGTGATTATCAGTCTATTTGACATGATCAACAAAGGCAGAAATTAAAAAAGGCAACATCCACCTTATCTAAATAGACGTTGATGGAACATTACCTTTCGTATTTTTTTCCTATAATAAATATATATATGAAGAGTACAGTTGTTGAGCTTCAGTTTATATGAAGCAAATAAGGCCCAAATATATTTTTAGAACGAACATTTAAGAGTAAGAAAATGAAAACCGCATTCTGAGGACGCAACTTCTCCAAGCCACAACCCATACCAATTCATGTGTAGACGTGCACTCAGAGATACACACACGAAAATTAAGTAAAACAACTAGGACGATATCAAATATGGATGTTATACACACAATGGGTCAACTATAGATGTATGTAAAAAGTTTTCCATTATATATCAAAAAACAATAATATGAAATATAGTTTGAATTTAACATATAAAATGTTTGATAAATAACGTTTTGCAATTTTTGCTACCTCATTGATTCGGTATTACAAAATTGATTCAAATTATTTCAATATGTCTGACTATTTTTTCCAGGTCATCTGTTAACAATATTGTGATTGGAAGAACAACATTTATACAGCTATCTTGAATCAGACATTTTCGAAAAGGCTTCCTGACCGCGATATATTGTAACACTGGAATATAAATGTTCTGGCTTTTACGACAAAGCCAGTATAAAATAACTGATTGTAGAATGCACTTCAATTTATTAGTGTCTATTCAATGGAACAGTTTTACTGCAAAATGTTGTCAGTCTTCCACGCACAACAGAACAATTGAACTAAATCAAGTTTTGACAGTGTATCTCAGAAATTATAACGAACAATCTTTTTCTTTCATTGCTGCAAAGATGTAGATGGAAAATTCCTACACTTTAATAAATTATTACACACAGTCAACAGAGATGTTTTTATTATGAGATTGATAAGTAAGCAGTGGTATGTCGAAGTAATGATTTATAGAAAAGACTGAAAACTGTAGTCACAGAAGTCGAGATAATCTTCTAATTTATTACGTTAGTGTGCATTTCTAAAGATTCATTGTTACACTACACAAAGTAATAATTCAATCTCAGTGTTGTGTTCATAATCAAACGACAACAAATTACTTTCAGTATCTCGGAAGCAATGCCGAGGATATGTAACCATTCAGTTCTTCAAAACGCATTATGCCTATTTGTGCACATGCGTATGCATTCTACATTTTCGTGTAGAGTGGCGTTGTGGCCATCACCGTTAGAATTCTCCTAAGTTTTGTATGGAGAGAACATTATACTTAAAATGTTAAGTATATGTTGCACAGAATGTATGTACTATTATGTTACATAGATGTTTTAAATATAAGCAAAACACAACGGGTAAATACCTTATGAAATTTAATGTCGATTTATTTGATATGTCTACATATTATATTAATATAAATTATAGGTTTATTGCATTTAATTATTTTCTATCCCCCAATAAAAGCTATTTACTATTATTTCATCCTGAACTTAAATAAAATTATGAAGACTATTTTTTGTGTTCAATTCAGCAATCACAATTTTGACATTAGGATAGCGTCATTAAGACACCTGACATTCTGCAGCACCAGCGCATTAAATAAGTAGCGATTGATCTTGGATACTGTATTCGGCTCGAGTTGATTTTGCTAATACAAAATCCCAGATCTAGCTACTGCTGTGGTGACCATTTTATTATTTACCTCCACCAGCCTGTTTGTTGTTATCGAACAAAATCTTCAACGTTTAATGAGTTTATCGATGTTTAAATAGAACTGAGTCAAGTAGTTTGTGTGCGCTATTCATATAACTGCGTCGTCATGCATAATATATGAAAGCAGCTCGGCCATATGCAATACAAAAGGTACATTACTGATTTGTTTCTGTCATTTCGTATTTACTTGTAAAATACAAGTCGTATTTTTAACAGAATATATACATTTATATAGATATGTCATAAATAAAAAGATACATACTGTTTGTATCAAACGCCGGAATAGAATCGCTGGACAATTAATGACTGCCTTTGGAGCTGCCGGAGTGTCAGGCCAACATCCACCCCACATGTCAACATTCCGTCCGCAATATGGTTCCTCTGAAAGTATAAAATAATCAGTTATTCATTCAAGTTCTGAAATAATATTCTGGATATATGTTAAAACGGGTTAATTTGTGTGACTCTCATCAACGTCATGTGAATATTTTTAAAATGAATAAATAAAGTTATATTAACATGTCAAGTTCCACAAAGCTATACATAGGGTTAAAAACATACTTCCTTGACCGTTTCATTGCATTTTCATTCGGGAATAAATAAACTGGAAATTTAGTACAGACAAAAAAGATCAAACACAATGTAACACGAATATTATCATAGTTGCTTGATCTGGGATGCTTTTTTCAGCGCCTATGGATTTTGCCATGTCCTATCACAAGAGGCGCACAAGCGCCGAGTTCTATATATCCTGGCAAAATCCATCATATACCTCCGCCTTTTTGCTTGCTGTATTTGTCATCGAACGACATCTTGAAGGTTTATTAAAAATAGAACTGAGTTCGAAAGCGCTGTTTATAGATCAGTGTCACGTCAAGAATAGTTCGTAATTACATGCGAAGTAAAAGCCGTTTTCTTGTAGAATTCATTCAGGCATATATTTACTATTTTCTTGACGCTTACAAAATTCAATGACCGATTAAAAAATTCCATGACTGGTTCACTGCACATGTTTTCTGGAATAAACAAATAGCAAATTATAACAGACAAAATGGTGAAACATAATTAGAAGCTTTCTAGGACTTCCTTTTCAGTCGTATTCTTAAAAAAAGACAGTTTTACGTAATTTTCGTGTTTTATCTGTGTTTGAATATAAGCTCTTGTGGCAGATACCATTCAGTTTTCCCCTGCAGTAGCTACTACGAAAGGTTACCTTTCGTTACTACAGTCTGCTACCTTATTAGTTTAAGCATATGATTTACTCGAAATGAAGTTCACATCTGGTTTGGTCCACCGTTTCTTGTGTTAAAGTATCACCTGAATGGCTACGGCAACTAATGTTGATTTATAATTACCCAATTAACATGTCAAGAGCTTTGTTAATGTAATTTCTTTCCACAAAGAAGTCATGAAAATAATAAGGTCCGAAATATGTGCCAAGCCAGAACTTGAAAGAAATAAGAAATACTTGATTTTATTGTTCAATTTGTTATCTTGAATTTGAAGAGTTTTTATAATTAGTGTTTTAAAATGCGATTTTGACTATCACTGAGATTTTCGTAGAAAGAGAAACATGTAACCTGTCTAAAAACGATAGTTAGTGCGGACTTCATTGTGCATATATAAAAGGGATGCTGTATTCGGCTCAAGTGGATTTTTGCCAGGTTGCAACACAAAGTTTGAAGTCATTGCCCGGTTACGTGACGTCGTTTTAGCGTAAGCGTGTTTTAACAGAAACAAGCATATTAGAATATGAAATAATAACCCTAAAATAGGTAATGAAACGTAATTGTGAAATTAAAACACACTGCAAAGAAAGCTAAAGCAAGCCTGTCAAAACCTACAGCAAGTATGATCAAGAATAGACTGCTAAAATTATAAGATTAGTAGTACTAAAATATTTTTAAACAGGTCGATAGAGAACATTATTAAAGACACCACACGGATACAAAAAAGAAATGAAACACAACATATTTCAAACAAGCACAAGAAAGCAGTGAAGATCTTAAACTGTGTATAGTCCGTCATAGTGAGGAAATATCATATATAATGCCTGATCATTTTGCAACAATAACTCTAGATTATGTTCATCTATTCATGCAAACCTTAATATTCTTAAATATTAAAGGACAATAACGTATTGGTTGGTATTTTTAAAAAGCTGGACATGTTCTATTTTTTACTTTTATCTAAAATAAGATATTTTCAAATTGGAAAATGTTTCTAGTTCTGATATTGAGACTATTATTCTATTTACTTGTCCTCATTATCAGTTATGCCATACATGCATTCAATTGTAAATCACATGCATTCACTTGTAAATCATTATAATCTAAAAGAGATGTTTTTCGTGGGGTGGGGGTGTGTAGCAGGGTCTATTGCTCTTTTTGCTCTAAAGTTATGATTTTCGGTATTATTCTTTCTTTCTTATTATAAACTTCCATTTATCATTTCCTAGCATTATCCTCATAATGCTGAGCGACATGCGATGAAGCTACTAGTACCATTGTTCAAAATTCATTAGTCTTTGGTATGCCGCGGCCGGGGAGCGACCCACGTCCTACCTTACACGAAGCAGGCGTTCTACTACTAGGCTACCGAGGCGGTATTTGCCTTGTTGAGAAACTTTGGAAGGCGAACTAAGGATCACATTAACTTTTATGTCCTAGCATTAAGAGAAAATGTAGTCAGACGTCAAACTTTCCTATGATATCTGCATACTACAACATGTTATTACCTACTTATTTACAATAATTTGTTTGGGAAATGCCGCTGATCTGCTCTACTTTTAACTAATAGGATGCTTTGAGCTGTACCTTAGATAATCCCTTTTCTAATTGGAAATTGTTGTTCTTCTTCGAGTCGTGTGTTAGTATCTTCATATCGTTAATAGACGATAGGGAAAATTAATAATTGTAAATATTATTGTTATGAGCAAACGGAGATACAAACAAGTATGTGAGTGAAAGTGACCGACATAAAACTTTATTACGGTGTATATTTCTATTATATTATATCAAAAATTGCCTGCCGATACAGTACGATCAAGAACACTTATCATTACTGTTAATACTGTAGAGTACATTGTGATACACTAATTAAAATTTGTCTGGACATACTCTTTCATCACGGAGGCATCATCTTTCTAAGATTCTGATAACTCTTGGCTGATGTATATACTTCTTCCAACTTTCCTACAAAATAATTTATTTCAAATAAATATGTCTTAATATACTGTATTTTTTTTCCATTTACGTTTGATACATATTTAAATATAAAGATTGAGTTAATTATCATCTGCCTCGCAGATGTCACTGTTAATTATTATACTAGGACCGACTGTTGATAATAAATTGATACAGGAATCGTTTCATTTCAACCTAAGTTTAAACTATTATAATTGCCTGCCAGTCAGCTGTCTTTGGAATGTGGGATAACATTTAAAAATGGCTCATCTTCTCTCAGAAGAACACATATTAAGTACTGAATGCATAACGAAGTTCCTTTCTGCAATTAAGTATTTATGTCATTTATGTGCAAGATTTATGCATAAAACTGATATGAAAATCAACGTCATAACTCACCCGATACATGGAACCCAAATCCTCATGCATGCATCCCAAATGAGCCATAAATCAACTGCATTAGCGAAACTTAAAGATTATGAAATCACTTCAAATTTATATGAAGGATAAACTAGAGCTATAAACTATTAATACAAGTTTGCCATCTTTTGTGTATGAAGAGCATAATGATGCTTTCCTAAAACTAATCCCATCATTAACCTTATGTGTGTGCACATTTATGTTTTGTTCAAATATAAGTATAACTTAAGAAATATCAATATGGTAAATCCAAGATTACAGTACATCAATGTTCCTAAGTACTGCACTAAGAGTATAATTGCTAGGCAAATATGTTAAATGTTTAAACCAGTTACAACAACAATGTTGAATCTGTAATTGTCCAAACTGAGTTAATTAACCGAGATAGTTTTAGGTGCCTAGATGATAACGCACCTGGATGCGCTCAGCTATATCTCCAGTAAATCCCCCAGTTATAACAAAACGTAGAATAAACCTCAAGAGTAAATAGTAAACAAGGCTATGACATTATGAATAATACATAAATGGCTGGGCAAAGGCCATATACTATATTATATTATCCTTATTTTGCTTGCTTACAAATCTCTCGAAATAAATGTGTTTATCTCAATGTCCAAACTGAGTTAATTAACCGAGAATATTTTAAGTGATATTGGCATAGTTGATAACCTTAATGCACCTGAATGCACTCAGCTATATCTCCAGTAAATTCCCCAGTTATAACAAAACGCAGAATAACCATCAAGAGTAAATAGTAAACAAAGCTCTGTCATTATGAATATGACAGAAATGGCAGGACAAAGATCATATACTACATTATATATTGCTTACCTCGCTTGCTTTCTAATCTCTCGAAATAAACATACTTATCTCCATGATGCCGCCATTATTTTAATATTCCCATGAGTTATGTATAATACAAAATTGTAGCATCCATCATGTATTTGTGTTTTACTTAAAGAATGTGTTGTGTAATGGAGCATAACACCTTAAGATTGTTATTATTTTGAAATGATTGAAGTAAATCTAGAATTCGTTTTTGTTTGATCTGATTCTAACATGGATGCATATGTTATTTATTGGATTGCGCTGATATTTTGTTTTGAAATATATGCAATTTTATGAACTTGTCAAGGTATGTATTATCAACTTCAGTAAGTCAAATATTATATGAGCATCAGTCGTTTACTTGCAAAGCAACGGAAAAATACCTTGGTGTCACTAATTGGACATAGCTTAGCTCTAGACATTGTCAAGAGATATGCCTGGTTTTCCAATTTACAGAGTGAAAAGGAATAGAAATCCCCCCGCCCCCAAATGAGACAATTTCACAGTCTACTTCGTAATTATGCAAATTAATTTCGGTCTGTAAATCGCACGCACACGATTAATTGAAAAAGTGAAAAGAAGAAAGTATAAAAACCTTAATGAAAACTATAAAAAATCATTTATCAGTCTTCTTTAAATAGATAGCCTTACATGTCCTGGCAGATTAGAAATAGAGAATAACAGGTTACTGTCTTTTAAGAAATGCTAGATATGGTCATGCCATTATTAACAACTTGTGATATTTTTGTTAAATAGGAGCGCAAATTGTAATCAGTGTTATCATTTCGAAAGTAGTGCGGCAATAAAAGTAGGCGGGGCTCTTACAATCGGATGTCCTTGGACTTTATCATAGGTTAACATAGGGTAAAGGCTGCTTTTCTCAAACAGGCTTTATCAGGCAGTTGTTCTAGTAATGGCATGATAAATACATTTATAGGATGCTACTTTGTATGTTTTTACCTTCGAAAACCGTGATCCTCTTTCGTGTTAAATCATTTTAAGAAAATAAGATGCTTCAACATATTCCCAGTAAGTGTTTGTATCATATGCGATGACAAGTTTCTCTTTAAGAAATTATTTTGAAAATATGAAATGTCGATTTAAGGAAGTTGAAGTGCAAAATCATCAAATATTTAAAACAATATGTTATCATGTCAGACATCTAAACTGTTGCAAGAAACATTATACAACATAAATGAAACATAAAACTTTGTCTTAAAGTGCAAAGCAATGGCAACGCTTCTTATGTTTGTCTTGAAGTATTAGATGATGCTGTTTAGCTTAGCTTACTGTTTGGCTTGTGAACACGATAGAGACCATATTTTGCCATTGATTTTAATAAAACTTGCACACAACTTGTATTGGTATAATATCTCGGGTCCTTTCGAAAACTGGCCAGATCCCATCATGGGTTCCAGTGTTATGGCCCCTTGAGGGGCCAAAAATTGCTATTTTGGCTTTTGCAGCCATATAGAGACTTGTAAATTTAAAAAACTGGCCAGATCCCATCATGGATTCTAGAGTTATGGCCACTTAAAGGACCACAATTTGCTATATTTGGCTTGTGAACAAGATAGAGACCACATTTTGCAATTGATTTTAATAAAACTTGTACACAATTTGTATTGGTATAATATCTCGGGTCCTTTCGAAAACTGGCCAGATCCCATCATGGGTTCCAGTGTTATGGCCCCTTGAGGGGCAAAAAATTGCTATTTTGGCTTTTGCAGCCATATAGAGACTTCATTTATGGTTTAAATTGTTACAAACTTACAAAATATCTTCAACAACAATAGATCTTGGATTCCATGATGAATCCAGCAGATCCAATGATAGGTTCTGGAGTTACGGCCCCTGATTGACCACTGAAAGAGCCATTTTAATTTTACCTTGTGAACATGATAGAAGTGACATTTTACATTCGATTTTAACCAGACTTACAAACAACTTAAGTCACAGTGTTATCTCTGTTCTTTTGAAAACTGGCCAAATTCCTTCATGTCTAATATGCCCTAAAGGGGCATTTTCTATACAGCTCTTCCAACCATATAGAGGTTTCATTTATGCTTTGATCTGAAACAAACTTGCATAGAATGTTTATCTTGATGATCTCTTGGCCAAGTTCGAAACTGGGTCATGTGTGGTCAAAAACTAGCTCACCCTCTCAAATCAAAGGAAGTGCTTGTTAACACTCTGGAGGCCATATTTATGATCCTATCTTCATGAAACTTGGTGAGTGTGTTTATTTTGATGATTCTTATGCAAAGTTTAAAAAGACTGGGTCATATGGGGTCAAAATCTAGGTCACCCGCTTAAATCAAAGGAAATGCTTGTTATCACTCTAGAGGCCACATTTATAATCCTATCTTCATGAAACTAATTAAGAATGTTTATCTCGATGAATCCTTTGCAAAGTTTGAAACTGGATCCTGTGGGGTCAAAAACTAGGTCATCCGCTTAAATCAAAGGAAATGCTTGTTAACACTCTAGAGGTCATATCTTTGATCCTATCTTCATGAAACTTGGTAAGAATGTTTATCTTGATGATTCCTTTGCAAAGTTTGAAACTGGGTCATGTGAGGTAAAAAACTAGGTCACCACTCAAATCAAAGGAACAGCTTGGTCAGAATGTTTATCTTGATGATTCTAAGGCCAAGTTTAACAGGTGGGCGATATAGGGTCATCATGACCCTCCTTTTTCTACTTAAGCTCAGAAAATGTGTTATTAAATATCGGTAAATAACACAAACTACGGACCATCCACTTATATAATAATCTTGTAATATTTATCAGTATTAACCCTTAGTTACCGGAATTATACTTACATTCACAAGCATGTCGAACAACAAAGTATGCAAGCTGTTTAACTGTGGGTCGGTAGCATACTGCTCAACCCGGGGCTAGAGGGCGTGGATGGTAGCTTGCATTTCCACTACCGAAACACTACTCCATGAACAGGCTCAATCAAACCGAGCCTGCAACATTTTCGTTTATATCGTGTTGGGCGACCTATGGTTTTCTACTTTTTTATTTTGTATTTTTATATCAAATTGAGGTGACAAAACGGTTAAGATAAATCATGCGACGAACACGAAAGCGGAGGCAGTCCGTAGAACGTTTTGTTCAAAAGAAAACAATATCTTCTGCGTAAAATACCAAGGACAAAAAACTGCTCTTACATATTTCTGCATGAAATCGTACAATGGATAGTAAATACAAGTCTGCGTTTCCTTTAAATGTGATTGTTTTTATCGCTTTTCTTTTGTAAATGGCATTATGTCCCTTTTAATAATGACAAACGAGAAAGAAATAAAAAAGCAAATTCGTGGTTACTTGATTTCTAAAAATAGGTCTACGACGAAGTTCAAAGGAATTTACATATGGTAGGGGCTGATATGTTTTGTAACAAAGGTTGAAATTCTTTGTAGATGTAACGTTTTTACAATTTTATCAGTCATGGCGGATTGTCATTCTTACCGTGTCAGAACGTACCCTCATACAAAGAAAGATCCAACAGAATTTTACTGAAATTCGGAAAGGAGACTTTCAGCAAAGAGAAACTTGATAACTTGTATGGTGTGATTAACTTGTCAGACAGCCTGTACTAATTTAATTAGCTCGTTCGATTTCTGAGAAATATATCGTGTACAAGGTATTGTCTTCATTTGGTCGTCGGCTTAGGACTCCAAAACCTTTATAGCTTTGAAGCTTTGCACACTAATTTATCATCATTAGGTAAGTAAGTTGACCAAGGACCAAAATTTTCACACGCGCTTTTGTTTGTATTATGGCTTGTTTTGCACTTTTATGGTTAAGATCTTTATTTAGATCTAAATTTCATAAATTATTAAATTGAATGCTTTATCCATTCTATCATCAATAGGTGAGCATAAAGGCAAACAAACATAATAATAACCTAACATAACTCTTTTCGTGCATATTACCGTAATCAATCACTTAAAGTCGAGCGGTGACACGCGCAAGCGGTGTTTTTGTTTTAGCTATATCACTATTAAAGTATTAAAGGCAATGAAAAAGAACTGTTTTCTCATTGATTCTTGGTATGTCCTTTATTCAACGTTACTTTGATTATGCTTGCACCTTGTATGCTGAGTTGACAACTCAAAACAACAAATAAAATGTTTTAATAACTAAGAATTGGAACCAAGACAGTACATTGACCCTGAACACGAACAGTTCCTGGTTCATAAAAATGTTATTCCTATTAAATGTTAAAACTTTTCAACCTAAGAATACATGGGCAAGCAATAATTCGACTACCTTGAGAAAAGCAGGTAAAGTTTTAAAAGTGCTTTCTCAGCCCCAAATGTCAATTGTTTTTCCAAACTGTTTTTAGCTAAGCTATAGAGCTTAACCTGTCTGCCTGTCCATCCAAAAGTCAAACTTTGGACTTTCTTAGAGTATCTTTATCGCACATTTAACATATAACTTTGCAGCAAATTATTCATTTTCATTTTATAAAGACATTATTTGGTGTTGTCTAAACACCAATAAACGATATATTACATTTGTGTCATTCTTTTGAATTACTGATCTTCTAAAACATTATTATTTACAGCTGATAGTGCTTAAATGAATATGCGTAGTGTTCCTTTATTTCTTTGTTTTGTCCTTGTATGTTTGCTTTGTGTGTGGGGAGGGGTGGGGGGGGGTGTGCGTGTGTTGGGGTGTTGATCTTGTGCGCATTTGGGGAGGCTGCGTTTTTAGAACGTGGCTTTCCCTGTTGGATATTCTTCCTTGTTTAAATATTTAATTAATTATTGTACCAACTCAATTTTCTAGCTGTCCTTTACTTTAAATGTTATACATTTTCTAAAATTGTACGAATCAATTCCTAGTAAGGAAGATAAAGTTATCTTTATACCAAAATTAAGCGAATAATTATATAGAAAGCGGATCTCGTTTTATAATATAACTTTGTAAAATATTTACCTGCCTTATCCATATATGTATAAATAGCTAATTGTTTACCTAATATTTTCATTGTGCAGTGACGAAACATTTGAAAAACCGTCTTTATTAATTTTGTGTATTAAAATCCTTTGTCAAAAACCCATGAACAAAATAGCTATTATCTTGACCGTAGACACATCATTTAAGACAAACTAAAACTGATATTGTGATCTTGCAATGAATCATTCAGCAAGACGAAGCATTTGTGTTATTACACACTTATGACAAAGTTAAGAGCTTGTTTGCGTGACACTTCGTATATACATTAATATATTGATAAGTTAATTTCCATGCTGGTGGCAAGGAACTACTCTCTCTAATTACTATGTACTTCAAGGAAATCATTGGTCGATCTTGAACTAAAGGTACTCAAAAGCAATATTCCTTTCATTGTGTTGCCACTTATGCGTTGAAAATAAGGACTTTTCGTTATGTCGCGGTGGCGAGAGAGCGAATTATGCAGCATTTTTAATTTTGTCGTCCTGGCCCATGCGGGAACGCGCCGTGGCGAATTTTTGAAAGTTTAATCGTGTTGTCTTGGCGCGAGCACCAACTCGACAAAATGAAAGTATCAACAACGTGCACGCCAACGCAAAATAACACAACATGTATACATATGTTTCTTTCTGTAACGTTTTTTTCTGTTTCGTTATGTTTCGTTGTTAGTTTCATTTTGTCGCATTGGCGTGCGCAAGAACGACACACAAACCTTTCAAAATTTCATTATCAATTATAAATCATATTTAAAGCCACGTCATGCTAGCGCGACATAAAGAAATGCCCTAAATTAGCGAAAATACAAATGCGTGAGGTTACCATTTTAAGAAAACAAGATATTTCATTCAACTGTTTTGTTAGTATAAACTTTATTAGAAAGTATTATATCCAAACATTATAATTATTAATTCTATTTTAACAGGGCTTGCGAGAAAAATAAGGAGAAAGGGTTAATGAAGTTACGTATGAAAGTGAAAACGTGAAACATCTCAAAGACGTTTATGATGTATTTATACAACTTTTTCGCAATTTCTACATGTACATATTGTAATTATAATGATAAAGAGTAATATATATTAAGTCGCGTTGCATGCTTCCAAAAATTCAACTTGTTATTTTTTTACTTTCACAATAAACGTTTTGTGTGGTTCACTGGCACCAGATCAGAAAGAAAATGCCTCTGTACACGTTATATCCTACCCTTAGGTATTCTATAAGAACCATGGTCATGAACGGGAAAATATACTAACCCGTTTCAATCGTACATTTCTTAACTTAAACGCGCAGTTCGGTGAATGGGTACCAAGTATATTGAACAAGCGATAAGTTATCTTCCGACGTGCACCAGTCACATTGTCTCAATGTTCCATATTGCTGAGATCATCAACATATCTTATGCTTTCGTCAACGTTACAGAAAAAAACTTGCGTGACCTTCCCTACTGAACATCCGGTCTAGAGGTCACGGCAGTGTGCACATGTTAGGCGAAACGTAAACAAACAAAAACAGAATTTAAAAAAATCACAATTTTACACTAAAACTCGAAATGATGAATGAAATTCATCTTGTATATGATTTTTAATTTGAAATCATACATTGGTCTACATCTGTTCTGTTTATTTTATTCATTTTGCACATTTATGCTGCATTTTCACATATTAGCAAACACGTGTAGTAAAATGATGATTGACATACATTTTCACAACAGCCAATCAGAATGGGGTTTTGTCGTGTTGAACGATCTGTGGGGTTTCCACTTTTTCTATTTGAATTTGTAATCTAGAACGGAACTTCACCAGGGAAGGTCAAGCAAGTTTTTTTGTGTAACGTTGAAAAAACAATAAACTACGCGTTGTTTTTGTAAGATAAGAAGTATTGAAGAAATGTGACCGGTACACAATTGAAGATAAATTACCACTTGTTTGATATCCATAGTACACATTTACCGAACTGCGTGCTTTAGGTATGAAATGCGGGATTGAAACGGGTTACTATAATTTCCCCTTCATGACCATGGTTCTTATAGGGGTAGGGTATAACATGTACAGAGGCATTTTCTTTCTGGTCTGGCGCCAGTGGTGTGGTTTATGGCGGGCGTGAAACTGTTTATACATGAATATGTTGATAACTTAATTCCCAAGCTGGTGGTAATGTTCTTATGTCTTGGCATCAAATTCTACTTTTTCCGCTAATGTATCTAGGAGTGGAATTTTTCATTATCTTTCATAAACAGACTGGATGAAACCAATACTGTTATTATATGAGCCGTGCCATGAGAAAAACAACATAGTGGCTTTGCGACCAGCATGGATCCAGACCAGCCTGCGCATCCGCGCAGTCTGGTCAGGATCCATGCTGTTCGCTTTCAAAGTCTATTGCTATTAGAGAAACTGTTACCGAACAGCATGGATCCTGACCAGACTGCGCGGATGCGCAGGCTGGTCTGGATCCATGCTGGTCGCAAAGCCACTATGTTGGTTTTCTCATGGCACGGCTCATATTGCTTAGTTGCGTTCTTTGCCTCCAGAAGGCTCTTAAAAAGAATAGATCAAATTACAAACAAAAAGGACAAATTAAGCCGTAAGCTTTTACGTGTCACCATTTACAATTTGTATTTTACATGGATCTTACTTTCTAAATTCTGTTTTCATTTATTCAGCTTTACTTTATTGTTTTCTGCATAAATGTGTCAGATTATTTATTCATTTACTGATTGGTTTAGTAATTTATGTAATTTTTCTTCTACGATCAAACTTATGTTTCTATGTAGGCAAAACAAATATTGTAAAAGCACAGGATGTCTCATTTTCCTCAATAAACTGTGCCTTTGACCTTATTTTTACAGCGGTTGTTTGATTTTCATAAAATTGTTTTATTTGAGTCTTTAGATTGGATCATTTGTGTCACTATTTTCTTTCCTACTTAATAAAAGCTCTAACCTGTTTTCAAGAGTTGAAATATTTGGTTTATTTCGTTTATGCTCGGAGCAAAAAGCAGTTGTCATTGATTTTATTTTACATTTAGTTAAATCCCACCATTTTCTTTTCGAATTACATACTGCCTTGTCTATTTTCCAAACCGCCCAAAACTCTTCTACTAGAGAGACATAATTAGGATTATCGAGAATACTGGTATTTAGTTTTCAAATACCCGGCCCCCTTTCTACGTCTTCTATGTTTATTTTTAAGGAAATTAGGTCGTGATCCGAAAACATGAAATGTGTAATTTTCGTATTTAATATTTCGTTATTGATCGGCTTCGAGGTAAGAAAATAGTCAATACGCGACTTGCTGTTGTTACGTACGAATGTATAATCTCTCGTTGACGGATAGCGCCTTCGCCATAAATCTTCTACATCAAGCGAAGAAATTAAATTTGAGAGATCACGTGACCCACAATCTTCGTGCGCTCGCATCGAGCTGATCTTCCGATCTGAACTTGTATTTAAAGTACAATTGTAGTCATCCGCAATTATATGTGGCATGTCAAACTGCAATAAATTCTCTTTAATAAAGTTAAAAAATATTTTCCTTTCTTTCATGTCATTTGGAGCGTAAACATTTGATATTCTGTACATTAACTCTTGTTTCGGTTATGACCCCTTCTTGTATCATATCTATAATGTACAATAGGAAAAATGAAACTATACAAAAAACGTGTACACTATAGGTTTTGCGAACAAAATTGAGGCTTTGATATTTCAAAATTGCCAAGCATTTTGTCGCGTCGAAACGAGTCAAATCTAGTACAGAACTGAGCTACTATTATAAGGATATGTACTTAAACACATTAATGAGCCGTGCCATGAGAAAACCAACATAGAGGATGTGCGACCAGCGTGGATCCAGACCAGCCTGCGCATCCGCGCAGTCTGGTCAGGATCCATGCTGTTCGCTAACAGTTTCTCCAACTCCAATAGGCTTTAAAAGCGAACAGCATGGAGCCTGACCAGACTGCGCGGATGCGCAGGCTGGTCTGGATCCATGCTGGTCGCACACCCACTATGTTGGTTTTCCCATGGCACGGCTCATTTGTCCATTCCGTATTGTCACATTTGCTTATTTATGAGAATATTCCGGTTTTAATGGGAATCTAAATCATGGTTCTGGTGCGTGCACATTAGGAATTAGGTGCAAAATATCTTATTTAGGATTCATTATATATCGGATAGCAGCCGGACTCATCGAGAAAAAAACAATAAACTATTAAGGCTTTCAGACAGAGTTCTGGTAATATATGTATATAATGGTCTAGCTTAAAGCCTAGATGTTAGTGTATTTAAAATGTTTTGATAGTAGACCGCCGATGGCATGTCGCGGTGTGAAGCAATGACATGAAATAATGTTAAGGTCACTAAAATGTTTTACTGGTGTCATTTATGAGGAAATATCTTGTTTCCCATCTTTAACATGTGATACAAATGTAACTACTGAAGATTTTAAGAATATACATATGATTTGTTTGACAAGTGCTAACACTTGAGAAAAAATGCAGCAATATGATTTAACACTTACACGCCCGCTTAGCTCAGTAGGGTTGGTCTACGGATCGCGGGGTTGTGAGTTCGATCCTAGGGCGGGGCGTATGTTATCCGTGACGATTTGATAAACGACATTGTGTCTGAAATCATTCGTCCTTTACCTCTGATTCATGTGGGGAAGTTGGCATTTACTTGCGGAGAACAGGTTTATACTGAATAATGAAACAGAATCCAGGAACACTGGTTAGGTTAACTGCCCGCCGTTACATGACTGAAATACTGTTGAAAAACGGCGTTAAAACCAACACAAACAAACAAACAAAAATATTAACATTTAAAATATCTAAATAAAAGAGAAAAATTAGAATTCCGCAGGTCAATACAACAAAAATGAAAATGTTGCAGACTCGGTTTGATTGTGGAGCCTGTTCATGGACGGTAGTGGAAATGCATGCTACTGTCCGCGCCCTCTAGCCCCAGGTAAGCAGAACTCAACATATACGCATGCTACAAGTAAAGACACAATTTAGAGACATCCTCAGACGTATCCATACATGGAACCTTCAGTATATACATTTGTGTCTAATTCTATGAAACGCAGCGCAGGGTACACAGGTATAATAATGGCTTAGCCCTATCAGGTGATAATTCTCGTTTTTACTGTCTCCTGCTCAAACGAATTATAATAACCTTTTAAAAAATCCAGTGAAACGCAATAAAGATTCCTTAAAATGTTACTATAAATTGTCTCACCCAAAATGTATTGCATCTAATACAATATTACACTTCAGAATAAAATAAACCAATTTCTGTCCATCAGCATTTCAAATCTCAAATCGGTGCTTTATTCACCTATAAACTAGCCATAAAAGCTTTCTCATATGTCATGACAATGTATACTTTTAGAATCTTTGAGTCAATGTTGCAGTCTTAATTTAGAGTAGTAATGTTTCTACCTAAGAAAATAATTCATTTAACATTATCCATGCAGTGAATCTCCGTGCAAAAGCTCGAGTTAGGTTCCAATTCTCAGTGACATTGCTAAAGCGGCGAACAATAACACATCCGGATACGTATCAAATGGTGTGACTGTAAAAGTTATAGTCTTAATAAATATGAAAGGATAGACAAATAACACATGATAAAACAATTGTAAACGAGTGCTAAAGATTTCTGCTATTTGTCATTAATAACTATCTTCTTTCAAAAACTTTGTTCGTATCCATGACAAATAAAATAAAACATCTTCAGTATCATAGTATATGAATGGACTATATGAATGGATAGAAAAAGCAAACTGACAGTAAATCAACATCTCCTATTTCACGCAAGCTTTCGCTGTTGTAAGAGTGTTGCTTCTAGATGCGGCCTGGCCTTTCAAGCAAAATCTAAAATAATTTTAATCGATATACTGACATAAGTAAATGAGATAAAATCGAACACACAAGATCCAAATTTCCTTCTAAAGTCAAGAACACAACCCGGTTAAATGAGTCTGTTCATTTGTGATAAATGAATAAGTAACATCCACTAATGCAAGCTTTACCAGTACCGACTTATTCACTGAATGAACTTTATGATCCCGAAGGAACAGAAAATATAAAAACACTAAGTCAAAGTACAGAGAGATATAAAACGACCACAACACAGCATTAAACGACTGATGTTGTGGTAAGGTTATGGTAATAAGTCTAAAGTCTGTAATAAGAGCCTTAAAAATTTTTTTCAATGGAAATGATGCAAGGCGATAGTTTCATATAAATTAGAAAAGAACAATACTGACCAGCAAAAGGTTAATTATTACATACTCGTTTCTATTCCCCGTTAAGTTACACTGGTACCGGAAACGTCAATATTTTCCATATACTGACGCCTGAATTTCATATCGGGTGCGTGACGTAATTCAGTGTTTGTTCTTGCACTATTTTTTCTTTTCTGATCAGTATTATCAATCCTATTCAGGCTGTTGAACATATTTATGATATTTACATAATATTTATACGTGTAGATGCGTATGTAATAAAAAGGTTATTATCTTTGCATCGGGAAATATGCACTCGTTCTTCTGCGGAAGAATACTGCGCTCCTAAAGTCGCGCAATATTTCCGCTGAAGAACTCGTGCATATTTCCCGATACAAAGCTAATAACCTATAATTATATATCTGTGTTTTTTCTAGTATAAAATGATACACCTTTATGTTATCTTCTTGTATTATATCATGCAGTTTAAATGTTGTATGTAGTATTAGGTGAGTTCTACTAGAATAAGATGTCGATATTTAAAATCTATTGCTATAAGATGTTGTCTTCTATGGTATGACTCGGGACAGATCTCTGGAAATAGAATAGCTTTCCATGATCTTGTCTGCTCTCTGATATTACCGTGAAATTACCTCATTTATAGGCATTTTCATTCTCCATTCACCCCGTTAATTAATAGATATGATATATCTCTTGATGTAACCTAAGCCTAAAATAATGCAGTAGTCCAGAATTTTGTATTGAATCAGTCATCCCGCATTTTCATAAAACATTTATCGCCGTCTGTATTTAAAGATTATAATATGTATATCAGAGTTAGATGAGTGATACAAATATGAGTCATTGTAAGGAAACACACAACGAGTTATCAAAGCACTGTCTTAATGTCAATCACAATTCGCTGTTAATATTTACAACTGTCCTTGACAGTTCCCGCTTGGTTACAAATATCTTTACATAACTACACCACAAGAAAAACTTGTCATATAAGCAAACAACCAGCCATTTTCGTTAACAATAATTTTCCCTATTCAAACGGCAAGAATGTAATGTTGCAGGCATGTAATTTGTATTTACCTTATTTCTCGAGCGTAATATATGAATATAGAATTATTTGAATAATTAGATAGTAGCGAGGGATATTGTGGGAAAACCTTAGCAAAGGCTGTTCTTATAATTTTCTCATCAAAATACAGAAAATACCAGGAAAGTAATATTGCTCTTATCACTTATGAAATCGTACAATGGAGAGTTAATACAAGGCCAGATTTTCCTTCATGTGCGACTACTTTTAGGCTGTGACTAAATACAGAGTTGGTGCACCTGTGATATATTACAGACTCCGGTATATACCGGATTAACTAAATTTGAAAGAAAACATCTTAAATGTATCTATTTTGTAACCATGGTGATACTAACCCTAACCTCTAGTCAGTATATTATGCATTTGATACACTAAATGCGTGCGGACATGCAAAAAAATGAGTAATTTTGCCGTGCGCTCCATTGGATAATAATTCCGCGCCTGCGCAGAACGGCTGCACCAACTCTGCAATGAGAAACATTTCTACTTTTATTGTTTGGCTTCTATAAATGGCATGGTTTCCCGTAAAGATGACCAAACAAACAGCAATGTTAATTTACAGTACAAAAGTCTGTACAACAACTGTTAAATTTAATTTATGGCAGATACAGATGCATTTTTTAATTAAGATTTCCATTCCTAGAAACGGATCATGGAGAGAGCGATGTTAACATTTTCAAACCAGAGTGAAAGTGGGAGATTTAATGACAGCAATTAACGATTAGGATTATATCTTTTTTCAAAACATGGACAATCACCAAATCGTAGAAAGCATGAGTTAGTAATGACAAAATCCCACCAGTGCATTTACGTTTTTTACGAATTTAAACCCAATAGTTTATACATAATTTATTTTAGGTCGATTGTGAAGCAAGTTCTACAAGTCGACACCTCATTCGTGATAGAGGGAACGAGAGAAGAGGCCAGGAAGCTACTGATACCATATTTCGCCTCTTTGGTATGACGCAGCCGGGGATCGAACCCACCACCTCCCGCACTCAAAACGGACGCTACACTACTAGACTATCGGGCCGGTTACAAATGCCGTGGCGATACTTTAGATTTCTGACTTGGGTATGCTATGAGTTAAGCATTTTTAAGCATTTGACATTTTTAAGATTATTTAAAAAACCAAAACATCACGTTATTATGGTCATAATGTGACCAAACGTAAATTTTAAGCAATTTTTGTCGCCAAATTCTGGAGGTCAGTGCCTTTAATGTGGTCTTGTACACATTTTTTAACTTACCTTTCGTTCAGTAAAAACACGCATTGTATTTTACCTACTACTCAATGTGTAAAATAGGAACATGTTTGCGTGAAACGATGTATTTAAGTCACAGTGAAACATTTCCAGTGTAGTGGTATGTGTCTTTTTTCTCAAGTTACAATATAATTTCAAAATATCTTCCTACACCGTTGGCAGTCCTTGGACTAAGCAAAAGAGCTACAGTAACTAAAGATCGGTAGTGTCTTAATAATTCATACTGTGAAATTATGAAGTGTGACGATTTAACACTACGAGAATAAAACAAAATCATTTAACTTTTGATAGAGAAGTTTGAAATTATGAAGTATGGAATTATGACCTTTTATGAACGATATGGATGTATACTTCAAGATTTCATCCTTCAAGGTATCACTGTTTATGGAAAATGAGGTCGCAAAGGGGAAAATCTTCGAATATTTAAGTTGCAAAATGTGAAATCAGCTTTCGTAACCTGAGGTATTGTGTTCACTACTCATTACATGTACAGATGTGTATTACGATACGCCTGTGCGTATTTTCATATTGTTGGTACGCCACCTTTGATATTAATTAATTAAGTTAGAGCAAATAGTATCCTGTTTTTGACATTTTCAATACATTGTTTTGCCCGCCCGCTTAGCTCAGTAGGGAAAGCGTTGGTCTACAGATCGCGGGGTCGCGAGTACGATCCCCGGGCGGTGCATATGTTCTCCGTGACGATTTGATAAAATACATTGTGTGGGGAAGTTGTCAGTTACTTGCGGAAAACAGGTTTGTACTGGTACAGAATCCAGGAACACTGGTTAGGTTAACTGCCCGCCGTTACATGACTGAATTACTGTTGAAAAACAGCGTTAAACCCAAAACAAACATAAATACATTTTGATAATGTTATAGGTCAATAATCTGAGTATTGTCAAATGCGTTTGTTTCTCAATCTTATCTAGAGGATATGTCTTTCTGTTGTTTCTTCCTTCCATTTCTATGATAAAGTATTGAAATGTATGAGCAATAATACAATAATTTTGCTTTATCTTTTTTGTTATTTATTGTTTTAATAGTGTTCAACTATCTGAACTATTTCAATTTTATCGCAAAGTTATAAGAGTGTTTATTGGGCAGCACAATGTATTAAGAGAGTTGAAATTGTGATCCCGCTTGTGAAATATGTTATGACATTGACGAAATATCATATTCTAAGTATCACATACATTAAATAAGTACACTTAGTCTATATAATATTTTGCGATTTGAAAAAAGCTAAAAGCTTAATCCGTACATTCGTGAAATACACTACTAGACTGCATTTAGCTGGAAGGAAGAGAAGGCGTTTATCAGTATCCGTGATATATGTTCATATTTTGACAACGGTTAGATGCATTACTTTGTCTGAATTATTTGCGAATGTCATGCACCACGATACTATTTTACTGCACATGTCACACAAGTTGATCCAAAGCATAAACAATCATTTATTATTAAGTATTTTTGCTCGATACCATTTTTTACACATCACTATAAAGAACTTCAAGTGGTTCTATGGTCCAAGTATGTCAGCCAATTTTTAATTAAGTTACTTTGCATGGAAAATTTCAGCAATTTTGTCATATTAAATTTCCAAAAATGCATATTGTAACAGATTTATCATCATTTTACTGTAACAACATGTACCTTCACAACATCGACACATTGAAGGGCGCATGTTGTTTAGGTATCCCTAGGTCTGTAACAAATATAGACAAAATGTATAACTGAGCTAACATGATTAAAGATAAAAACGTTTAGTGAATAATCCAGATTTTTAAACTGATATGTAGATGTTGACACAGTGAAGTGTATTAGTTTGCCTCAAGAAATTGACAGACCTTAAAACAGGATTAGTGTAAAACAACTGTATAATAAAAACTCCTGTTACTTTTCTCGTGGATCAGTGTCTTGAGGTCTTATGCGATGTGCTTAAAGTTTAAAATTCCATATGCTTCCTATAATTAGAAGCTGATATAGCATCATAAATAAAAGTTCAACAAAAACTGTATGTTAAAAGTTATTTGTATGAACTCGTATTTGAACGGAATAACCGTTTCAAATCGATATTATAATTATTATAATTGATCAGTAATAACTGTTATTACCTTTTCATTGGAAATGTGATATATATTTACTAATAACTAGGCAAGACCTCACCATATTTTAGTACAAAATAATAATATCCTGAACTAAACGTTACCATGTAAGCGAACCCTGCAACCTGTACAACTAACTGTTAATTCATTCAACCTTAGCTAATATTTCATTTCAAATGAGTTACCCGTAAACACGAGTCCCGAAACATACACACTTGTAGCTTATACCAGAAACCTTATAACACTAATGCATATTATAATAAAATATTCAATAATGCGGTCTATTATGGATAAGACTTAAATGGAAACAAGCTGAAAAGTGTTAAATATTTATATTCCTTCTTCTTTCAGTATGAAAGGTTTTTACTTGAAAAAAACATAGACAAACAAAGATGATATTTCATCAGCTAAACGAAATGTTAAATGTATGAACTGCTTCAGTTAAATAGTTTTAAATCTGTCCTGGTTACAAAGAAAACATTCTCGATGGAAGAACTTGACAAATGCACAGGTTCCGTGCGACTAGAAATATAGCCGCCGTTTTAACTAGCCGCCGTGTTTCTTCTAAATTCATTACATATATAATCACCAAATAACCAATAACTTTCGATTTAGATACTTCTTAAAATTTTTCAGATAGTTTTACAGTTACAGAACAAATAATCACGTGCACTGAAAAAATTCATAAATTACCTCTATTGCCGTTTGGCAGTCACATTTCCTGTTTCGATAATTACCATGTAATGTACTCAGCTTCTGTGAAACTGGTTTCTAAACGAAGCAGGAATTTCATCACCTTTAAGTCTTTATGTAACATCGGAAATGCATTGTAAGAATTATTACTTGCATGGACATACATAAAGGCAGGAAATAAGCCAGACTAGTAACCATAATCTTTTTGCTTTATTCTATTCATCTTGAAATTGTTTTGGCAATAAATACCATGACATTTCGACAAACCTTTGCAGTATCTACGCAGTTTACAAGAATATTACTACTTTTTATGTGGAAACAGCTTGTAGACTTTTATGAGTTTTCTGTTGTACATCAGGAAAATACTATCAGGTAGGGCCTTAAAGATTTAAATGCCTTAAGCTGAAATATTTATTTAATAATCAGCCAATTGAACGCTCAGTGCCAGGGTCAATTTTTTGTTTCCATAACAGCTTTCATGTCTCTCCGTGTCTACTCCTTTTAGGACAAAAACAAGACCTGTAATGACCAAGGAAAATGCAGCACGCACGAATAATCCATAGCCGTTTGTTCTTGTCGGCAGGTATAAACTGTCTCGTAGTTGGTTTTTTTTCTTTCTATTTTGTGCTGTGTCTTTTGTCACTTACACGTGGGAAAATTAGAAGTTTAAAGTCCCTTTGTAGATTGACATTAGCACAAATTAGACACGTTTTAATATTAAATATTCTTGTCTTCGTCCATTAAAATTGTTTCGTCGTCTCTATTTTTATACTTTATGTCGTTATGGTTTTATCCGGAAATGTCAAATGAACATCAGCATTTGTCGACCTTTCGTGTCTTTGGTCAGGGCGAAGACAAAAACACAAAATATAGCGGTACTCAGCCGCTCAATATCAAATGGAGCCTTGAATGTCAAATGCGAAATGATTTTGTTTTTGCCTTTATTTTAATTTGAAGGAATTCGAAATTCTATAAGAATAATATTTATGATAGAACGTTATAAACAGAGAAGGTTACATTGAACAAAACATTTTGACATATGATGTGTTTCATAAAGAAGAAAATTAAATGCACTCTAAAATAAACCTTTTTTACATTGAATATACTAAAATAACGTAAACGACTTATTAACCGTTATCAATTCATTTCTTTAATAATGACTATATAACAACGCCCTTGTCTCTTATTCTGGTTTCGTAATAATTATTCACACTTTCAAAAACAATCATCTATTAATCATGTCCTTCTTCTTGCTTTTGACGATTTAAAAAGGGCCGATTTTTAAAAAAATACTTCATTGTAAAAATGAAAAACTTATAAATTGTATCAGTTTATTCACTTTAGTATTTTCTATCAGAGATTTGTTTGCTTACCTCTTCAGATTGATCCAGCAAACTGGTGTGTGAATTTTCTTGTGATTCGCCTAACACGGAATGATATAAAGTTTAACCTAACAACAAATCGGAATAACGATTTCTATATTTTCCCATAAAAGATGCATTAATATATTAGAAAAAAACTAAATTAGCTGTATGTACCCGGATCTTAAATCAAATAATATTCCACTAGTACGTAATAAGTCCTAAGTGGGTCATCCATATTCAGATAACGCCTACTGGCGCATTAAACCGCATACTGTTGTTGATTTTCCTGGATATGAAGACTATTGTAAACTTTCACTGGTTTTAGATTCATATTGGAATATCCGGTTCGAGCGTGACTGTATTTAGCGGTAACAAGGTTCTGCCGAGTTACCGCCAAAACAGTTACCAAAGAGCTGGATATTCACATCTGCATCTATAACCAGTGACAGATTATTTGTCTTGAATGTATACCTTATTTTACAAATAATAGAATAAATAAAGCAAACAGAAATTACTTCCTTTGTAGCACATTTTATTAAAGTAGAGTATATATACAAAGGGCGGGAAATTAACGTCCGTAAGCAGAAGTGACGTCATGACGTTTTAGTCACGCAAAATAACAAAGTTCCACTTTAGCTTTATCGTTTGTTGCGTAAAACATTACATTTTGACTGTAAAAATAATGTATTTGGAATCGAAAAATGTACTATAAGGAACGGAGATAAACTGTCAAGGTTTCTGATTTGTTTATATAAACAATATATAATCAATGCATGAATCGTTTGTCGTCATTTACAGCATAAGAGTCACTTGGCATGGGTGGCCTGATAGGGTTTACGCCGCCATGTGTAAAATCACCCGAAATGCCAGTCCGGTGTGCAAGAAATATATATCACAAAATATGTTACTTCATGTTGTTAAATTTATCTAAAGTAAAAATGAGTCTACGCCTTTGTATGTAAACTAATGAAACTATCGTCTAGTAAACAGAGCAAAGGCTGTTCAGTTAATATTGAACGATTTTCCTTGCCAATACGTTCGTTCGTCTGCGTTGAGTCATTTTCAAAATAACAAACGTATACTTGCTTTAACTTTCACTTTTAATTCAACGTTTTACGTAGCTATAAGTCATGTGTAATCAATAACATTAAACACTCACAGGCTGGAAAATATGAGTCACTTATCATATATATATACATGCATCTGATTAAAATAGTTGTTAGGCAATAATACTCTATAAGTCTATTTCTAATTTGGAACAATTTTTAAAGGTAGTTGTAAAAGAAAGAAATATGCATGTTTTAACACAATATTTTAACAGCACATAAAAATTCAAATATTTCTACTGGGCAACCTAAATCATTGCACCAAGATGTATCAACTATTCTTTAATTTATGGCTCAAAAGTTCCAATAGATACTCTGAACAATAAATCATCAAATATTGATCTGAAATATACCATATTATTACCAGTGCATTTCATTCTAGGTGTACTTGCAAAAGGACTGAGGTATGTTCTGTCAAAAGTGCAAAACGTGTGTGTGATGTCATTTTTGACGTCATTTCGATGTGTGTCGTCATGCGAAAAAGTATTCATGTGATGCTTTAACTTTTCGAGTAGCTTAAGGAATATTTTCTTTTCATTAATGTAATACTAAAAGTGTAGATGCGTTATAAAAGGAAGTTAGTAATTTTGCTTTGAAAAATATGCATTCATTTTTTTACGGAAAATACTGCGCTTTTGGAGTCGCGCAATATCTCCTCCTTCAGCAGGGATTGCGAATATTTCTCGATACCATGTTGTTACCAAGAATCTTAAAACAATTTTAATTCACAAACGTATTTTAGAAATTATTTGTATAATAATTAGGGTTAGCTGGGTCTTGAAAACGCAAAAGTAGATCTATACTTCTTTCAAATAAGATCTGCCATTATAAAAATTACAAGAGCTTCAAAATGTGTGTAGTATAGCCTCATTTAGCGCAATATCTGAGGCACTCGACAATTCAGTAATTTGTTCCACTTCGTCTTTTGTTCTGTATTTTAATGTGAATATGTAAACAGAACTTCTTATCTTGCATGACGTAGTACATTCTTGACGTGTAAAGCGCTATTGTTAGAGAGATAATTCAGAGAAGCATCTAAAACACAATAAAATTATCACATTCGCTGATATGTAACTATAATTGTATTACAACTTGAGCGTACTATCACACAACCAGTAACAATAACGCGCGCTTTGCAATCTACGTTCAAGCAATCACATGTTCTTCATGAGATCTTCAAGGAGCAGCTGCGTGTGTGCCATCGTTTTTCAAAGCAGACTTTGCAGCTTTTCAACGAGGTACGGTGAGGATGCATTTGATATCCGTTTCGTATTCGTTTTCATACACTATCTTTTCCTAAAGGTGTTTTCTCAGATATGTCACACTAGAAATAAAAAGCATGATTGAAATCAATGTCAACAACAACACTTTTCACTTAAAACAGACCTTAAAGCATTTACAAAAAGGTTCAAGAAAACATACAAGTAAGACCAAACTTATACAAAACTTAATTTTAATGATTTCCTGTAACATTTTATACACAATATAGATTTTACTTTACAACAGTTCTTGTAGGAAATATCGCACATACTGTATTATAAATAAAACTTAGGAAATTGACCTTTTCGTCTTGAAAGCAATTTCCATTGTGTTGTAAAGGCACGTCCATGTCACTGACTGTGTTTCCTTGTGCTGGACAGGAAGAAGATCGTAAACTACTACGCTTTGTCGTCATTAGCCTATGTTGTTTGTACTTCCGGCGCATCACACTTATTACCTAATGCAATATTTAGAATTTATGTACAGCGAGCACATTTTCAGACAAATCTCAAACAGAAAAATTCAGTATACTTTAGTACAGATTATTTAAGTACAAGATTTGTGAGTAAAAATAATTATAGTCAAAATGAGCTATAATGTGTTGCCGAAGTCGGAAATGTTATCAAATCATGTGACGTTATAACCAGAATAGAAGTTAAAGAAGAAAAGACCAAATTTTAATGAATTCTGGTAGTTTACAACAGTTTCATTTGTTCTTGAAATATAATTGAATATCACTAAGATATCGCAAATTTACTATCCCCTCAGAAATTGATAATAGATTGAAGTTAAGTTAATGCTTAAGTCGGATGCATGGATTCGGTTTTTACCGTAAAAAAATAATTTTACTTTTAATTTTACTGCAGGCATGTTTGTTTATTTAATATATATGCAGAATGCATGGATATCCGGCCTGTTGTATTGGATATCCGGCCTGTTTAAGCAACATATTTAAAAAGGTGTGTGTAGTCAATGCAAAATTTCATCAGTAAAGATTTCTCGAAGGCGACTAGAACCAATTGATGATATACTCACCTCTCCGTTTAGAAAGCAATACATCAAAGAAACAAAAGCACCCTGAAAAAGGACAGAAAAAGATTTAAATTACTATCTTATGTTTACGAGCATTATATTCATATTGATTATTCTATGGGTTGTGCTTATCAGTGAAATCGGAATTTCCTCTAAGTGAAGAAATAATGTATCTCGTTTTGTGAATAAAATCATTGTTTGGAGTTCAGATGCGAGGAATTATATCACGAGGACGCAGTCCGAGTTATATGATAAAACGCACCTGAACGACAATGGTTTTATGCAAGAGCAAATCACTAAATGAGAAACATCATTTCGATTCTAACACGTTACGAAGGATATCTAAGTACATCCTTGGTATTTGCCTTTTTTCTGCTGGTTTGTTTTCCAGCGTGCCGCTATGCCTTTTGACACCCTGACGTTATAATTGTGACGTCACTAAAATGAATTGTTGCATAATAACACACATTTTTCAGCCTTCTTCTTTCAATAGGAAAACAAATCGGGGCGTGATTGAATTGCAATTTTTAAACCAACATGGCCATATCTTTAGTAAGTGTGTTTAAATATTATTGTTCGAGGGGTTTCCGATTTCAATAGGCAGCTTGCTATATCAGTAGATAAATATTTAAAGCCAACTGAAAAATAAGAGATATAGTTGAACATTTCCTGAAAATGGTTTTGGGTAGTCTAGGTTACGTTCTCCTTTTTGTATAAGATATCCCTAAACATGACAAAGTTAACAGACAAGAGATATTATTATATCTACATTATTTCAAACTAACTTAAAGTGCTAATGTAAAATATTACGCTTCAAAGTGAATTCCCTTAAAAGGGATCTAAAGAAATGTCAAGATGGTATAAAATGAGCATACTAGTACCTGTGATGATATTAAAATAGCAACCAATATGTGATAAATTTCCTCTAACTTCGAGTCTGGGGGCGGTCTAATTGGCAACAATAAATATTGTAGACCAAGTAATGGAACTAATATTAATGTAGCTCTCGTGGCTTTTCTGTAAATTGAAAACAGAGAACCAGAATGCAATAAAGATAAAAGACACTTCCTTTTATTAATGACTTTTTGTTTAACCAGACAGAAAAATAACAGCATAGCATAATATTTACATCGCAAAATCAGACTCAATCACAAAGATTTAAATTTCGGCAGTTAATCAACAGTAAATGAGGACATATCGAGGCTTGCGAACTATGTATCTTCTTATATATATCTATAGTTTGCACCAGCCTCATTACTTCGACATAAATAATCACACCGTTAGTAACTGTTAATGTTAAGGTATGACACGCCAACGTATCGCAGTATCTTAAAAACTATTGTTGAATTTAATCCACAGTGGCTCATGTAGACCGCCTCCTTCGTACTTAATATCCAACTCTGCAAAACTGATACGGACAGCTTACATACTCAAATAGCCATCGGAGAGATTACAAATCTGAAGCAAAGCAGAACTTTGACAATGCTTTTAGTTTTATTCAAGATCCACAGTAACGTGTGTTTGGAATTGATATAATTATATCTTTTTATTGGTGACATGTTCAACAGACAAAGACCGAGGCACTGCAGAGGACATACTTACTTGGTTTGATCAGCCTCCGGCATCTGTCGAAGCTTCGTTACCAATAGCCGGACAATATTTATTAGAAATATAGCATTTACCTAAAATCAAACAAAACCAGAGTAAAAAGTCAACAATTCGTATTTAATGTATTCCATACTGGCAAAGAGTGGCAATCTGTAATAAGAATAAAACTTGTTTAACGTAAGACATACAATACATCCGAAATCATCAAAATACTTTCCATAACCACTCCTTCGGATATTATGTAATTCGGATGCTTAAATAAACCTTTTAACCTAATAAAATATCAAGTGTTTTGCCCTTTTATAACGTTTAGTTTTAATTTTTAACGGATCTCTATTATTTCGTTTTATGAAAGTTACATAAGATTTTAAGTTGTTACTGGCTAAAGTTGTTTACTTTGTAGAAATGCACTCTTATTCATAATCAATGGCCTATATGTGATTAAATTTCCTAATAAATAGAATTCAAATGACTCTATAAATTTAAATGGCAAAGTAACGTGTAAATATTTCAAGTTTTTTATTGTTTATGAATAAAAACATCATAATCGGCAGAGTATTATGGGCAACCTTGCAAACATTAACCCCTGGTGTCGTGTGAAGGATTTGATACTACATGATGTAATGATATAATGATATGAAATAATTTAAAATACAGTCTCTTGATAGGTAATTTTAATTCCTTATAACTTCAATGTGTTATCATTAATATATGTTGGTATAAATTCTTTAACTTGTAGCCTTTCTTGTCTCCGTATTATTCATTCATAATACAATTGACTGTCTCTCGTTAATTGGAAAATGATTGTCACGAGTTACTCTTAACAAACACATGCAAAAAAATAATATATTCTGTGTCAGTAAGTCTTTGTTTGCTGCTTTTTTGGAAGTTGTAAACTTGCATTTGGGGAGAGGTCCAATTATGTTAAGTTTATTTCTGATAAATCTTGCCAAATGTTTAAGACGTGTATTAATGATGATACCAAGTAACCCTGTCTTTGTTTACAATGTAATCAATAAATGCTTCGTCATCAGTTTCAATTTCTCTAGTGGAAATGTAACAAACGTTGTTTCTTGAAGTCGATTTCGGAAATGAAATTTATCTGATGAATCTATATCATATAAAATCAAAATAGTTTTCTTATTTAACTTGATAGTTTTCAAAAGAACATCAGTATGACTAGATAATAGATTTATTGTTCTTTCGAAGATTTATAGGCCTTTTGTGGCCTTGTAGGTTTGATGGCATGTCTAGAAAAATGCGGAACATGTCTTGAAGGATTAAATTATTTTTCTGTTCATGTGCAAAATCTGACCTTTAATGCTCACATTTAATATAAAATATAAATGTGATCTTTAAAGGTAGGATTTACATCACCATAAACACCAGAAACACTAGAAAAATATAATCTTATAGTATTACTTCCCGATAAATGTAGCACAAAAATTAGCCGATAATTTTAATACATGATCATTAGCAAATCAAAACCATACCACTATAGAAAACACAACTGGTCCAAACATTATCCATTGTAGATCGCTTTCACCAATCCAGCAGCTGTCAATATACAAGTAACACGTAAACGAAAGAATCATTACATTATAATATTATAAATATTTAATTTTATTTGTTATAAGCGCGTAGAGAATCAGGCCAATGTTTGAGACGAATGGGTGCTTCCACATAATTTGTATTTCTTCTCAACAAACGACTTAACGAAGAATTCTATATCTGTATGATCAGGAAGTGTAAGCTGATTACGGTTTGATAAGAAGAAAATCATCGCCTACTTAAAAGGCGCTGTTTCTTGTTAAATGAATCGTTACGAAAAAAGGAAAGTTCTAAAATGAACTAAAAAGATATTGTTTTCCTTTGATGTGCATATTGTTTCCTTTGATGTGCATATTTTAAAAGATGCTGTTAAATTAGATCTATAAGAAGATCCCTTTGAAACGCAGAATGCAACCAAGCAAAATAATAGCTGACTCAATTTGACTGAGTCTGTTCATGAGAGGTAATGAAATTGCAACACACCACCTGCTTCAATGCAATTCCAGTACAATGAAACTATATGCACCCCATGATCCCAAAGGATCAACTGCCGTGTTTTGAAAGTTAATTTCAAGAGTTTTCTCTCGAGGATTAATTTTCGAACAGTGGATTAATTAAGGTACAAATTGATAATTAGAGCAATTCAAATGTTATACGACACAATAACATGACAAGCTATGGCGGCACAGAATAGATGTGATGGTAACTTGAGATGCAAAGATTTGTGTTTCATATATCAATATACACTTGCCTTGTAAATAGACAATCGAGTACTAATGTTCAACACTTGCTTGATTATACAAAAGTATGTGGGAAAATTGAAGAGAAGAATTCCAGAAACATCTATTTTGATTAAAACGATGATAATTGCTTTAGAATAATATTTTACCAACAGAACATTTCTAGAAAATGTTTCTACGGGCGAAGATAACTGTATATTGATGAAAAAGATGAATTCGTCCTTGGACGAAACAGACGTAGTTTTGACATTTAGTTATATTCGTTGGTCTGGAAGCATACAAGTTGTATCCCATTTCTCGTTCAACACTAATATAATTAGAAAATTTCACTCGAGTGAAACGTATTATTATTCTAAAGTCACAAAAATGATTGTAAGTTTAACTTCAACGCTGTTGGTTAAAAACGTCGCTTCGGATGTAGAACTCCTTCGTGTAAGAATGTCATCTAGAGCGGTATATTTTTCCCAGGGACCCAATTTTGACTGAAATAATTCCCAGAGAGGCACCTTGGGTCTTCCTCAACTTTCAAATTCTTGAAAGTCAACATATGAACTACATGTATAATTGTGGCGGTGTGACGTTAAATCCAATAAAAATCAAACAGACCATATAATATGCACCAAAAGTATGACGTTTGTCGAATTCATGAAAAGGGCCTATCAAAAGTACAGAACGCATGGTATTTGTTGCTTTGAATATACGTTTATTATATTGTTTTTTTAGCAAATTGTTCATAACAAGACGCCAATTGAGGCTTTACAAAATCCTCATTTATCACACGGCTAGGAAAATATCAGTAGTTTATATATTAACATGAAAATGACATGAGTTTACAATACATTAACATGGATTAACATTAGGAAAAAATTTCTTACTCTACTGTTTGGTGGAATGTGTTGTTTCGGATCCCAGCATATATTCCTGTTAACAATAGAGGAACGCCTGGAATGGAAATAGGTACAACTTTCAGTAGTTTTGTTTAGGCAATATGTGCTATGTGATGTGATTTCAATTTGTTCCCGGTTAAATGAATGGCCACATATTAATTTGTTAATGTCACTATAGGTTAGACCTCATTAATTTTACTTGAGTTAAGTAAGGCAAAGCTCCGCATGTATCATGTGATTTTTCAATATTGTATTTTCTCACGATAACAATCAATTTTGCACTGCAATGAATAGTATTTTCTGTAATGTAACTGCTTTCCAGTTCTTGGCAGACAATTCATCTGAAGCTATTAAAGTAGCAAGTATTTGTCAATTTGTCTGAAAGAAACTTCAACATTCTTATTTTAAGCAACTAAACATTATGTTGTTTTGTGATTCGTGAACATTTGTACAATAGACTGAGGACTTTCCATATCAAAAAGACTAAAATCAAGAAATAGTTTATTCATAAACATTTGAAAGTGTTACATCAGACGAAAACTGATTATTGTACCTACCCCATCCTATTACATAACAGCTAAGAATGAGTTTCTTGCCAGAGCTGAAGGCGTAAACCATAATTGTATTTATGTAAAGACCTTCGCAGAACATCCAAAGGAAATTACAGACGGTGAAATACTGACAAAGAACATGCAGAATCCTACACCAGACCTGAAGAAAAACGCAGATAGAATCATAAATCAATCAACAGCTAAATAATTAAATTAGCTGATAATTACGTAATCATTTCTTGCCGTAGGATAATTATAAACAATACCATTGCAAGTTTTCTTCGAGCTCTGCTTTTCGGCGATATAAAACTGATATTAATGTACATTTTCTTAATAATACGACTCAGAGAAAGTCAAATATCGCCCAAGTCAGGTCAAATGGAAATACGTATTCAAATACCTCGCTTGGTACTAGATTCGGTGCATACAGAGTTGAAGTTCAAATTTGCGAACACATTTATTATCGCTGGCAAAAGAAACGAAAGCCAAACACTTCCAAAATAACAATAATCATTGTGCTGGATAAAACTCTCATGATCAGCTAATGCGCCACTATACGATCGAGTTATGAATAGAGTTTTATTCTAACACGAAACAATTATATTTTTTATGAAACAAACTTAAATTTTGTGTTGTAATGCAATTACTTAATACAAATACATGGCATTTATATAGCGAAAAATTATGAAATATTCTATTGCATAATATGATTACATAACACACATCTAAAACATATACATTCAAAATATGAACAGGATTCTAAATCTTAGATTTAGACATATATAAATACTGTTTTGTACGTTTCAATTATTACGACAGATCGTCAAACGTCAAAACGGCGCACAGAAGAAAACTATACAACAAAGGCAATATTTACGGGATTTCGTTAAGGTGGAGCATAATTCTTGATATCATGTTAGAATAGAAATCATATACAATGTATCTAAAATAGTTTTGTTTGTTTGTTTGTTTCGGGTTTAACGCCGTTTTTCAACAGTATTTGATTCCTCCTGAATAATATCATTGTTTATTGTTCAGATGCGTATTATGGTATCACTCGGGCTGTGTCCTTGTAATGAAATAAAAAAGTGAAAAACCACGGGTCGTTCAACACGACATAAATGAAAATTTTGCAGGCTCGGTTTGATTGAACCTGTTCATGAAAGGCAGTGGGGTCTCTGTGGCCGAGTGGTTAAGGTCACTGACTTGCCCCTCACCGATGTGGGTTCGAGCCTCACTCGGTATGTTGAATTGTTCATGTTAGGAAGTCATCCATCTGGCTTGCGGAATATCGGTGGTTCTATCCAGATACACGCTCGTGATGAAATAATGCATGGATGGGGCACCTGGGCTCTTCCTCCACCACCAAAGCTGGAAAGTCGCCATATGACCTATACCTGTGTCGATGCCCTGTGCCCCTTCCCCCACCCCCACGGAAAAAAAAGAATAGAATACTTACCGGGTTATGTAAGAGGACGTCACCATCTAATGCAACCAGAATATAGTACAGGATCCACGCTGTCCCAGTAAGTACATATGATATAAACAGATTTTTGTGTATAGTGATTCGCTCGCACCGAAGCTGTCTGAAACAAATAATATTACGACTAAATTAATAAATGGTGTTAGTAACATAGGCTTCGTCATCTAACATATCTTTCACTATTGTTATATCCCAAGACCTTCAAATTAGGATAGTTTTTAAAACCCTTTCTATCATTCATCATAGTGTGTATTTTTGACATAACACACATTTTATTTTCATGACGATACACATGTAAATTCGTAGAATTAAAGTAATATAAAATGACGCAGTAATCATCTGAAGGGCAGAAATGTGAAATTTGCCGTGCATACTAACCCTCGACATCTCATTACTGATGGAATCCAATGCAAAGAGGGAATGAGAGAAGAGGTCTGCTGAGCGCCAAGCAAGGAGGCTACTGGTATACCATTTTTCACGTCTTTGGTATGACGCGGACGGGGATCGAACCCATCCCACGACTTCCTGTGCTCAAAGCGGACGCTCTACCAGTAAGCTATTGAGGCTAAGATGTGCGGTTCAGTAAGTTGCTACATTCCCATCTCGTTTTCCAAATAATTCAAGAATATTGAACAAAAGTTGTACTTACTTAAATCTAAAGAAAATTGCTAGCGATATAATCAGCATGACCAGCGATAAGGAAAAACCACCAATAAAGATGTAAATGTATTTCGTATCATCCACGATCTGTAAAAGGAAAACGATTTCAGCTGATTTTTTTCTACGTACATTAAATTCCCCAAGGGTGTAAACTTTTGAAAAGGATAGGAACGTTTGTTTAGACCCTATTTGTTTAATCGCCTTTAGTTTTGTTAATTTTTTTTAAGTAACTATAAAAGATAAATCTAACTTCTGATGAATATATTACTTTCATAGTGCTTGTTTTCACCTGTAACGTATATAAACTTAGAACAATCGTGTTTTGTTTCTTATTTTTTTTTGAAAATGTAATAAAATCTTTGGAAGCATAGAATGCAACCGAGCAAAATATAGTATAAGGTTTGAACGTTTATCAGAGGGAAGGCGTAGAATTACAGAGTGTACGATTGATTTGCTTTATAAAAGAAAATTAAGATATGCATTTACAAACGTTCCTCTTGTACGTAGGATGTGTATCTAGGGAAAACATTATTTGATCTTGCAATGTAAAATATGTTATATTTACGTCTTTGTCTTTTAAAAGGCACTCGCTGTAGTCAACCCGTCTAATCCCTGCAGTACGGTTGTTAAACCATGTTCCATTTTCTGTGCATTGTCTGTATGCGTGCTCTGAAAATATAAATATACCAAATCTATCAAAGTTGTTAGTACACACATTTTAAAGGTTATATAGCAGTAATTCGATCAAAAAATGTGCTTCCGAGGTGAAGTCCCTAATAAAGAAGTCCCTAATAAATTGATCCTAATTTTTCCATTTTTCGCGCATTTGCGCGAAAACCGGGGACCAAATGGGCATTATTTTACTCGTGGAATGAATTTTACATTTATTCTGCGGACCGCTTTTTCAAATGCAGCAATATGAGGGTACTCGATTTCAGTTGAATTGCATTTCACGGCATACTGTTCAACACCCCTTTTTCTTTCCGTTTTCTTGGAGCAAATGTATGGATATCTTGTGGAAAATAGGTCTACGACGGAGTGGAAATCTAGAAACTGTATCAAAATTGTTCTGAAGTAGATGAATTTTATATGAAACAAAGAACAATTTCTTTTATTGGTATAAAGGACTTTTACATTCAAGTTTTTATTATTTGTAATACGACGATGTGATGTGAGTTGAATTTTCCAGGCCTTCGTCGTTGCGTCATTCCATGAAATTAATATAGAATAACAGGTTATTGTCTTTTGAGAAAGGGTTTCTCACACAAAGCTAGATATGGTGCTGGAAGGAACGAAGCTTGCCGAGCTCCTTCCAGCACCATATCTAGCAAAAACTGAAAAATCCCTCTCTCAAAAGACAGTTACCTGTTACTCTATAATTTATCATGCCGTTATTAACAACTTCAAATATTTTGTTTAATAGGAGCGTGAATTACCTAAGGGATTCGTACATCGCAATAAAGTTGGCGGGGCTCTTACAATCTGATGTCCTGGGACTTAATCATAAATTTACACAGTGTAAAAGTAATTTCAGGTCACTTTTCTCAGACCGGCTTTATCAGGCAGTTGTTATAGTAATGGAATGATAAAATCCCATCTCATATAAAAGTTTTCTATTCTTTTTCAAAAAATCCAAGTTTAAATCCACAAAATACTCACATCCCTGCAAACAAATGTTTGAGACTAAACAAAGATATTAAATGGACTTTACAATATATGTTGTCGCATTGTCCAGCAGAGACACATTATCCTACAAAGGTATTTTCAATCAAGACCAAACCTTATATGTGTCAGACTGATACGAATCTAATCATTTAATGCCACATCTGGTCTGAAAATTCCAATTAAAGCAACCCGTCCTTGATGGACAGTCCGAGAAAGCAGAAAGATGTATTACTTTTGTTTGTTGACTTGATACGTTTTCTTACTGTTACATCTGTATAGGCTATACAGTAGTAAATTATAATATTCTGAAAGCTGTAACACATTACCAGGCTCATTTTAAAAAAGAACTAGAGATGCTTTTTTTGTCATCGGCGCGTTTTCACAAGACAATGACAGAAGGTAACGCGTGGTTGGAGTAAATTGGAACAGCGTGGTCGGGGCAAGTTGGAACACTGTTCCGACTAGCCTCATCCAGGCCTATTGGTCGTTTGCATATTTCATATTTTTAACACAGAACAAAAGATAAATTACATATGTGCGCGTAGCGAGAGAGAAAAATGCATATTCTATATCTTTCACCCAGAACAAAATATAATTACATATGCGATCGTAGCATGCGAGAAAAAATGCATATATATTATTTTTTCATCCAGAACAAGAGATAAATTACGTATGCGAGCGTAGCGAGAGAGAAAAAATGCATATTTTGCATTCTTTTCACCCGAAACAGTCGAATTACCAATGCTCCGGCGATTTTGGGGGGGGGGGGGGGGGATTACCTTAAAGACACTAAAACGTGAAAAGTTCGACGTATTTCGACGACTTCTTAGAAACATGGTGGACAAAACTCAGAAAAACATGGTAGCAATCTGTTTAATGTTTTCAGTATGACCTGCAGACAGTAAAAGTTTGCATTTATTCGGACGACAACTTGGTAAGTATGGTAGTCAGTATAGCACAAGGAATGATGCTACCCGATGCATGTACTTAAGGGAGATAATTCAAAAAGTAGGTAAGGTAGAGTTATGGTTATTTGACACTGCCCTTCTTGTCAATGGCCCCTATCATTTTGTGAAGATTCAATAAAATACCATTAACAATTTTTAAGTAATGCTCCGGACAAGCCTTGTTTTTTAAAATATAGGGATATAATTCAAAAACTAGGTGTAGTAGAGTTATGGTTCTTTGACACTCCACTTTCCGTCAATAGCCTCTATCATTTCGTGAAGGTTCAATGAAATGCCATTAATACATTTCAAGTAAGGCTCCGGACAAGCCTTATTTTGTATAATAAAGGGAGATAATTCAAAAACTAGGTAAGGTAGAGTTATGATTCTTTGACACTGCACTTTGTCTCAATGGCCTCTATGATTATATGAAGTTTCAATAAAATGCCATTGATACTTTTCAAGTTATACACCGGACAAAAGTGTGACGGATAGACGGAAGGACGGACAAAGCGACAACTATATGCTCGCCCTTCGGGGAGCATAAAAGTATGTAGTCAATCGATAAAAACAGTTAAACGTTAAAATGTTAGCCAACAACCATTTTTATCATTTGAACCACTAAATGTTTTGAGAAAGTCCCTAAAGTATACCCGAAGTCAGATTCGGATTCGGCATCGGATTAATTCGCAAATGTCTACTACTAATTAGTAGTATAGGGTACGTTTTACCTGTATGAAAGCGCATGCGAAATGAGGATTTTTCGGTAATTCAAGGGCCATAATTCCAAAGTGCCTAAGCCGATTTGGCTAGTTATCGAACTTGGCCGAGGTCTTATAGTCAGACACATTTTGTTCAAGTTTGGTGAAGATCGGGTGAGAAATGTTCGACTTAGAGTGCGGACAAGCTTTGTGACAGACACACACACAGACTGGAGTAAATCAATATGTCTCCCACACCACTGTGTGGTGGGAGACATAATTACCAGCCTTATGTTCTTAAAAGACCTATAAACCGCCAACAAACACAAAGAAAAGTAGGGGTCATGTATCTAAGAGAGATTTTTTGTCTGACAGGTCAACACTATGGAATAGCTTCCAAACTGACAGCTAAAATGTGGACATGAACACATCTACAAATGCAAAACATCTGCTTGAAAATGCTCCTAAAATGTCCAAGAAATAAAAGCAGGAACTGGCTTACATAAAACATGAAAATGCCAGGAAAAAGAACTGAGGATTTTTTCTTTCAGCCATGATCTGACTAGCCTGGAAGTGCTGCTTGATTACTTATTTAGTACTATTGCACCTTTTATCGGTGACACATGTGCTAAATGTTATTAAAGCTGACTATAGGGTGCATATGTTCGAAATGTATATGTAATAACAGAGGTATTTTTGTTTAGTCGCTGTTACTTTAAAGTTAAAGGATACATTGCAGCCATTAGTTTTCGGCATAGTCTAAATTTATGCAGATGATAAACTGCTAGGTGTATTCTAAATAAATTGTAAGTCTAAATCGTAAAAGCAATTGTACTTGAATCGTTATTATTTTGTATCGAGCGAACGACAGGGTCTATTTTATTTGAAATACATTCAGTTAGCTCCGACAAAGGTCCCGATTCTTGTTGACTTTCCGCTAGTCATTACATATTTTATTGCTGTTATAACAAAATATCATTACGATGTTAGTGGCACAGGATATTGCTTACATTTACACTCGCGTAGATTATTACCATAGGCAGGTAACGAAACTCAAAGCCAGCTTCTGAATATGACAGTACAATTACGTCTGTCATGTGCATCAAATCTGCTTTGTTGGAGATAAATATGTTTACAATTTCACAGTCTATTCTAATATATTTGAGCGGAATTGGGATGAAAGTCTCAAGCGTTATTGAATCACTCCTGAGCTCTCTTCCTGCAAAAGATAGTACTTGCGACATATGCAAAGTTATGGTCGTGTTCCATAATGGCTCAAACCCTTAACTCCGCAACTTAACTACTAGACCACAGCTCCATTTCTGCAGATATCTAACACCATGTTCAATGATTAATTTCTACACAGTGGTATTTCAAAATGTATCTTTAAACAACCATTGCAGCCTTTCTCATGAATTAAACTTTAAGGATTAAAGATTCTCGTGTTTCTGAGTATGTCGTCGAATGCACCTATAATACGAAGCTTTCAAACAATTTTAATACATGTAAAAGACAAAATGATACAACATAATAAGAAATTATTTATTCTTGAGTTACTATTCACACCCACTGGCACCAGATAAGAAGGTTAATGCCCTGTATCCTACTCCTAGGTATACTTTGCGAAATATGGCAGCCAACAAGAAAATATATTAGCGCATTTCTTACATTCTGCAAATGGGTACTATGCATACCCGAAGAACAACTGGCACATTTTTATACAACCTCGCCAGGTATACCTATGTTTGAGACAACATAGAGAGTGACATCAGACGACCATCACCTTTTTTTCCGGAAGTAAAGAAAATGAAAGTAAACAGGCCAAACTTGAAAACGAAAATCGCATTTGTATTGATTTAATGTCTAAATGTACAAGCATGAATTTCTTTTTTTTTCTTTCTTTCTTTTCTTTTTTTTTTTTTTTTTTTTTTTTTCGTTTCTGCTAATGGGGAGTCAATTTTTGGCACTTTCTAACAATCTGAAAATACCCTGGCTTAAGTACGACATGTCAGCTTTTATAATAGGACTCGGAATAAACGAAAATCCCATAGGGGTCGGTAACGGAGGAAGTCTATAAGGAGATTTTCGGAACTTCGACAAATCGTTCAAAAAGTCCTTTTTGATGTTGTCTAAAAGTGTATGTTTATGCCTCAGATGTTAGACATTTCTGTTTTTGAGAGACGCAGACATAGACATTTGCATTCGTGTAATAAGTGTTGATTCTATGGAAACGTGATAGGGTCATTAGACGCTAATAAGTTTTATTACGTTACAGGCGCCAAAAGGATATAGAAGAAATGATATAATTTATATTTCATTGTGTACCAGACACATTATTCACTCAGAGAGACGCGTTCTTAGGTTTAATCAATGTTATACTAAAATTATATCGACTCTAATTCACACATTTATCGATTAGTTAAGTATTAGCCGTATCATGAAGCAACACTAGAGACAAACTTTTTATTTCCAACTTATTAATAATTTGTTGAATGTTTCTATCGATCTGAAATATTTATAAATGCCATAAGATTAGGCCTAAAAAAGATTGTTTGTTTCCGGTAACATCCTCAAAAATAGGGTAGGTAGATCGGTATTTTGCACTTTTCGGAAATTATTTTGTGTTAGAAATGAATAGAAATAAGGGGGTTATGCCTTAAGAGCATCAGTGAGTTGAGTTCTAACATCAATGACCATGTTTAAAGCATAAAAGTGCAGTTTTGCAACTTTTTGTTAAAAAATTAAAACATTTATGGTCTGGCCAAAAACTAGGGTAGGTCGGGATACCAGAAACAAACATATTTTTAGGCCTTAGCAAACAATATTCAACCAAGTATCCTTTACAATAGGAAGATGATATTATAAAAAGATCACCATCCTACCATACTAGCCTAGATTTACAGCCTATATAACTAATACAGCGAGGAACGCCATTAAAACTGACAAAACCGTTTGCTTTTATCTTAAATCCGCCTTTCTTATTCATGTTTAATCTTACGATTTAGTGTGCTGTTTCTATCCGTGAACATAATGATATTTATGATAAATTACAGCAATAAATTATGATTAAAACAATGTTTATCGATATTCTAAATGATTATTAACGAAAATAATTCATCGAAATCTTAAATTTTGAAAGTGAGTTTTTAGGTATCCATTAATGTTATACCATTTTCGGGTCAAATCGGCGCTTTATACCAACACAAAGTTACCTGACATGAATATTTTGTCTGCCATTTACTTAATATTTTACTTTTGCAGTTATAATTTGAATTTATCCTTACTTTTACACCAACGTAAATGATTCTATTGTTTCTTGGCATCAATCTTTTCCCTTGTTATTTTAATATGCAAATAGCTTTGAAACCAGTACGAAAGGACACAAAACGTTCACCAAGATGGCGAGTAAGTATTGCTAAATATTCTGAAACAGACTGCTGTTTTATGAATAATGCTTAATATGGTTTACACGAGAGCTTGTTGTCCATAATAGCTCAAGACAACACATTTATGTGAACCCTCTAGTTTCAGCTTTTACATGGAATATAAAATATGCTAGTATTAGAGACTATCGTGGCAAGTGAAAATTATATACTCTTACACTCTTACTTGATGGCTTTTCGTATATCAGACAACTTTGTACACAACGACCAAAAATTGTACCAGATATAATGATTTCATTACCCTGAACATTTTCTTAGCAACAAAAGTTTTATCTGCATATAAAAAATATAAACAAATGGAGTGGTTAGAGCCAGAAGGTCCTAAGTAAATATATATAAAGAAGGCAAATAGTACCTTCTGGCACTAACCCGAATACATGTTTAAATTACGTTTAATGAACAAGCAATGTTACAAGTCAATACCAGTGGCGTTTATTATAAACGGAGCTTGTGGTTCTGTTCGTATTAATTCAAGAATGATATACGACTGTCAAAAAGATCTGTCGAGCAGGTCGTAAGTTCTGAGAACGACTGTCAACTGCAGGTCATCGCATTGGACATGTCAGCCACACAGAATATAATATTTATATATATCAAAGAAAACCCAGATTATACCCAGATACACGTTGGAGGAAATCTGTCACTGTCAAGTTAAGATCATTGGTTGCTAATAATAACTTATCATCTCAGAACTTAAATGGAGTTCAAAGCTTACCTTTAAAGGCAATAAGAAAACAACAACATTAACAACCCAATTAAGAGACTAAAAGTCATCGGCTTTAACCTTTTGGCCATGGAGGCCCTTATATTAATTATCAGAACGTTTTTGCGAACGAAAATAGTTTTATAATCCGAGTATATAGAAATGTTATATGTTTCAATTTCGAAATCCATTTTTACAAGATGGGTTTGGCAAAATGAATCGATATCACAATATCACAAGACGCATTATACTAAGTAATGTATTTGTCCAGAATCACAAACGTATTGACTCTTAATTAACGAGATTTGTTCAATAATGAAGTGTTACATTTTATAGACCTCAAGTATTGTTGTATAGGAACAAGTCTTGGACGCATCTTTAGAAAAGCGTCATTACCACGTTCTTGTTACCATAACCATTTGCAGAAATTACTTAATTACACTGTCAAGAACGAATATGGGAATCTTTAAGTAGAAAACATTTAATATTAGTGCGATAGAGTCAGAAGCGCCATTCTAATTAACCGCACTGTCAAGAAAACAGGACTTTTGTGAAGAAGCAGTTATGTACACAATATCATACTTTACAAACAGACAATGTTAGAATACGAGAAATGGGAGCTTTAAAAAATGAAATGGGACTCTTTCATAATGAGATAAGAATCATTACTCTTTATTTGAACTTTCACCCTGCTGAATTTCTAGAATTGACTGGTCTTCCTTTAAATTTTAGAAGTGCCACTTGTTTATCAAAGGGATGGTAATTGAAAATTTAATTTAATTTACTGAATAGTGAACAGTACAGCCACTGACGTATTTTTTTATCTCTTTGACGTTTTCAATGTCTTCTGGTAACATTAGCATGATTTCAAGGATAACATTTACACATTGCTATCTTGAATCAGACAATTTTGAAAAGGCCTCCTGACACTGGAATAGAAATGTTCTGGCTTTTACGACGAAGCCAGTATCAAGTAATCGATTGCAGAATAAATTTCAATTTGTTAGTGTCTATTCAATGGAATTGCAAAATGTTGTCTCTCAGTTTACAAATTAACAAAGGCACAACAGAACAACTGAAATAAATAAAGTTTTGACAGTATATCTTAGACGTAATAATGAACAATCTTTCTCTTTCATTGCTGCAAAGATGCAAGTGGAAATTTCCTTCACTTTAATAAATTATTACACACAGTCAATAGAGATCTATTTTTTATTTTTAGATTGATAAGTTAGATGAGTTATGTCGAAGTAATAGTTTATAGGAAAGACTGAAAACTTTCTCCACAGTAGTCGGGATAATCCTGTTAATTTGTTTCAAGTTAAGTGTGCATTTCTAAAGATTCATTGTTACATTACACAAAATAATAATTCAATCTTAGTGTTGTATTCATAATCAAAGGACAACTAATTACTTGCAACATCTCGGAAACAATGCCGGGGATATGTAACCATTCAGTTCTTCAAACGCATTATTTTCATTTGTGTACATGCGCATGCATTCTATATTTTCGTGTAGAGTGGCGTTGTGGCCATCACTGTTAGAATTTTCCTAAGTTTTGCATGGACAGAACATTATACAAAAAAAAAATGTTAAGTATATGTTGCACTGAATGTATATTCTATTATGTTACAAAGATATTTTTAAATATAAGCAAAACACATTGAGTAAATATCTTATGAAAGTTAATGTCGATCTATTTGATATGTTCTTACAAAAAAAAATGATATCCAACTTTACATAGAATTATAGGTTTATAGCATTCAATTATTTTCTATCCCCAATAAAAGTTATTTACACATTATTTCATCCTGAAATATATAAAGACTTCATTTCTTTGCTCAATTCAGCAATCACAAAATTGACATAAGGATATCTTCACCTATCATTCTGCAGCATAGTAGCTTGATCTGGGATGCTGTATTCGGCTCAAGTTGATTTTGCTAAATTACCAAATCCCAGATCTAGCTACTGTTGTGGTGACCACTTTTTTTGTTTGTTATCGAACGAAATCTTCAACGTTTTATGAGTTTATCGATGATTAATAGAACTGAGTCTAGTAGTTTGTATGCGCTATCGCATTGCATAATAAATGAAAGTAGTTCAGCTATATGCAATTACTGATTTTTTCCTGCTAATTCGTTTTTACTTGTAAAATACAAATAAAATCTGGAAAGTAGATCCCTCGGAAGCATCAAGAGCAAGACAAACAGTGAAAATTGCAGACTCGGTTTGATTGAGTCTGTTCATGAGCAGTAATGGAAAGTGCAACACTGCCCACGCCCGCTAGCACCGGCTTAAGCAGTATTCAATCTTCAAATCTAAATGAGTTGAAATCAATGATCCCGAAGGACCAGAAAATATAACAACACTGAGATGAAGTCGGGGCGAATTTTTACGGCCGTCAAACAGCACTTAACACCCGCTGTTGTGAAGTAAATAAAATCTGGAAAGTAGATCCCTCGGAAGCCGTATTTTAACAGAATTTGTATAGATATGTAATAAACAAAACAATACATACTGTTTGTATCAAACGCCGGAATCGCCGGACAATTAATGACTGCCATTGAACCTGCCGGAGTGTCAGGCCAGCACCCACCCCACATGTCAACATTCCGCCCGCAATAAGGTTCATCTGAAAGTACAAAATAATCAATTATTTATTTAAGTTCTGAAATAACATTTTGGATATATATTAAAACGGTTTAATTTCTAAATTGTGTGACTCTCATCAACGCCATGTATATATTTTTAAAATGAATAAAAATGTTATATTAACATGTCAAATTCCACAAAGCTATACACGAGTTATAAACATAAATCTTGACCGTTTCACTGCATTTTCATTCGGGAATAAATAAACTGGAACTTCAGTTCAAATAGAATGTAACGCGGATATTGTCATGGTAGCTTGATCTGTGGTTCCTTTTTTTAAGCTCTTGTGAATTTTGACAGGTCGGATAACAAAAGGCACTTGCGCACGTGTTCAGCCCGACCAACCTTTCAAAATATCATCAACACACCGATAAAATAACGTGACATGATATATATCAACATAGCATATCACCTGAACTGATATCCAGTTTCTAAGGATTATGGTAGGAGCAATGACGGGTATGTGCAAATGTTTACTGATTTAGTGTTTTACTTCACGTCTTCGTAATAAGAACAATATCAATATTTAAGACATAAAGCGTACTACTTTTTGTAAGATATGGCTGTTCATGTGCGGAAATGGGAAGTGCAATACCCCTCATGCCTTTCACTCGTCTGAATTCTGTTGTGATAATATTGATTGAATCCATGATCCCAAGGGTCCAGAAAATAGAACAACATTTAGTCTACGTACGGGAAGAGGAGACATGTTCAGTCAGATCTAGGATGGAAATTACGTCTACTTTGTTCTGCGTTCGGCTTGACCTCGTTATACCCTGATGAGTGAGAGTGTTCGAGTGCTCACCAAGTCGCATTACTTGTATACTGACAAAGGTCTGACAAGTTCTAACACTACCCTTGTTATGCTAAGAGTTAAGCGATGAACATCTAGAAACATTTTTCACATATATGACGTGGCCAGGAAGCGGACCTACCACCACTCTCACCCGTGTATGCGAACTCTAGAGTTATGAGCCAGTTTATTTTCATATGAGAAGCTTTTGAAGGTGAAATTCCCCTTTAAACCAAAGGTCACTATTTAGCTTATTTATATAGAAGGTATTATCCTAAGTACAGCTTAAAGCATCCCATTACCTTAAAGTACAACAGATCACTGACTTGACCTATTTATACTAGAACCTCGTTATCATCTGCCAATACATAAACGAGTGTATCCTCGGCTAATGCTATGACATAATAACTTGTTTTTCTTCAAGTCTTGTGTTAATATGCTAATACCGGATACAGACCATGGTAAAATTAGCATCTGTAAATATTATTGTAATGAGCAAACACCGTGAAGCTACAACTTTCCGACAAAATAATTGATTTCAAATAAATATGTCAGCTTGTAATGTATTTTTTTCCATTTTCGTTTGATACATTTTAAATGTAAAGATTATATTAATTATTATCTGCCTCACAGATATCATTGTTAATAATCATAGTATGACTGTTGATAATAACTATATGCAGAAAAAGTTTCAGTTCAACATAAGTTTCAGCTATCATAATTGCCCTTAAATGTAGGATATAATCTTTTTCCTCTGAAGAACACACATTAAGTACTGATTGTACATTTGTATAACGAAGTTCCATTCTGCAATTATATTTATATAATTGGCAAGCTTTATGCATAAAACTGATATGAAAATGAACGTCATAACTCGCCCGATAAATGAAGCCCAAATCCTCATGCGTGTATCCCAAATGAGCCATAAAACAATTGCATTAGCACAACTTATAGATTCTGAAATCACTGAAATTGATCTGAAGGACAAGCTAGGGCTTATAAACTATTAAAACAAGTTTGCCGTCATTTTGTGTAAGAAGTACATAATGATGCATTACTGAAACTGATCCCAACTTTGATATTTGTTGCTATTAAATACTGATCACTGAACATCATTTAACTTATGTGTGTACACTTTACATTTTGCTCAAGTATAAGTTATCTTAAGGAATATAAATATGGTAAATCAAAGGTTTCAGTACAACTTTGTTTCCAAGTACTGCATAAGAGTATAATTGCTACGTAAATGATATCTTAAGCATTTAAACCTGTTACAACATCAATGTCGAATCTGTAATTGTCCAAAATGAGTAAATTAACCGAGAATTTTAGGTAGTATTGGCCTAGATGATAACCTTAATGCACCTGAATGCACTCAGCTATATCTCCAGTAAATCCCCCACTAATAACAAAACGTAGAATAAACAACAAGAGGGTCTGTCATTATGAGTTTGATATAAATGGCTGGGCAAAAATAAAATACTACATTATATCATCCTTATCCTTATTTTACTTGTTTTCAAATCTCTCGAAACACTATGATGCCGCGTACTTGCAGAACAACGGGAAAGTTACCTTGGTGTCACTAATTTGACATATGAGCCGTGTCATGGGAAAACCAACATAGTGGGTTTGCGACCAGCATGGATCCAGACCAGCCTGCGCATCCGCGCAGTCTGGTCAGGCTCCATGCTGTTCGCTTTTAAAGCCTATTGGAATTGGAGAAACTGTTAGCGAACAGCATGGATCCTGACCAGACTGCGCGGATGTGCAGGCTGGTCTGGATCCATGCTGGTCGCACACCCACTATGTTGGTTTTCTCATGGCACGGCTCATATACACTTCATGATTATGCCTTAAATGTTCTTGTAGATAAAAATATAAATGTACGTTTATAGGATGCTACTTTGTATGTTAACTTTTTACATTCGAGAATCTCTTTATTGCGGAACAGCTAAAAGAAGCACCGTGATCCGTATTCGAGTTAAATCATTTAAATAAAATAAGATGCTTAAACTTATTTGATGTCGATTAAAGAAAGTTTAATTACAAATAAATTAATATTAAAAAAATGTAGTAATCATGCCAGATATTTAAGCTATTGCAAGAAACAATATACAACATAAAGTGAAACATAGATATTTGTCCAAAAGTGCAAAGCTCTTATGTTTGTCTTGAAGTATTATATGGTGCCGTTTATAGCTTAGCTCTCTTAAAATGTAACCGATTTCCATTTATCGTAAACCTTTATCTGCGATGTACTCTCATTACCGTGAAATTGTCTCATTTTGGGAGATTTCTATTCCTCTTCACTCTGTAAATTGGAAAGCAAGGCATATCCCTTGATAATGTCTAGAGCTAAGATAATTGAATGTCAAAAGTCAATAGCTTTTTATTATGTATTTAATCAGTCGTCTATTCAAATACAAAGGATTATCGTTGACTGTTGTGTTATAGTAAACACACATCGAAGGACTTGCACTATGACCCGAGGTCCGATTTATTACATTTAATAAAAAATAATTTTCAACGTACTTTTCTCAAAGCTTTCTTCTAACTTAAGCTCAGGAAATATATATTTTTTATTAGATATTGAACAGGCAATACCGTAAACTACGGACGATCGGCTTATAAAATGATCTTTTAATATCTATCAGTATAAATCCATAGTAATGGGAATGATATTTACTTACTCAGGCATGTTGAACAACAGACAAACGCAAGCTGTTTTCAAAACTATTAACATCATGTCTAACTGCTGTGAAAGCCCACGTGGAAAGATACTGCGACAAAGTATACGAAACCTCTGGTAAACATTTATTTTGGTCGATTAAAAATTCTGGCGAAATCCTGGATAAGTTTAAAATTAATAATTACAAGGTATCTACAGTCAGTACATACGATTTTTCTACTTTGTATACCACTTTACCACATAACTTAATAAATGACAAACTAACTGCCCTAATTCAAAAGACTTTAGCCAGAGAGAATATTACATTTCTCGCTTGCAGTTTTGATAAAGCTTTTTTTACTAGCAATATTATTAAACATTATACAATGTGGACCTGTGACGAAGTTTGTAAAGCCCTTTCCTTTTTATTGAACAACATTTATATCAGGTTTGGGAATGCATTTTTAGACAAGTAGTTGGTATTCCCATGGGAACTAATTGTGCACCCCTTGTCGCAGATTTGTTTTTATATTATTATGAAAGTGACTTTATGTTGAGCCTTTCTCCAGATACACAGGCAGATATTATAACTGCATTTAATAATACATCACGCTATCTGGATGATATTCTTAATATGGATAATCCATTTTTTGGTCAATTGGTGGGTACTATTTATCCTAGGGAGCTTCCGTTAATTAAAACTAACAATTCGGATACTGATGCTTCGTTTTTTGATTTACATCTTTCTATTTATTACAATATTATACATACCAAAATTTATGACAAGAGGGATGATTTTAACTTTAGTATTGTAAATTTTCCCCATTTGGATGGGGATGTACCTCAGGCTACATCTTATGTGGTATATATTTCTCAATTAATTCGGTTTGCCAGAGCATGTAGTCATGTCAAGCATTTCAATGAACGTAATCTATATATTACAAGTAAACTTCTTCAGCAAGGCTACCGTTATTACAAATTGCGTAAATATTTTGCTAAATTTTACTATCGTAATTCTGATTTAGTTTTAAAATTCAATAGTAATTTAAAGACACTTCTGCGAGAAGGTATTTCTAAACCCGTTTTTTTATGGGGATGTGGTTTACAAACTTAGTAAGATCTTGGGTCATGGTAATTTTCCAAATGTATTTGGTAAAATTATAAAACGTTTTATTAAAAGAGGTTTCGACCCAACTGTTTTGAGACATACCGCATGTTTAGTGTTCAACCCGTTTACAGTTGGACACTACGCTTCCCTCTTTGATTGTGTCTGACGGCAGAGGTGGAGGACTCTATGATAAGCAGTTTTTAAATCCTACCAGGACTGAACTGTTTTGATATCTGTCTTCTGGCCTGTTTCGTCGGGCCCTTAAGAGTGTTTCTCTTGTTGCTCTGTCTTCTGAAAAGGCATTGAGTACATTGAGTACGTTTTTGGTTCAAAGGGTTTGCTTTTTATATTTTTATACACGAGCATTTTTGTGTTTTACATGCCATGCCTTTTTGTTTCCATTACGTGTGTTAGAGATTCACTTGGAAGGGATTACTTTTATTTACACTGTCCCGTGTCTTTGGAACATGGTGGGGGTAAGAGTGAGGTTGGGTGCGCACCATAAACCGGTTTAAGCTCCCCAGTGGTGTTTTTGCCATTGACCGTTCCAAGGCGGTGCCCCACAGTGTTCCTTTGTTTGTTCGTTTTGTCCTCGTGTGTTGGCTTTGTGTGTGTGTATATGTGTGTGTGTTTGTGGTGTGCACGTCTGCGTGCTGTAGGTTTCGTTTTGGGGAGGCTGCGATTTTGGTACGTGGCATTCCCTGTTTGATATTTGTCTTTGTTTTTTTATTTTTGTATATCAAAACAGTTAAGATAAAACATACAACGAACATGAAAGCAGAGACATTCCGTATAACGTTTTTATCAAAAGAAAAGTATATCGTCTGCATAAACTATCAAGGACGAAAAAAACTGCTCACACATTTCCGCATGAAATCGTACAATGGATAGTTAATACAAGTCTGCGTTTCTTTCAAGAGTGATTACTTTTATCGCTTGGCTTCTGTAAATGGCAGTGTGTCCCTTTAAGAATGACAAACGAGAAAAAAATAAAAAAGCAAATTCGTGGTTACTTGATGTCTACAAATAGGTCAACGACGACGTTCAAATGAATCTACCTGTGGTAGGCGCTCATATATTCTGTAACAAATGTTGAAATTCATTGTAAATGTAACTGTTTTTTTTTACAATTTTATCAGTCATGACGGTTTGTCATGCTGAACTTGTCAGACCTTACCCTCATACAAAGAAAGATCCAACAGATTTTACGGAAATTCGAGAGGAGACTTTCAGCAGAGAGAAACTTAATAACTGGTATGGTGTGATTAACTTGTCAGACAGCATGTATTAATTTAATTAGCTCGTCCAATTTCTGAGAAATATATCATGTACAGGGTATTGTCTTCATTTGGTCGTCGGCTTTGGACTTAGTTGCGATTTTCGTTCGGGTCCATTTTTGTCGAGCCCGCTTGCAGTAAGCTCGATATAGTCGTCACTTTTTGCTGGTCGGTGAATGTGCGTCCGTCCGACAATAACTTTGACATGCATGGACCAATCTTGTTTATATTTGGCATGAATGTTTAACTCAATGAGAAGGAGTGTCATTTGGAACCCCCCACCCCATTTTCCTATCTCAAAGGTCAAGGTCACAGTTGGAGGTCAAAGGTCAAATTCAAGTTTGTTCGGAGCATTTCTTTTTCATGCATGATGAGATTTTGATGTAACTTGGCATGAATATTTACCATTTTGAGACGGAGTGTCATGCGCAAGAACCAGGTCCCCAAGTCTAAAGTCAATGACACGCTTAGAGGACTAAGGTGCAGGCGGGCTCGACATTCTGTCGGTGGGCATGCAGGATGTATTTCTAGTTTTCACAAATTCTTTACAGTTTGAAGCTTTGCACACAAATTCATCATCAGGTAAGTAAGTTGGCCAAGAGTCATAACTCTCACACGCAAACTTGTTTGTATTATAGCTCGTTTTGCACTTTCATGGTTTCGATCTTTATTTAATTTAAAATCTAAATTTCATAAATTATCTGTGAGCAATAACGTAGATTTTTTGCTGACTAGTTTATCATTGTTCATTAAGAATGCTAAGAATTATAACTTCCCTTGCATTTTGTTAGAATAATAACCCTTTTCCACCTAGAAAATGGAAATCTCTTGATTTAAATTTTTGTTTAGGTCCACTTTACTTGCTTTGGAACTTTATAACTTGTTAACCATTTTAAATTTAACATGTACGCCAAGAACCATAACTATAATTTGGACGGAAATATGGTCCTATATGTACTTAGAAAACTGGACAGTCCTGGTTAAAACTTGTTAAGGTCCATTTCATTAATACTGAAACAGCTATAGTTTTCACACTTTTTACACTTCTTTATCATTATTATGTTAGTAAGTTACTCATTCTTGTATCTTATCAAAATTCTCCCTCTTTTTAACTTAGAAAATATGCATTATTTGTTATGTATTGTTTCAGTTTTCTTTTCTTGAATACTAAACTTTGAAAACTTTATCCATTTTTGTACTCGGTAGGTGAGAATAAAGGCAAAAGAATATAATTCTTTTTGTGCATGTTGTCTTAAAAATCACTTACAGACGAGCTTTGACACCCGCAAGCGGTGCTTTTGTTTCAGCTATATCAGAATTAAAGGCTACTTTATTTTCAATGAAAAAGAGATCTTTCTCATTGATTTCTTGGTATATCCCTTTTACAATGTCACTCTGATTATGCTTGTACCTTCCTGTATGCTAAGTTGACTATTTGGAAAATCAAACTAAAAAATCACTTAAAATGTTATTTAGAATTAGATCGAAGACATTACATTGACGCTGAACATTTTACATATGTATACTTAATAACAGTAACTAAGTGGTTCATAAAAATGTTATTGCATGGTTAAATATTAAAGATTTTCTACATAAGAATACATATGCAAGCAATAATTCCACTACCTTAAGAAAATCAGGTAAAGTTTTGAAAGTGCTTTCTCAGTCCCAAAGGTCATTTTTTCAAAACTCTTGTTAAGCTAACCTATAGAACTTATCCTGTTCTGCCTGCCCATCAAAAAGTCAAACTTGGGACTTTCTTAGAGTACCTTTATCGCACATTTAACATAATTATATCTTTGCCGCAAATGATTCCTTTTTATTTTATAAATACATTGTTTGTCGTTATCTAAACACTAAACACTAATAAATGATATATTAATTTTGTGTCATTCTTTTGAAATACTGATTTTCTAAAAACATTATCATTTACAGCTGATACTCAAATGAATACAGGCGTAGTGATGTTTAATATTTAATTAATATTGGTACCAACTCAATTTTCCTTCTGTCCTTTTCTTTAAATATTTTGGATTTTCTAAAATTGTACGAATCAATTCCTAGTAAGGAAGATAAAGTTATCTTTAAACCAAAATTCAGCGAATAATTATATAGAAAGCTGGCCGCGTTTATAATATAACTTTGTACAATATCTACCTTCCTTATTTATGCATGTATAAATAGCTAATTGTTTATCTAATAGTTTCATTGTGCAGTGACGAAACATTTGCAAAACCGTCTTTATTTATTTTGTGTATTAAAATCTGTTTTCAAAAAACCCACGAGCAAAATAGCAGTTATATTATCTTGACCGTTGAGACATCAATTAAGAGAATCATTAAGCAAAACGAAGCATCTGTGTTATTACATACTTATGACCAAGTTAAGAGCTTGTTTGCGTGACACTTCGTATACATGAATATATTGATGTTAATTTCCATGCTGGTAGCAATTCAAGGAACTAATTGGCCGATTGTGAACTAAAGGTACTCAAACACTGTGTTGTCACTTATGCGTTGCAAATAAGGGTGGCTGATCTACTTGTACATTGTGTATAAATTTTAAATTATTTGCCTAAAACAGGATGAAAAAATGTAGTCGCACTTTGTTCTTTTTTAGCATATATTTCTCGATTCAAATTATTATTCTTAATGAGAATTTCATAACGTTATGCAGCAAGAAATAAAATAAAATGGAACTTTATGTCGTGTGCGTCTTTTTAACGTCACAATACGTCTGACGTCATGTTCGTTAACGCGCGTCTGTTTCCCACGCTGAGATTAAAAGTTGTTGCAAAATGCAAACCTCAACGTAATTAAGCATAAAATGAAAAGAAAATTTGTTTGTTTTTCATGAATATAGAATATCTCGTCTCAAAGTGAGAAAATTTTCACATTTTCACTCGCGCTACGTGCCAATGAAAATATTTAAAATTTCTCACTTCTCAGTGAGATATATTCCATATTTAATCAAAACAAATAAATATTCTCTATTAATCTTTTTTAATGGGACTGGATTTAGTTTAGGTAATGTTCATTTTAAACACAAATAATCGGTCTAGTTACATATTCATTTAAACATGCTTTTCTGATTCATTTCTAAACAAACTCAAAATTCGGTTATCTTTTAGATAATCTATTTCCAATTTTAAAGTTAACTTGCAAGCAACTACAACGACAAAACTTCACAATAAATCGTTACTTTATTGAAAACATAATCTTTCAATCTATAATCATGACTAGACAGAAAGTAAATTTTTTGTAATTACGCAGAAAATTTACATTGTAGTTTTGAGCTTATATCGAAGTGCATAATATCTCAGACACTCATGTCACACTAGAAGTAAAAAACAGACTATTTAGGGTTTAATAAACAGTCGTAAGAATTTCATTGATCAGAACTAACGTTGAGAAATTTTCCTGTTATTAATGTGACGCAAACGAATGGAATTTCAATTTCCTTCATAATATTCACTTTAGTAAAACGTATGTTTTAAGATGGAAGCAAACCAATTATATTAAAACCTTGTGGCAAAATATCATCTAAGTTGCGACATTTTTCTGTTATCTGATATTTTGACATCCATCCTTTCTACAAGACATAAACAAATGAAAGGCGACATTTATTGATATGGTAAATGAACAGGTCATGTTTTTCATTCATTTATATCCGTAGTAAAATAACTGAATATCGACCAAACGAACATGGCAATAGTACATCGCCTCCTTTGACACTGGATCATTTCATCAATATCTAGACGTAAGACAGGGCGGAAATACGTCACATATCATATTTGTCAGTAATGTCATCCAGGTGAACATAGCTTTAAGTGTTTGAAAATAATTATTTCTGTACTACCAATAAACAAAATATAGTTTTTAACACACTTCTTTGTTTTTAATACTTTCAAGCTAATTCATAAACAGAAATACTAGTTCATATAAAAGCAGGAGAAAGTTTAGTCTGAAAATTTTCAAATCCATTCAATAGCAACACAATATATTCAAATAAAATCGAATGAAATGTGTGTGTTTACACATTTTTAAATTCATTCACCAGTAGCAATTTTGATCAAACCAGAAGAAATGCGTGAGTTTAGTCCATATGTTTTTGACTTCGTTCATCAACACCAATACTAATTAGCATGTAATCAGTAGAAATGTGCGAGTTTTTTTCCATACATTTTGGGCTTCGTTCATAAATAGCAATACTAATTCACATATAATCAGAAAAAAATGTGCGAGTTTATACCATATATTTTGAACTTTGTTCATTAACAGCAATACTAATTCACATGTAATCAGATTCCATTTTGTAAACTAACAAACTTTCATGAAACAAAACATCTATACACCTATGCATAAATGTAAATAACCACCAAAACCTGAACACAGATCAATAGAAAGTTGTTCACATTCTAATGTCATTGCCTAATGCTAATGTTCTGGCTTGAACAAATACCTGATTTATTTGTGTCTGAACATATTGTCTGAAATTGTATTTGGTTCTCCATCAGAAGTGCCATGTAAATTTCATAATCTAATGCAAATGACACGAGAAGAACTCGATTTACAAACAATTTTACATATGAATAAAGTCAAAACCCCATGCATAATTATATGTAAATTTTAAAAGCAAGATGTTGGCAGTTAAATCAATAATATAAATGAACTGTTTAAATACATCTGATTTGTCCGTCACACAGTGTTTAGATATTTCCAGTAAAAAAATCCAGCTGATTGGATTGGTAATTTAACATTCTTTGCGTGTTTGATGTCTACATTCAATAATATCAAAAATATTTTTCATGACACAGCCGGGCCTTGATAATCATATTATGGATGTTCATTTGTACGCCTGTTTGGCGCCATATAACCTATTTTGTGTTGGTGCGCCGTAAAACCCAAATAAATAAATAAATAAGTTCATAAAGACACTGACAAAGATTCTGTTCGAAGAATTCAAGTCCCTCAATCAAAACCCTACGAAAGTATAATTATGTACAAATGAGGAATAAAGTAATTATATCGAAAACATAGACGAATTGAACAAACACAGTCTTAGATATATCGGCTTGTGGACGGACGGACCAACAGGCGGACGAACGGATGGACATACGTGACTCCGATATAGTTATCTTATTCTTTATATCTGGTGGTATTATAAAAGTTACCATAGTCTAATGAATCCCTTAAACATGTAACTCTTAGAGAGCCACCATCTTTAAAACAAGAAATACTCATAGGTAACTTTAATAAATATACACGCATTATTCGACGCCTCTGCGGGTCACTACATGAAGAAGAACCCAGTCAAGCCAGTACGGACCAAAGAAATGGGACTAACCCTCTCTAGTCCAAATTCTCGAAGGAAATATTGTATTGCTTCCAGTTGTCTTCCTTTCCGTTTTTAATTTCAAAACACGTTTTTTTCTCCTGATTTTTGTCAAATGTTCAGTTTAAGGTGTTGGTTAAAAGTATCTGCCAAAAATTCAAATGACATCAAATTTTTCAATTGTTGTCATTTTCGAAAATTTTACTATTTATCTAATTGTTAGCTAGTGATAGGAGGACGCTCTATGTGTAAATATAAATTTCAATGATTTTTTTTTTTTCGTTATTAATTTTAATTTTACCTCTGGGTTGTACAATCAGGTTCAGTATTAATTCATGCTATTTTTATTATTCAGAAGGTAACTTACGATTAAATAATTTATTTCCCGAATAACATTTGTAAAACGGGTTTTGAAAATCTCTTACATTTCTGAAATTAAACTATTAGATTGTAGAAGATTGATAAGTAGATCTTGTCATGAAACTAAATCTCACATGAACTCCATGCTCTCTAACGACGAGAAAACATATCAATACAGAGGAGACGTTTTATGCATACGGCCTTGACATAACTTTATTTAAAAACTCATTTTGGCTATAGCCAGTCTAACATAAGATATGGTCCTCTAACATAATAATGTAAAAATCATCCTAAGTGCGTATCACAGACAGTAAAGACATGAATTAAAATAAAGTATTATGAGCAAATCAATTCTTAGTGGCATAAACAGAATATTGTACAAGGAATAACTGCTGTTGTGACAGTTGATAAAGTTTTAAGATTCTTTGAAAAGCTTTGAATGTAACGAAGACGTTATAATGGTAGACGCGGTTCGACCGAGTATTTTCAATACCGTATATATAAATGTGCAGTATTCATTATACCAGATTTATATAGCGCCCTTTTCATGATAAACACGTTCAAAGGCGATTTACATATAGCAAACGCAGCCACACAGGGCGCGAAATTCATCCTCTACTAGTACAGACTCAGAGCGATCTGACCAGAGGGACAGAGTGAGATAAAGCCCCAGAACAGATAGAACAGATTAAGATACAGGCCTGTCCGGCTAACTTAGCCTAGCTCTTTGCAACTAGACAGTCTGGTTCTTTAACGTGCCCGGTGTATAGCACCGATACACGCGAAGCCGTCTTTCCTGGGAAGATCCAGTACAGGCCTCTTAGTTAGGTGGGAGACACTCAAGAGCATTTCAGAAATTTCCAGTGCCTGGACCGGGATTCGAACCCCGGACCTCTGGATTGACAGTCAAGCGTGTAACCACTAGACCACCGGCCCACCTGCAGCACCGGCGTAAACGGATCTTAATGTGCAGTACCTCTACTGCCTGGAAGCACCGGCGTAAACGGATCTTTAATCATGCTATAATTGCAAGTAATCTGTGATACCAAAAGCAATGATGTTTTATATCGTCGATTGATTACAACATGTGTTATTTGTTCACCTTTCAGTATTGGCTTATACAGGCAGCTTTATTTTTTTTTAATTGGTTGTGTCATAGATGCAATCTGAAGGAGTGAATTGTGATAAAAGGTACAAATTTATGCAGAAAGGGATAACAGAAGAAAAAACTTATAAGAGGATCATTTGGTAACAAAGATCGAATCCATGTAAACTCTTGTTTCGGTTATGACGCTTCTTGTATCATATTCATGATGCAGAATAGGAAAAATAAAACTACAAACATGTATACAAAAAACGTGTACACGATAAGTTTAGCGTACAAAATTTGGGCTCTGATATTTCAAAATTGCCAAGCAGTTTTCGCGTCGAAACGAGTCATATCTATTTACAGTAGCCTACTTAGCTGCTATTATAAGGATCAGACTTACACACATTTGTCTATCCCCTATTGTCACATTTGTCTACCAAGCTCTTCCTTTTATCAGAATATTCCGGTTTTAATGGGAATCTTAATCATGGTTCTGGTGCGTGCACACTGGAAATTAGGTGCAGAATGTCTTATTTAGGATCCATTATATATCGAATAGCAGACGGACATTTCGAGAGAAAAAAACAAAGGCTTTCAGACGGAGGAATTTTGGTAATATTTAATATTATGTATATAATTGTCTAGCTTAACGCCTAGATGTTAGTGTACTTAAAATGTTGTCATAATAAAATATAATCTAAAACTCTGAATAAATCTTTTAGAATTCCAGTAAATATTCTTTTAGTAATAATAATTATTTCAATACATTATATATTAGCATCAAATCGGTCCAAGATTACAAGCTAAATGGTATGTAACCAATCATCCGTAAAAAAGTAAATGTACAATAATAGTGTAAAATTTACATGAACATTACGATGATTAGTCCCTAGTTATTGTTCACGTAAATTAACATGAAATTAAACTACAATTCAACTACACGATATTATTCGTCTAAAGTCTATGTAAATAGACATAAAATCATACTAAACAAGTGACTTTCAAGGTGGTATTTATGTGTTTGTATTGGCTTTGTTCTCTGTTTATTTTATCTTTTAAGTATTTGTTTGTATTTATGTCTGTCGGCTGCGCGTGCATGCGCACGCTGCTGTGGTATTTTATACGAAGAAACATCTGTTGAGACCGATATGACTTAATATAAATTAATAGCACCTTGTGTTAGTGAGCACAATCTTTTGCATCCGGCATTTAATTTAGACAACAGCATTATATAGAGTCATATTTCACATAGTTTACTTTTTTAATTGATAAACTCTTGTCGAATATTTTAGTAAAAAAGCAATTCAATGCATTAGTTTCAGAGTTCCATGCAATGACTTAATTTTGTACATATTGCATTAGTCAAATTATAAAAGTCTAAGAGAACAAGTTTTGTTTCAAGAAACAATATTTCGTAAAGCGTCAAGAATTTTTATAGCGGTTGTATCAGAACGAGGACAATGTGTCTTTGTGTCTTCGCCCCGAGTACTTTAATACATGACAACTTGATATCCTATCGTCTTTTTCGTCTCAACGAAGACTCGAAAAATCGGTACTGTTTTGTCCTTTTGTGCCCTCGCGTCTTCGCCCAAAGCAGCGTGATGTCCTTTTGTGTCATACTGGTGTCGCCCAAAAAAAAAGAGGACTAAATAATCAACTGGTATGTTGTCGTCCTTAATGTCCTCGTGCCTAAGCCACGAGCACATGGGAACAAGACAAAGCGACAAATCTGGTTTGTCGTCCTTTCGAGTCTTCACCTTCTGTTATACATCAGCAGAAAGATTACAGCTAGTGTAAAATATTATTAGAAGTTGTTTTTTTTTGCCCTTGTTGTTTCGCCCAGGCGCGCGAGGATTTTCTGTCGTCCTAAAGTTTCCTCGTGTCTTTGCCCCAAAAACATTATCAACTTTCATTTTAACTTCAGTGCAATATGTGATTGTTTAAAACGGTTTAAAACGGTGATGCATATAACGTCTTAGAAGGTGATGTTTCATACTGTGAAAACGTTCTGAACATTTCACTGTGTTGCTTTCCTAAGATAAAAGCACTTTCATTTGTACGAAAGAACTTTAACATGTATGCTGCATTTAGTGCAAAACCCAAATACACAAGTATAAAAACTAAATACATTAATACAAAAACTAAATACATTAGACTAGTATAAAAACTAAATACATGTGATTATTTCTACTGGTTTATTTCCAGATGTTTTACATAAACACTAACTAGTGCTTTATAACTGTATAGCTAATACACTAAATATAATTGAAATAACATGTGTGGGTTTGCAGCCTTTGTTTTGTTTTTAATTTCTTTTAATTTTGACTGCCTTTCTTTTTTAAATCCCATAGAAGAGCGCAGATGGCATGTCGTGGTGAAGCAATGACATGAAATAAATGTAAAGGTCACTAAAATGTTTTATTGGTAACATATGATATATTTGACAAGTGGTAGCACTTGAGCAGAAGTGCAGCGATAAAACTTAACACTTAGAATATCTAAATCAGGTGATAATTCTCGCGCTTAATGTCTTACAATTACTTGTAAAAAGTCAAATGAAACGCAATAAAGATTCCTTAAAATGTTACTATGAATTGTCTTACCAAAAATGTATTGCATCTAATACAATCGAACACTTCGGAATGATTTGTTTGTTTGTTTGTTTTGGGTTTAACGCCATTTTTCAACAGTATTTCAGTCATGTAACGGCGGGCAGTTAACCTAACCAGTGTTCCTGGATTCTGTACCAGTACAGACCTGTTCTCCGCAAGTAATGAAATAAACCAGTTCTATGTGCATTTCTTTCAATAAGCAATTCAGATCTCATTCCGGTGCTTTATTTACCTATAAACTAGCTATGAAAGCTTTCTCATGTCATGATTATGTATACTTTCAGACTCTTTGAGTCCATGTTACAGTTTAGTAATATATCTATCTAAGAAAAGAAGTTTCACTCCACATTCATTTAACGTATTTATGCAGTGAATTTCCGTGCAAAAGCTGGAGTTAGGTTCCAATTCTCAGTAACATTACTAAAGCGGCGAACAATAACACATCCGGTTACTTATTTGATTGTGCTACTGTAACAATTATAGTCTTAATAAAATTAATATTAAATGATGGACAAATAATACATGATCTGGCTGTTAAAGCCATTGTAAACGAGTGCTCAAGATTTCTGTTTTTTGTCATTGCATTAATATCTTCTTTCAAACGCTTCGTTCGTATTCATGACAATAAAATAAAACATCTTCACTATCATATTATATGAATGAACTATATGAAAGGATAGAAAAGGCAAACAGACAATAACTAAACATCTATTTCATGCAAACTTATGCTTTTGTAAGGCAGTCCGCTTCTAGATGCGGCCTGGTCTTCCAAAATAAGATCTAAAATACTTTAATCGATATACTGAAATAAGTAAATGAGATGGAATCGAAGACACAAGACCCAAAGGTCCTTCTGCTGCCTAGGGCACAACCAAGAGAAAAAAACATGTACTCGGTTAAATAAGTAAGTTCATTCGAGATAATGAATAATCAACACCCACCCATGTACTGCCATTTATGGACACTGAATGAGCTTTATCGTCTCAAAGGCGCATACAATATAAAAAACACTAAGTCAAAGTACAGAGAGATATATAACGACCACAACACAGTGTAAACGACTGACTGGAAGAGTTAGGATAATAAGGGTTAAATTTGGACAAAGTTCCTTTAAACGTTTTTCAATAAATAGTGATGCAAGCCAATGATTTCATATTAATCGCAAATGAAACAATACCGAACAGCAAAAGGCTTTCGGAGTAACTACAAGTACAAATAGCTTCCAGTAGCCATCTTAGAATGCACAGAGAACAAAAGAAAAGCCGAGTTGTTGAATGCAAAGAACTGTCACTAAACCCGAATTAAGCAATCGTAATAAATTTAAAATGGCTCATCAAAGGAAACGAATTCGTATATATTAAGCATCAAGCTATTACCGACAATGTAAAGATCATTGGTATTTGACAAAGTGCTGGTTTAGCTATAGCACATGACTTTGTTTGAGCTCAATGGAAACAAGATGGATCTTTAATTGAGATATTTGCCGTAGTTTTTTGTTTGATTGATCTGTCTCAGGAAACTGCTATTAGAATAGGGGGCAATAGAATAAGAAAGAACTCACCACGTTAACAGCTTTTTACTGCTGAATTGCAATATACATTTGTTTGAGAGGATTGTTACGTGTCAATATTTTTTCAGTTTTGAATAAACATAAAGAGCTTGCTAAAGTTCCACAAATGTTTAGTTGATTATTACAGCTCATAAAGATACCAATAGTCTTTCAGAAAATAAAGCACGTGCTGAAAATTTAAGTGAGTCCTTCTGATTATACGTCGATTATTATAAAATATCACAGACAACATCGCGTTCCTTCCTTATACACTGTCAGCTACTTTGTACAAGTTAAAATTATTTAGTATTAACATTAATGATTACAATTTACGTAGAAAGTATTAAAAACGTTTTTAGATAGATCTACAATAATTGAATGTTAACACATTCAGGCAATATCATTATTATTGCGTATACAGTTAAATATATGAACCCTGGAAATATAAGACATTCACATGAAGATTTTGTAATAACCATTTTTTAAACTAAATTCGTCTGAATATTTAGTGTAAAATCTGTTCGATACATCTCGAAGCATAACCTTTATAAATAAACAATTTAGGTGATGAAAGCAAATAAGATATGATTTATTAGAACTGTAAACAATTTAGACTAGCTTCTCTCTCCAGAAAGTAAATATGAAACATTCTGGCACAGGAACACGAGAAAGCTTCTAAAACATAGCATTAAAGTTAACTAGTTCAAAGACATGAAATGCTTTTATTTTAGGACACTCAGGCAATTATAATTAAGTTATATTCCATACACGTTTACATATTGTAGTGAAATAATCGTGCATTTTTGTAGCACACGAGAAACCTTCAGAAACATAATATAAAAATAACACTAGTTGAAAGGCTGACAAGATTTTTTTTTATTATCATAGCACACTCAGAAAATGATACCTTACATATATTCCATACACGCTTTCATATTGTAGTCGAGCACTTTCAGTTATTTAAGAATATCGGTATTAGACAACTTCTCAAACTTACACTATAAAGTATAGACATACAGGCGGTAATATTTTAGCTAGGGCTACTTCATTATTGCTGTATTTTGAAGTGCATTTATGTCATTTGAGAATATCAGAACAAGCATATTTTTTCATTAACGCTTGGTGCAAACATAATCGCAGATACAGAAAGGTGGTCGGGACAATCGGGACCAAAAAGTACTTTTCTCGTGCTTCTTTAATATTGGTTTGATAATTAATTAATGACTATTGTTCTACAATTATAGGTTTACGAGCACTACAAAATATAGTGTGTCACTTTGTAACATATATATACTTATTTACGTCCCTTTATTTGAGATATAGTCTTACCTGATTTGAATGCAAGATCAGTTTGCATTTTATCCTGGCATTCTTTTCGAAGGGCTGCAAACACTTGCATTAATCTTGGAGGATATCTAGACTCTACTTCCTTACTGGTCCCATTCACAACCTGTCTAGCCTCAGTCAAAATTATTCCAGATCCTTCATGTGTTTGAAATGTTCCATTACTTTTTGAATGTGCACTATTTTGCACATCAGAGTTGTCATGATCAAATAATTCATTCACAGAACTTGCGTTTGTCCACGATGATGTATTATAAATGGAGTTCATCTTTTAACACGGCTTGTAAAGTCCTTTGATAGACTGAAATAGTTCTTGATCAACTAATATGTCTTTTTACAAGGTTTACAAACTTTCTGTAGTTTGTTATGTAGTCTGTGTAGAATTTCCAATAGTTATATTTTGTAAGATACAGTCTGGCCGTGTTACCTAATGAATTGTAAGCCAACTGGGATCTGGCGTAAGTTAAACTGGAAATACAGTTTGCTGATTTCTTTGCGCAAAAATGCTTGACTTTATTTTAATCTTAGTTCAAGAGATTATTTTTAAAAGCAACTATATATTTTGTAAGGCAAACTTATTGTATTGTATGAGATATATATTAGACCGAGATACGTTTATGTGTTTATAGGCAGGTAATAAATAATACAATCTGGAGCCCTTAACGATATCTGTATATATAGCCATATAGGCATTACAAAGACTTTTGCAGTATATATACAGAATTGCTGACACATCCCTTTTACCATTAGTTTAATTCCATCACTGTTTGTAGATTTTCGTATGCAGTTATCCCGAGAACAGTTTTGTACTATTTTCAATTTTCCTGAACAAATATGGGATGCAGTATATCTTAGATAAGATAATGAAGACTTGTAACTTAAAAGCACATGGCACAGTAAAACAGAATTTAATTGAAAATATTTCTAATGGAAATATGATATATCTTACACTATAACGTGAAGACAAATTTTCTTTTTTACCATAGGGACATTTTGTTTTCAATGAAAAAGTATGTTTTATGCATTGGAATCAATACAGAAATGAAAAGATTATATATTTATTTAAGAAACTTGATTCATTTCGTGTACATCCAATTTCTATAAGTGTTTCTTTTAGTTATTTTTCTTGACCTCATTATTTATCTGGCTTAAGAAATAGAAAAAGAACATGTCCTCTGTTAAAGTGCTAATTGCAGATATAAATCATTTGATCATAGCTTGTAATAAATTATACCTTATATTGTATCCTCTGTAGCCATTAGTCCAACGTCCCTCATAAAAGTGCCTTAAACTTGACAAATAACTTTTTTTCTAACTTACAACGGGGATCATTTACTTAAGTTATGTCTGGAATTTTTAACTATATCCATTCAAATATTGTAAAATATTTAAGTTTGTATTCAACATGTATTACCATCTAATCTTGTCAACGTTTCAAAAACACGTGTTCTTTAAAATGATGGCTTAAAGTTTACAATCCACTGATATTAATCAAAACATGAAATTATTCCCTCGTAATATGTAGAATTTAGAATATCCTTACATGTCTTGTTTTAGTAATGTTCCAATTTTTATACACGACTATACTGATAATTAGTATTGACATTACGCCAGTGTTTGTACTGTTTTGTTACAATGTGTCAGTTTTAAGAAAATTGCTATATAGTTAGCAAGTGTACTGTTTATTTGATAACGTAAGGACTACATAAGTGTAGAATAACACTAACCGCGAAATGGTAGTGATAAAATGGTTTTAAACAATATCGATTTCATTTCATACTAACGGATTTGAAAGTTATTCTTCACAAACATGAATCCGAGAAGTAATTCATTGGAACCGTAAATGAGCATCAACTATTACAAAATAAACTGAATGTCTGTTTAAAGCTCTCTGAGCTGCAATGAATTTGAAAATAGTTAAAGTACATCAAAATAACTTATCCAAGGTATGTTTTTCTTCATTTGCTTCTAAATTGCTACCAACTGGTTTTTAGATAACATCACTACAACACTGACTGTTGACATAAACGAAATTAGAAAAAAAAGTAAATTTTTGAGATTTTGTTCAATTTGGAAAAGACGGATTTGCTAAAACATACAATTGTATGCTATTAGTTATCAGTTAAGCAGACAGGATTATACATGTATATATATCAATACACGTGTACAAGTTGCCTGTCACAATATTTGATCGGGTTCATTTTCTTGTGCCAACCATTCAGACAAAAGAGATTATTTTAAGATTTATAGTTTTCGTATTGACAAAATGATCCCGGCATGACCTGCGAGGAAAAAAAAAATTCAATAAACAAGTTTGTACATATTGTGTTCATCCAATTACCTACAACCCTAATTTATTAAGACACTCAGTACCTGTTCTCTGTTTACTCCAATTGTAATTTTGTCCGTAGTATGTAAAACTTCGTATAAAAGATCCAAACTGTGTTTGTTATTTGAATAAAGTCACACGAAACTCTAACTTTTATCTTTGTCTTGTCAATAAATTCACAAAGTGAAAAGGTGTATCATTTGTAACAGATATCGGTTACACAAAAATAATATCCTTTAACCGTTGTTTTATTTTCTAAATGATTTATTATCAAAATCATAGTGTTATGAAACATTTTAATTCACACTAAGTGGTATATAAGGCTGTTTAACACAGATAATACAATAATTCTGATTTGATATAGACAAATCTTTAGAGAATGAAATTATTAACAAATGATTTTATAAGCAATTCATTTTATTCGTAATATATTTGATGACACAGTTTTCATTTCGAAAAGTATCAACGAACTTGTAATGTAAATCTACATTTACATTTAAAGATTCGTTGTTAAGGTTAAAGACAAAGTTATTGAGTGCTTTATTTTTTCAAGGTCTTTGTATGTTTAAAGTGTCTACTACTTACATCTGCAAATTAAAGTAATTTGATTATTCAGCTACGAATAACTTCAATTCAATCGTAGCTGCAGTTCATTCCAATATTCCAGCAGTTTAAGTCCTTACAGCTTTTAATACCGATATAACGAAAGGATATCAATATATATTCCAGAAAGAATAGCCGATCTACTTGAAGAAGCTGTAAACTCACAAACGCTCGCCTAGATACTTATCGGAAAATGGCGAAATATTTCTCCTGTCTCCTTTGTATATTAAGTTTTAACTATTATACATTGTAAAGATAAAAATCTCAGGTTAAGCTGTTGTACAATCAAGAAAGCGGCTTTTATATTAAACTGTCACGCATTTTCTCAACAAAAAACTTTAGTACGCTGACGAAATATTGGATCTTATCCGATAACAAATTCCAACAAGAAACATCTATATTTAAAGAATACAATAACCCTATAACATAGCATGGAAAGAGGGGTATTTGTAAATGTGCCGATAAAGCGTATTTATGTACAAGAGCGCATTTAAATGCATGCAAGATAATTTTGAATATAACATGCAACCATGCTAGATTATAGCAACCTCGTTTTGATTGAGTCTCTCCATCCCTTACACATCCTAGCATCTGCTCCTTAAGCAGAATTGCATAATTAAACGTTTTGTATTTTCATTTACTCCAAATAACCAATAAGGATGACACCACAAAAGCAAACAGTAAACTTATCTTCAGAACGATGATTTGGGATTTTAATCTAATAGTAGTTTACTGGCATCAAATATCTTTTACCACCAGCATGTCTTTGCATTACAAATCAGTTTAAATAAAACTGCTCTCCGATTAGCGAATCCTTAATACATGCAGCAATAACCTATTGTAAAAAGTAAAAAGTATATCAAAAATTTAAAACTATTAAAGTCGCATTCAAAGAAAAACAGTCAGCCATACAACATGTATGTTATACTCATATAAAATAATACGATCTAAATACAGTAAAAACCCGCCCGCTTAGCTCAATAGGGAGAGCATCGCGGGGTCATGAGTTCGATCCGCGGGCGAGGCATTTGCTCTCCGTGACGATTTGATAAAAGACATTATGTCTGAAATCATTCGTCCTCCACCTCTTATTTATGTGGGGAAGTTGGCAGTTAATTGCGGAGAACAGATTTGTACTGGTACAGAATCCAGGAACACTGGTTAGGTTAATTGCCCGCCGTTATATGACTAAAATACTGTTGAAAAACGGCGTTAAACCCAAAACAAACAAACAAACTAACTAAACACAGAAGGTGATACAAGCAATTAAAAACAGCAAAACTAGACAACTGAAATTTAAAACGCATTGTGTTTTATCGTGTATAGCATGTTTTGTAGGACAGGCAAACAATAGTGTTATCTGATGAAGTACAAATGTGTACAATGCACGAGATATTTATGTGGCATGTTTTGGACAGGTAATGTTGAGAATTTGGCATCTAACAACACCTCAAACATATTTGAAGACATCTAATGCCTATCTGTCACTGAAATATACCGTTTTTAGGCGTTTGCTTTAAATGTAGAGAGTCCCCATCAAATCTCTAAATATATAAATAAATTATGTATATAAAGCTACAATGAAAATTATTTATAATGCAGTAAAAATTGTAAACGAACTTCCAGCTTTTAGTATGTACATTTTTAAAATCAATATGAGCAGGGCTAAGTATTTACAAACACCAATTAAGGTTCCGGGTATATTTCTATTTGTCTTCCTTCTTAAAACAATATTTCTTAAAAGAAACACAATCTTTTAATATCATAGTGTATGAATGGATAGAAAAAGAAAACTGACAATAACTTAACATCAAACTTTTGTAATTGTAAGACTCGGTTCCCTTCTAGATAATTATGGTCTTGCTTTCCATCAAAAACTCACCTAAGATAATGTGAATCGATAAATTGACATAAGTAAATAAAACGAAATGAAACTGTTTATTAATAAATGGAACAAGACCCAAGGGATATCGAAGAAATGGATCTTTAATGAATACGTTTGCCGTAGCTTTTGACTTAATTGATCTAAATCGAGAAACTGCGCAATAAAATAAGAAAGCCACATCATGTTGCTAAATTGCAAAAATATATTGGTTTGAGAGAATTTTTACGTGTCAATATTTTACAGTTTTGAGTGACCGGAAAGAGCTGGATAAATGTCTCGTCGATTATTACAGCTCATAACGATAAAACCAGTTTTTCAATGAATTAAACTCATTATTTACCAAGCGTATATCTAAAACACCGTAACCCTTACAATAAAAAGGTTTCGTTATACAACTTCTGCGTGAAATTAAAAATTATTTTGTGTTAACATAAATGCCTTGCAAGTAAAACATCTTCTTAGCAAAGCTAAGTAAATATCATTTTTTCAAGGTTAAAAAAAAAACATGTTACACATTGGTAAAATGGAAATTACACTTGTAACAAAACATATTTTCCTTCCATTTCTTTTCAATAGATATGATCTTATCAAATTTGAGTTTCCTGGCAACATGCCTGTAAAAAGTCCAAATATGCAAATAATGAATTCTACATATTCAAGACAATCAATTCAGAATGTGTTTTGATATTCACATTATATAAGTTTTGTGTCCAGAAAAAATGAACATCCTGTTAGAATATTACACAAGGGAGCAACGGTGTTTCTAAGATAAAATGTAGGAAAAATGTTATTTAATGTTTATTAATATTTCTAGCATACAGATGTTAAAATTATGTTAAAATAATATTCAAATTGCGCTGGTTTTAAATCACAATTTTAAAGCACAGTAATACATCTTGGTATTTGTTACTAGGAGAGTTTCTTTTAATTATATCTCATGAATAGATTGGTTTGATCAACATTTTATTCATATACATTTACAACATGAAACATTACATAATTACAGCATGAAGGATTGAGTAGAAAGCCAAGCTTATTTGAAACTCTCGCCTTGCGTATTTTGGTATTTTGTTTCGGTAACATGTTAACTTCACAAAAACAGTATTATTTGTAGACCGGTTAGACATAAAATGAATGAAAATAAATATACGTGTATTCATTTTGTATTTAAAGCAAATGTAAGGACAAAAACATATCATACAGGAAAGAAAGGATAGAAAAGCAAGAAGCAAGAAAAGACAGGTTGTAGTGGTCACTTTAGAGCACTTATTTATGTTTGACGGACTTATATCATACTCATAAAGGGTCTGAATTAAGAAATTAGATAATTTGGAGTCGTGTTATGTTTTAAATCTGTTTGTTTGCTGTATGTATTTTTGTACGTGTAGAAGATAAAATTATTTTGTGTGTTTGTAATTGATGAATTACCATATAGCAAAGTATGTAGTGTTATGTTGGAAATTAGTTGGACGCTGTTGAATAATTCCGTGCGCTCTCTTGTTTAAATAGGACAGTAGAAGAAATAGTGGCATGTATTTTCAACCTCGCCACATGTACATAGTGGGCTATTAACGATGTTCTTGGAAACGAGGTCTTCATTTAGAGAACTGCAATGAGTCTGCAATGGAGAATTTGATATTTGCGGTCTCCCACATAGTAGTTGTCGGGGGCTTTATGTCCTCCAGAAAAGAGTCTCCTTTTTAAGATGGCTAGTGTGGAAGAGTTTCGCAGATCTAGTGGTAATTGATTCCATTCGGTTATGGTTGATGGTAGGAAAGAGTTAGCATATAGTTGTGTATGACACTGAAAGTTTCTGATATTGTTTGCATTTCTTAGATTGTATACAGATGTTTGGGCAACAGCATCTGGAACCAAGGAGGAGAGATAATGGGGAGTCAGAAGGTTAGTCATTTTATAGAATAGGATTAGTTTATGTTGTTTCTACTGATTTTAAGGGGCTCAAATCCAGTATCATTGTACAGGTTCTCAAAAGAAATTAATTTGGTTGCCCCAGTAATGATTCTGCAGGCTTCCAGTTGAATTTTCTCAAGTTCAAATTCTTCCTGGTGGGTAATATTACTCCATACCACATCAGAATACTCAAGAAGAGGTCGTATAAAAGACAGATAGATAGTTTCGAGGGACTTGCGATCAAGAATAAACTTTAAGGTTCTCATGATACCGATACGTTTCCACATGAACAGATTCAGCCACATCGTTTCTGTTTTTTCTTGCTTGGGTGTGGTTGGTGCTACCAATGAACCTTTATACAGATTTTTAACATATAAAGTAATTCATTTTTGTCTTATATGGTATTATTACTATTTACATAACAAGTACAAAACGTTCCTTTAAGTTTTTGGATAAAACCGTTGAAGGCTAACACATTCACGCATTATTATCATTATATATTGCGTATAAAGTTAGAAATATGAACCATAAGAAGTTGTTAGCAAATAACCATATTTTTGGAAAATATTTAGTATGATATTCTGTAGAATACATATCAAAACATAAAGTTTATTAATAAACAGATGAGGTGATGAAAGCAAATAAGATATGATTTATAAGAACTGTAAACAATTTACACTAGCTTCTCTCTACTAAAAATAAATATGTAATATTCTGGCATTTTTTGTAGAACACAAGAAACCTTCTAATAAATCATAGCTTTAATGTTATACCAGATCTAAGACATAAAATACTTTTATAATTGTAGTTTATCTAGACAATGATAATTTACTTTTATTTTACCTGATACTATAGTCCCGTGATGCACTTTTAATTATTAAAGTGTTTAAGACTTCATCTCAAGGTATTGTTAAATACAGAGCGGCCATCTTTACCTGAAACTACTTAAATAAAACTGTTTGCTCTATTTCTTTGAATACAATAAGTGTATGGGGGGGTCAGACTTCATTATTAATCAGAATCTTTCTAATATTTTACTTCGAAATTACGATCAGATTATTAACAAAGCAGGAAACTTTACTTTTATAAATCAAATGTTTAGACGTCATTTTCAAGTCATAAATTGCTATACCTCTTGTATGAGTGGTATTCATACATGAGGCAGGGAATGTTTCTTATACTGTTAAGACTTTCTTGCGGTACAGATTGCTAGACACAACGTATATCAATACCTATATACGCTTACATATTGTATACAGTTGTAACACGGTACCTCGAATTGTTTAACTACGAGATGACCGAATTAATATTTTGAGCACTGAGCACGGGTTTTCAGAAGGGAACTTAGAAATGTCTTCGAGAGAGCCAGAGATTTGAGATAAACGAGTTTAATATATCGTGTTTCAACTGTATGTACTATACCCGTTCCCTTTTTCATTCTGCAGTGTATAAGAAGACGTTCCGGTCTAAGGCCTTTTACATGTCATATATATACTTTGACAAAATAACATATTCGTAACTATTCTTTCTAAATGAAAGAATAACTTTAGTTCACGAATGTGACATTAAAACGCTTATTTTAATATACACAAGCGCACTAAACAGAAGAAACTGAGACATAGAATTACTTTTCCTATGCTTTTTAGATATGTGTAACTTTGTTCTACAATTATACAGTTTAACAGCACTACAAAATATAGTGTGTCACATTACTACATATATACTTATTTACGTCCCTTTATTTGAGATATATTTACATTCTTACCTGATTTCAATTCAGGATCTGTTTCTATTTTATCCTGGCACTCCTTTCTAAGCGCAGCAAATAATTGCAATAGTCTTGGAGGATATCTAGACTCCACTTTCTTAGTGGTCCCATTCACAACCTGTCCAGCTTCAGTCAAAATTATTCCAGATCCTTCATGTGAATGATATGTGCCATTACTTTCCAAACGTGTGCTATTTAGCACATTAGAGTTGTTGTCATGATCAAATGATCCATTCACAGAACTTACGTTTGTCAACAATGTTGCATTATGAATGTAGTTCATGTTTTAAACACGGCTTATAAAGTCCTTTGACTGAAATAGTTTTTGATCAACCTTGTCTTTTTACCAGGTTTACAAAATTTCAGTAATTTGTTATTTGTAGTCCGTGTAGAATTTTCCAATAGTTCTACTTTGTAAGATACAGTTTTGTCGGGTTACCAATACATCTTAAGCCAACTTTGGGATCTGGCATAAGTTAAACTGGAAATACATTTTACTGCTTTCTTTGCGCAAATATACTGCTTGAATCTTTACTTAATACAAACTATTAAATTCATTCAGTGTTTGCAGTTTGAGCGTGCAATTATCCTGAAAATAGTTCTGAATCCGTACTTTTTCAGTTTTCCAGTAAAAAAAAAAAAACAGAATGCAGTTTATCTTAGAAAATTAAGACTTTTAACTTATAAGGACATGGCAGAGTTCAACATGAATTGAATTTAATTGAAAGTATGTCTGATGGAAATATGATATTTTTACAGTATATCATAAAACAGATAAACGTTTTACCATGCAAAAACTTTGTTTTCAATAAAAGAATATTTTTTGAGCATTGAACTAGATATAACAATGAAAAGATTACATATTTACTTAAGAAACTTGATTTATTTCGTGTGTATCCAATTTCTATATGTAATGTTTGTTTCTTTTAATTTTCCTTCTTGACCTCATTATTTATCTCGCTTCAGAAATGGAAAAAGTACATTCCTCTGTTAAAGTGTTAATTGCAAATATAAATCATTTGATCACAGCGTGTAATAAATCATACCTTTAATTATATTCTCTAAGGTCAATAATCCAACGCGCCTCTTAAAAACGCTTTCAACTTCACAAATAGCTTTCTTTCTGATTCAAAACGGGGATCATTTGCATTAACTTTGTCAGGAATTTTAAAAACTATCCAGTCAAATATTGTAAAATATTTAAGTTTGTACCTAATATGTATTACCATTTAATCTTGCCGACTTTTCAAAGACAATTGTTCTTTAAAATGATGGCTTTATAATCCACTGATATTAATCAAAACATGAACTATTCCTTCGTAGAATTTTGACTATCCTTACATGTCTTGTTTTAGTAATGTTCCAATTTTTATATATGAGTATACTGATCATTAAGTTGTGACACATTACGCCAGTGTTTGTACTGTTTTGTTACAGTGTGTCAGGTTTAAGAAAATTGCTTTATAATTAGCAAGTGTAACGTTAGGACTGCATAAGTGTAGAATAACACTAACACCGGTAAAGTCAAAGAGATAGTGATACAATGGCTTAAAAACAATATCGATTTCAATTTGAAAGTTATTCTTCACAAACATGAATGAATGAAGTAATTATGCGGAACCGTAAATGAGCATCAAATATTATAAAATCAGTTGAATTTCTGTTTAAAGCTCTACGAACTGCAATGAATTTAAAAATTTGAAAATAGTTAAAGTACTTCAAAATGATTTATCCAAGGAATATTTTTCGTCATTTGCTTCTAAATTGCTACACACTGAATTTTAAAAAAACATCACTAAACTACTTTTTTGTTGACATAACCCATCAAAAATAGAGATTATTTACACGAACTGAATGAAAGTAAATTTTTGAGCTGTTTCGAATTTGGAAAAAGACGGATTTGCTAAAGCATACAAATGTATGCTAAACCTCAACATTCATTTATTTGTCGGTTAAGCAGACAGGATTTTAAAACAATTTATCAATACACGTGTACGAGTTATCTGTTACAATATTTGAGGAATTCACTTTCAAGGGCCGACCCGGATTCATACAAAAGACATCAAATGAAGATTTATAGATTTTCTATTGACAAAATGATCCCTGAATGACCTGAGAGAGAATTATTCATCGAACAAACATATTGTGTTCACCTACCTAGCTAAAACCTTACTTTGTTAAAACACTCGGTACCTGTTCTCCGTTTACTCCAATTGTAATTTTGTTTAAAACAAAAAAATTCAAACCGCGTTTGTTATTTAGATAAAGTCGCACGAAATTCTAACTTTTATCTGTGTCTTGTTTAATCAGTTCATGAAGTAAAACGGTGTATTATTTGAAACAGATATCGGTTATACAACATAATATCCTTTAACCATTGTCTTATTTTCTAAATGCATAATTACCAGTATCATAATATTATATTATCAGACATTTCAATTTACACTAAGTGATTTAAAGTTGTTATCCACTGATAATGTTGTTATTCAGATTTGATACTTTGCACCCTTGTTTTTTTTAAGACAATAAAACTACTGACAAATAATTTAATAAACAATTCATATTGTTCTTTACTTGTTATGATGACACATTTTTAATTCGAGAAGTACGTGTATCAACGAACTTGTATTTAATTGAAAATTTATAAACATTTTATTTTAAAATTTGCTATAAATGTTAAAGAACCGGTCATGTAGTGACTTATTTTACTAAGATTTTTGTAAGACTTAAAAATTTCTGTGACATACATCTGCAAATTAAAGTAATTTGATAATTCAGCTACTATCTATTTTCGGCTGCAGTTCCAATATTCCAATAGTTTTAAGTCCTTCTAGCTTTCAGTACCGATAAAGATCTCAATATATTCCAGAAAGCAAAGAATAAGATGTAAATTATCAGAGCTGTTACTGATGCGCTGCTAACAAACAGTATAGTGTCCAAACGCTCGCCTATATACTTATCGGAAAACGGAAAAATATCTTCCTACATTACCAATATTGTATTTATCGAGTCTCCTTTGTATACTTAGGTTAATCTGTTGTATATTCAAAGAGACATTCGTTTGTTTTAAACTATTCCATATTTTCTCAACAAAAAGTGTAGTATGCTGACGAAATTATAACTCGGTAATTTATAAAAGTAAAAGCTATATTAAAGGAATAGAAAGATGGACGTGTGAAACTACATATATATGCATGCCGACAAAGCATATATGTGACCATGACTGAGAAAATGGGTCCAGATGAGGAAATTTGACATTTTCAGGTTTTTGCATATTTAGAAAGTATAATCATTCAGAAATAAATCCTGAAAATTTCAGATGAAAATCTTCAAAACTGTCAATTTTATGACAGATTTTGTAACATAGATATTAAAAATGAAAACAGTACATTTCAGTTATCCTTTTTTTCTAGTTTATTTCTCACATACTGGTAATGGCTAACAATTCTGAAATAAATATATCTTTTGTTACAACTGCATGATATAAATAAGATCCCTTCTTAATACACAAATGATAATCAATTAAAATCTACAACAATTTCTATAAAAATATTTCTAAAATTGTGTTACCATGGCAACAAATATACTAAAATCCCTTTTCTATGATAAAACTTAAAAAAAAAAACATGTTCGCTTGAAATAAGGATTTTAAAAAGCAAAATATTTTAAGGCACATGTATCTACAAAAATAAACTGAAAATTTCCCATGAAAATATTAAGAATGTATGGTTTTATGTTAGCTTTTGTAACATGGGTAATAACAACAAGAATAAGATAGATTTGTCATTGTTTCTTCATAACTTGTCTTTTACATGCTGGTAATAAATGACTACCTTGGAAAAAAAAAAGAACCTTCTATTACTATGAAATTTTATTTTTGTGATGCTTACTTAAAACAGAAAATACAGCTAATTTAAATCTTTCATATTTTCTATGAAAACATTATTCAAATTGCGTTACCATGGCAACATATGTAATAAATTGCTTTTTCTACAATAGTACTTAAAAATAAAAGCTTAATTTAAAATAATGTTTCTTATAAGTTGAATATTTAGAGGTTTATGTATTCAAAAGTAAAATTTGAAAATTTTATGTGAAAAGATCAAAAATGTTTGGTTTTATGACAGATTTCATAACAGGGGAAAATAACCACAAGAATAAACTATTTCAGTCGTTGTTTCTTCAGTTTGTGTTTTCACTTATTGGTAATCACTGGCTATTTTTTAAATAAATGAATCTTCTTTTACAAAGAATATTTAGATATTCACTTAAAGTGCAAACATCTAGCTGGCTAAAGTCCTTCACATTTTCTATAAAAACATTATTAAATTATGTTACCATGGCAACATATGCATTTGATTCTGTTTTCTACAATAATACTTTAAAAACGAGCTAAATTTGGAAAAGTGTTTCAGATAACTTGAATATTATAAAGTGGTATGTATTCAAAAATATTATCTCAAAATTCCATGTTCAAAAAAATAAAATCTTTTGTTTTATGACAGTGTTTGTAACATGAGTAATAACTATAAGAATAAGACATTTCTGTCATTGTTGCTTCATAACTTGCCTTTTACCTGCTGGTAATAAATTACTATTTTGAAATAAATGAAACATATATTACTATTGATTTTTTATTGTTTATACTTATCTAGAATACTAGAAAGTACAGCTAATTAAAAATTTTCCATATTTTCTATAGTCTAAGAAAATTGTGTTACCATGGCGACATATGTTTTAAATTCCCTTTTCCTACAATAATGCTTAAAAACAAGAGCTTATTTTAAAAAGTATTTCTAATAAGTTATATATTTGAAAGTACAAGTATTCAGGAAAGAAATCTGAAAATTTCACATAAAAACTTTAAAACAGTCCTGTTCTGTAACAAAAGTAGTTATCATAAGAATAAACATTTCAGTCATCCCTTTCCTCATAATCTGTTTTTTCACTGGCTAGTTATAACTGACAATACTGAAGAAAGTGAACATTCTTTTACCATTACATTATATACTGTAGATCCCTTATTGAAATACAAATCTATAATTTCAATGAAATATAATTTGAATTATGTTACCATGGCAACATACATACTAAATTCCTTTTTCTAAAAATACTTTAATAATTAACACAACAGCTTAACTTTTGATGAAGGTTACACTGCTACAAGCTCTGGTGAAAAGTAAATATTTATTTCCAGCCAATACTTTAATGTAGGTAACTGAAACTACAACCTTTACTTGATGTTTAACCTTAACAGCTAAACACATCTATATGAACAGCAAAACAGGCTAAAGTGTTGTATATTAAAACGTTTGAATTCATCAACAATTTCTATCTTTTATATTCACTTTCTTTTTTCAGTTCTCAGAAAAATCCTCATCAATCCAATTTCAGTTCAAGTGGTTTGGGACAAACAGAATCCTTTGACTTTTCAGACAAATACTATTCTCTTATGAGTTCATACAGGTACCATTGTCAGGCTTGTGTCATTTCATGTCAATAATGTTCGTTTGGCAAGGGGGAGTAGATTTTAGTAAGTTAACTGTACTGTCACTTTTAAGACTAACAATCCAGGTGTTTCTGCAAACATGATAAAGTGGAAATATTTGGTTATCTTCTTCAAAAGTTTAAATATTGTGATAAGATATTTCTCCACTGGTAGAATGTGACAGGATTTAAATCTTTGTTGACCAACTGTGTTGTTATGATATTTCTTTGATGACTGACACACTGTGTCAGCAATATCATGTATTATTAAAGGTCTCAGCATTCACCCTCCTCCACAGATTCTTCTAAATTCAAAAGTGCAAGTCAGATTCAAACTTTGCATGGTCTGTGATCATTGTTGAATATTCAATCGATCTGTGATATCCTGTAACAAATAAGTAAAACATTTTATTTTAAATAATTAACCTGGGAGTCACTTTATTTAATAAAAGCAGGGTTATCACTATTTGATAATAGATGATTCTTACAACCAATGCTCTAAAATATTGACAAACAGACTGACAACAGCGTGCTGTCAGTATATAAAATGTACTTTGTTTGTAGATTTGGTTACTGCAAATAGGATGTTCTAAAACACATTTTTTTGCATTTATTTTGTTAACCCTTAACCTGCTAAATTTGTAAAATGGACTACTCCATCTTTAAATAGAGACAGTACCATTAATAGCTTATAGGGGGTTCTAATAGAAAATTTGCTGACTAAGTATCAAACACTGCAGATCATATTCAGACTGCACAGATATGCAGGTTGAACTTGATCTGCACTGGTTGCAAAGGCAGACATAGCTGCCTCATGCAGCCTAAGGGTTAAAAGTATACACTGTTTTAACAGCTATCAAAAATGGTTGTTACCTAGTAAAACTCTCCACAGACCATACCACAGCAAGATGTTATTTCTTTTCTAGCTAGCAGCATTGTCAAAATGGAATACCAATACAGGTAGTGATGTACCATGCTCACAAGTTGTCTGCCCCTTAACCAACTGAGTTGCTTTCATAAACAAGAGGAAACACCCTGCCTTCCTGAAAAAAAATTAAAAGTCTTTGGTAAAAGTATCTGTTATCTTCATGTATCTCAGGAACCTTTACAGTCTTCATTCTAATCCATATTCTTGGTGCAATAAAACTGGTAAAAAAATCAATCACATAACAATGTCTATGTCAAGAATGGGTTAATTAAATCTGAAAATAATCATATTACAATTAAACTAAATTACAATTAATTGATTTACTTCAAATAATAAATTAAAATTCCTATTATTTAGAACTATTCTACAACTTAATGAGATATCAACTTATACACATGTACATGTAGTGTTAAGCATTCAAATTATCCATGTACTTATTGAGTGCCACAAACTTTTCCCAGGCTAATAGCTAATGTAATGAAAACTTTACACCAACTGATCCTCCTCAAAACCAGATTGTTGAAATTAAATTTCAATAATGCCAGTTTTGTCAGTTTTTAAAAGCCATTCAATAGTCATAGTACATGTACATACATTGTACAAATCATAAGTGTAGAAGTAGACTTATTTTGTATTGGCTCCAAACAAAACCTTGACAGAGGTATAAATAAATAATATATTGCATTAAAACTATAATAAGAGCCTTTAGCTGCATGTTACTTACCTGATTCCTCAAAGCACATCCAAAATATGTTACATTTTCTTGAGATCTTAAAGTTAACAGACCAATTTCCTGGCTGTTGTAGGGTATATGAACTAGCTGTAGTGGAATGAACCATCAAAGGAACAAGGAATATTATCTGAAAGAAGATACATTACATGTACCGTAAACATCACTAAAAATCAAAAACTCACTACTAAATTAATAATGTGATTTTGAAAGGTTTCATTAACTTACCACAAAATACTTTAAAAGTTATTATACTATGAATCTATTTTTTAAAGGATCATAAATTGTTTTACACACAGCAAGGCTCCAAAATTTCAAAAATAAAAAGATTTTCATTATATGGCATTAATTCCCACTATCCATATACAATCATCCTGTTACAAAACATTCTGAATCAACAGTAATGGAAAGAGAGTAGTCACCAGACAGAAATAACATGACTTATGAGACCCACAGCAAAAACAGTTACCATTTTATAAACGGAAGTGTCTAGACATCCGGTAACCAGAAACCTAGCCAGTGTTCTAGCCGACCGGTAACAGGATGCCTAGCCTATCCTATCCTATAGGGGTTTTCTAGGCGTCCGGTAATCAATTTTAAAATATTGTATATGCCTTACAGGTGAATATTCAGACTTATGCAAAAAAAATATGATACAATAAATTTATTCATTACAGTATTCATATGTAAAAAGATCGCCAAACAGCTAGAAAACATTAGCGGAGATGCTAGTTGTCTTGTTGCCGGACAGCTAGAATGCAGGGTAGGCGTCCGGTTACTGGACATCTACATATTTCCTTTTAAAATACCTTGGCTACTACTGTGAGAGGGGAATTTTCGAGAAATCATCTGACATAGGCAGGCATCGATAAGTCTGCATCAAATTTATTAATTATCATAGCTACATGTATATTGACTTTTTATTATTGTTTTTTTTCCATAAATAATGCTTACTAGTCTATGGACAATGAAATAATTTGATGAATCCTGGTCACCTTGAGTAAGAAGCTGCCTTCCTTCAATAATCTTTGTGATAACCCAACTGACCATTTTGTATTAAATACACAGGCATAGTGAAATCATCTGTGTTTAGTGGCCACAAGATAAATTTCATAAATTTCCCTCTTTATGTTTTGGATTCACTTCCGGGTAAAAGACAGACTTATTTCAGTGAAAGTTTCAAATATATTTGAGAATCTACATTAACAACTGTTTATAAACGGTACTTACCAAATCACTAAACAGTATAATTTACAAGTCTCAGATTCCTCCATCGTTGAACAAAAGGTAGATAAACAAAAGTAAACTTCACACGCTTCCCTGATAAAATCCGAAACCGGAAACATATTGAAGGGGAAACAACTGATTTTGAACGAAATATTTTGCCTCAGGCGAAATACCACTATTTTTTTTTTACAGGTCTGATGTCTAAATATTCTTTCTCTAGTTGGCTGTTATCAATCATGTAACAAGCAGTCGTACTTTAACGGTCAAACTTTTGCTAATTAAAACATGTGTAAGAAAGCTGCGCGCGTAAACTTGGCGCAACTTTAAACGTCGTTTCTCGATATTACGTCATGCCGCATCTGGACCGGTTTTCAAAGACGACGTCACATATATGTATGTACATAAACACAATTAAATACAATAGCAATCCAATTTGTAAAATCCTTTGGAAACTTAACAAGCAACAAAGGTAAATTTTAGCAGACATGGTATGACTGAGTTCTCCATAATAGATAGTAACATTCCTCATACCCCCTAATACCTACCGATTAAATGGAACTCTACTATAACAGTTTTGCATTTTCCATGCTTCCGAATTACCAGAGGAATAAAAGCATAGAAATAAAAAGATAGCTGAATTGGGATAGATGCGAACCGCCTCAAAACGATGGGTAACAAAACCACTATTAAGGATTTTAAACTAATTCACTTGCATCAAACACCACTCTTTAACCACCAACATGTTCATGTATTACAAATCAATACAAATACAATTGTTGCCTTAAACATGTAACAGTACCATATTGTAAGAATTAAAAGCAAGAACAAAAGTAAAACTGACAAAACCGCATTCAAAGAACACAGCCATACAACATGTGTGCTATACTCGTATAACATATAATGATCTAAATACAGTAGGTGATACAACCAATTAAAATAAAAGCAAAACTAAACAACTGAAAATTAAAACGCATTGTGTTTTATCTTGTATAACACTTATTGTAGGAAAGGCGAACAATAGCGTTATCTGATGGAAAGCAACTGTATAATACACAAGATATTTTTGTGACATGTTTTTAAACAGGTTATTTTAAGACTTTTTGCATCTGACATCACCTCAAACAAATATTTAATGATATACAAAGCCTATTTTTCACTTAATTATGTATGTGGAGCAACATTTAAAATTATATCATGCAGTAACAGAGTATTGTAAAAAAAAACTTCCAGTCTTTAGTGGCAACACATACTTATGTTGTCTTTAGCTGTTCATGATTAAGTGTGTAGTATTCTAAAACCTATTGCATAGTTTTGTTGATATATATAAACTTGTCAATTTTATGTTTACATGAACTATATGTAGTAATTGTATATATTTTTTATGGCATTTGGTTCCAGTATAGCTTTATGAGTATTTCGTTTCTTTATACAACACCCCTGTAATCGATACCAAGGAGATTTGTTCACAGAATAATGTGGACACCTTTTGTGTTCAGACTCACAAACGTTCAAAGGTAAGATGCCATTTGAAGAAATTGAATCTGAGAGATTTTAAAACAAAATTAGATACTAAAAACAGGTCATTCTTTTTAGCCGCGCCATGAGAAAACCAACATAGTGGCTTTGCGACCAGCATGGATCCAGACCAGCCTGCGCATCCGCACAGTCTGGTCAGGATCCATGCTGTTCGCTAATGGTTTCTCTAATTGCAATAGGCTTTGAAAGCGAACAGAATGGATCCTGACCAGACTGCGCGGATGCGCAGGCTGGCCTAGATCCATGCTGGTCGCAAAGCCACTATGCTGGTTTTCTCAAGGTACTGCTCATTTTATTATTTACCGGAACAGTTTACACTGTTCCTGCAAGGAATATGATAAACTCATTAAATAATCATGTCATCATTACCGCTACGGGAAATGGCAGAATCATGGTCGCTTTATTCTTGATTATTTCAAAACTTTACGATATATATGCTTCCGACAATTTCGTCTTGTATTCTTATACTGCAATGTATTTTCTACCGACCCTGAGAGCTAAGATACCCGTACATATAACTCGTTGATATTTTAATTATTTTAGCTATGGTATAATAATTATACAGTGAAAGAAGGAAAACCCGTAGAAAAAAATTATGCAGGTTGCACTTTGATGTTTTACTGTGTTATTTCTCACATTGTAACATGGTGACTTCTTTTTTTTTAACATTTTGTATAACCAGTTCGTTACTTGCATTACGGTAATTTTAAAAGGATGTCTTCTTTTTCTGTAATCAAAATTTCAAAAAAGAACTCTTTAAAATGCCGGTGTGTGAACTTAGACCTTCAGTATTTTGCTAGAAGAATGGAATTTAAAAATTGAATTATTCAAAAACGTTTCAATATACAAAAATTATTCAGTTACATAAATACTGAAGAAAACCTTTTTATATTTTATCTACATGTACAGTATTCTTATACTGCGCATCTGTCCAAAATAGTGGCATCGAGCAACGATCGATGTGGTGTTATATCTTTAAACTGTAACGGTAGACTACAGTAATGAATATGACTTGATGTGCTGTAGAAATATTACAAACATGCTTTATAATGATACCAAAATTACAACACTTCGAAGACACAAAGTTATAAGGCCTAAGAAAAAAATGTTTGTTCCCGGTATCTAGACCTACCCTAAAATTTGCTGCGGCCGTAAATGTTTTATGGCGTTGGAAAAAATCGATATTGTCGTTATTAATTTTATACTTTTCAAGGGAAGTTGTTCTTTCTTCATTGTAAAAATAAATTTAAAAAAGTCCTACCTAACTACCCTACTTTTGGGGGCATGTTACCGGTAACAAACAATATTTTTAGGCCTAAGCTTCTCGCATCTCTCATGACAGTTAATTCACTATCTCAAGTTTTGATTTTAATACTCGTTTATCAACGCTGTTTTATGGACTATTTACTTTAAAATTCTTTAAAATCCAGATGAAAATATGATATTGAGTCAGTCAGGTGATTTTTTAGACGTGCCAAAATCATGGAAGAAAACATGATTCAGGGGAAACAGACATTAATTGGAAAAAAAAATTCTGATGGTGCTTGTTTTCTCCTCTCACTAAAATTTAATTGAAATTACTATAAAAACGATTTCTCATTACAATTTCTCGTGCTGGCTTGATGTAGTTCAATAATACCCCAGCCACACATACGGCGCGGATAGCCACGTCTAGCTACGGATAGAAACGTAGTAATCCGTACCGATCCGTATCTAAGCCGTACGGATTGGTACGGACTGATGCGGATTACTACTTTAAGATACGGCTCAGGTACGAATCGATACGGATCGATACGGATTACTACGTTTCTATCCGTGGCTAGACGTAGCTATCCGCGCCGTATGTGTGACTGGGGTAGACTGACTCAATTTCAGAACATACACGCGATTATGTGGTAATTTAAAACAGTTTTAAGTAAAATATGTGGAAAATGGCAAACATATAACCGTTCGATTTTCATCAGGCCCAACATCAATACAAATGGACTGGTGATTCTAAATGAAATATTGTTTAAATTATAAGCAATGTAATCTTTTTACCACACAATGAGAATAACTGTTTTACTGGATCAAGGGGAATAATATTATATGTGAGCAAAGGTAATGTTCTGATGAGTAATAATATGAGGTTTGGTGATTTTAGCAAAACTACTTTTTTTTGCTAATAAGCAAATTCATATTCGGACGCACACACGCACGCACGCACGAACGAACGGACGGACGTTCTTACAAAAGGACCTTTATTGGGTAAAATACTCAACACATAATAAGCATAGGGACTGGCTAGAATTTGCCGTTACCTGTTGTCCTCAGTACCCAACACATGTTCTCTCGTTTGCTCAGGCAGACGGACGGTCGGACGAACATCCCGACGGACAACGCAAAAGCAATTTCCCTCGCCTAAAGTGAGAGATAATAATACCCTCAGTATATTTTTCAGCGTTACATTTCACAGTCGCGAAGATGAAGAATCATCATTAAAACACGTTAAAAATATTTTTCTCAACTATTAAACAATCTCTCTTGACATTTTGACTCAACATTCCAAGGAGTCCTAGCAAAATTTACTCAGACTAGGTCCCTGTTAACTTCCAAAATAGTATCGTTAGATGTGTCTTGCTTTGATTATTTGTTAATCTAGTGTTATCTCGTTTATTTTTTTTTCAGCATAGCCTCATGTAGGTTGTCGCCGATATATTCTATCATCTGTAAGACAGAGAACGATGTCAAACTCTTCGGTTGTTCAATATCGAAATAATTGAGCCGTGCCATGAGAAACCCAACATAGCTGGTTTGCGACCAGCATGGATCCAGACCAGCCTGTTCGCTTTTAAAGCCTATTGGAATTGGAGAAACTGTCAGCGAACAGCATGGATCCTGACTAGACTGCGCGAATGCGCAGGCTGGTCTGGATCCATGCTGGTCGCAAAGCCACTATGTTGGTTTTCTCATGGCGCGGCTCATATAAAGTATCATTTGATTTGTATCAAATGTGATTTTCATTAGCTATTAAGAGAAATGCCTAAGACTAAAAGTGTACAGTACCTGTTTATATCAATCTAAAACTACACATGTAAAGTAGATAACACACAGCGGGAGTATTTGAATAATTTGATAAAGAAGGTGTTATGTAAATACTTGAAAACACCTTTTTATCAATACATATTGTTGTGTTTACCCTTTTGCAAAACATTATTATTAAGTGACAAATAATTGAAGGTAATCGTGAATGGTAGAAACAAATGTCTGTTAAAATCAAGATTAACAATCATTATTTAAAAAAACAATCTGGGTCTTAAAAATTATTACCGTGACAAAGCAAATGGTTCAAGTTTTCACAACGGTGGTGAATAAGAAAATAACCATTTTTTGAAAACAGATTCAAAAGCGAAAAACATTCATTGCAGCAGTATTCTGTTTAAGATCTTTGTACCGATTTTTTTATATTTCAAACTAATTGCTCAGGATGTTTGTAACATTTCTGCATGTGTGGAAAGTTCGATTAGACTTAAAAAATGATTTTTAATCGTTTTGTTTACAATTAGCAATGATAACAGCTAGCATACGTAGAATTATGTTTCAGAAATCGTTTTTTTGAAACGCATTATTATCATTTAACGTGAAAACTGTATCCAACTTATTGAACACTTATATCAGTTTTAGTTTTTGAAAAGATTCATATACAAAATAGTAGTTCAAACATCCATACAGAATGATCATCCTATATAAAGAAATCATCTTACATAATTTTAGATGATTCTACTGAATTACTAAATTTTCACATATATTTTATTGTTTTTATAACCTTTACATCTGTATATAAACAAGTACCTTAATAATCAGATGTCTTCATAAAATAGTTTTGCATTAGTTTCAAACGAATGAACTTGTATTTAACATGTTTGGTGGTGAAAGCTTTTGTTTATCTCACTTACTACTTTTATCCTATATTTTGGATTAAACTATGATTACAAGTGTTTCTGATAAAGATAAAAACAGTAAATTATTATATTACATTTTGAATATGATTGCTTCTACACAAGAATGTTTTAGTAATTATTATTTTAATGACACGGTAAAAACATATATGTTTCTTTTAGTTATAGACAACGTGAAAGGCCGTATCTAAAGTACCTAAATTACTGGTCAAATAACAATTATATGTTTTGACATTAACATTGGCCAAGTGCTAGTAAACAAAAGAATATCAAAAAGACAGCCGTTGGAACACTGGGCATTTTAACGTAACGTCACAGCTCATGCTCAACAGAGATAATGTCGGTTAGATGTACTTGACTTGTTTCATATGATGAAATGACGTTTGTTTCGTTTTGGACCATAAGGCAATGTGATGTCAGAAAAGAAACATTTAGGACAGTTGCTTTCTTGCATGTCGGACAGGATTTCCCCGTATTATTTCCGGTACTGGAAAACTACTATAATAAAAACATGCTTACAAGAAAATCATTCGTTTTATCTTAATATGTATTCTATTAATGGAAAAATACGGTATGCAAGAAAGAATCTATCACTATTTGAAGGTGCGGAAACATTTGGCTCTCGGGTAACTGTTTTGTGCTTACTCCACAGAGCCTCCTTACCGCCTAAACAGTTACCTTCGAGCCAGATATTTCCATCTGAAAATATTCTTATAGTATACAAACTCTTTTGGAATGCGAATATCATCAGTTGATGAAATTGATCCGAAAGTAGAAATCGGGATTAACCTCTGGGCTTACCTGTCATTTTGAAGAATTTGTTTACTAAACTGGTCCAGGAAATATCTAAAGATAACACAATATCAAGTTTTAATCAATATATCTAGGAAATCCTTTCGACAGATGTGACTTACAGTTATAAAGTCAAAGCTGTTCCACGGATTACCACTCTTGGGTCTGTCAGAAGAAAGTAAATATGGTTATTAATGGGTTTAAGATTGGTATTATACCTTTCACATGAATTTGATCCATTTTCCAATAGGAAAAATTAATGTGATTCAAAAGATTCAAAAGATTTTATACAGCTTACGTTTATTTGGCAAAGTCGTGTGCATTTAGATCCCACAAAAGTATATTTTTGAAACATTTTTGTAATTATCATTGTTATTATTAGCAGTAACAGAAGTATCTAATGGTAGGAATGATAATTATATTTCAAAATGCAGTAGCAGATATACCACTGAATCCGGAAAACGTAGTAGTAGATATACCACTGAATCAGGTAAACGCAGTAGTAGATATATCACTGAATCAGGTAAACGCAGTAGTAGATATACCACTGAATCAGGTAAACACTGAAGTAGATATATCACTGAATAAGGTAAACACAGTAGTAGATATATCACTGAATCAGGTAAACACAGTAGTAGATATATCACTGAATCAGGTAAACGTTGTAGTAGATATACCACTGAATCAGGTAAACACTGGAGTAGATATATCACTGAATAAGGTAAACACAGTAGTAGATATATCACTGAATCAGGTAAACACAGTAGTAGATATGTCACTGAATCAGGTAAACGCAGTAGTAGATATATCACTGAATCAGGTAAACGCAGTAGCAGATATACCACTGAATCAGGTAAACGCAGTAGCAGATATACCACTGAATCAGGTAAACGCAGAAGTAGATATACCACAGAATCAGGTAAACGCAGAAGTAGATATATCACTGAACCAGGTAAACGCAGTAGTAGATATATCACTGAATCAGATAAACGCAGTAGTAGACATACCACTGAATCAGGTAAACTCAGTAGTAGAAATACCACTGAATCAGGTAAACTCAGTTGTAGAAATACCACTGAATCAGGTAAACTCAGTAGTAGAAATATCACTGAATCAGGTAAACGCAGAAGTAGATATACCACTGAACCAGGTAAACGCAGTAGTAGATATACCACTGAATCAGGTAAATGCAGTAGTAGATATACCACTGAATTAGGTAAATGCAGCAGTAGATATACCACTGAATCAGCTAAACGCGAAAGTAGATATACCACTGAATCAGGTAAACGCAGTAGTACATATTCCACGGAATCAGATAAGCGCAGTAATAGATATACCACTGAATCAGGTAAACGACGTAGTAGTAGATATACCACTGCATCAGGTAAACGACGCAGTAGTAGATATACCACTGAATAAGGTAAATGCAGTAGTAGATATACCAGTGAATCAGGTAAACGCAGTAGTAGATATACCAGTGAATCAGGTAAACGCAGTAGTAGATATACTACTTAATCAGGTAAGCGTAGTTACTGTAGTAAATATATATCACTGTTCTAACTCCATCAAAGAATGACAAGGTACGTGTGAATATGACATTTTAGACATGATTTGTGGCATTTGATGGAAGTTAATTAACAATTAAACTTAGATGCTTATATGTTGCATTTCACACTTTATATAATATCGTTGCACCCTTGCCTGTTAATGCCAAAAGAATTAAGATTGATATTTATTGGTAACATTTTTATTTATGTTTTTTTATCATTCTTTTTCTAAATACAATCGTTATCAAAACGTTTATGCTAAAAGATGCAATATACGATTCAACGGCAAGTACATATGGATGAAAAGTACCTATGAAATAATTTCGAATATAATATTCTCTGCGTCGAGATGAAAAAAAATAGACACAAGATAAAGATAAATTTACAAAAAAAAAAAAAAAAAAAAAAAAAAAAGAAGATGCACGTGGTACTGCATGTGTGTTGTTTAAATTTTCCTTTTAATATGACATTTCTACATTGTCTCAGGAATAAAAAAAAACATCTTAAACCAGACCAAATATTATTTTCCCTCTAAAATTCCATATATACTACTATACGTCTACAGAAGTTGATCAGAATATGCAGAAGTCACCTTTTGTTGAGACTGTATCGTTACTTTTTTTGTCTCAAACTATTAGACACATTATTTCAACTATAATGGTGATTTAGTCATCCATAAACTATTCTCTGGAAAACGTTTAAGGAAACATTACGCATTACTCGGTCGTTGTCAGGCAATTTCATTTAAACTATTTTGATAGTCGTATCAATACCGTTAATGAATTACAAACGGTGATATTTTATCCCCTGTACTAATACTATCAAGGAATTACACAACCGTTTAATTGCTATGAACTTGATAGTCAAATGCGGTGTACTAAATTATCCATACAAAAAGATAAAAATGCTCAAAAATTGATATTTTAAGGAGCCCTGTAGCTGAGCGAATAAGTTTGCTGTGTTCTAGCTATTTGAAGTTACGGTGTACAAATATTTAATGCAAGGAAGCCTTCGAGCTGGCTTACGAGAGGTTGGTGGCTCTGTTCAAGGCGTCAGTCCAGTTTCTCAGGGACACCTGGCGTCGTCCTTAACATTCAAAATGTATAAAAGAAACTCCGTAAGAAGATCTCTTGGTAGCATTAAACGCAACAACAAGCTAAAATAAAAGCAGAAGCGATTTCATTGAGAGTGTTCATGTGTGGTAATGAAATAATCAACACTATCCACCTCCTATGGCACCCGCATCAGTAGAATTCGGTTATAATAAATTACAATGGACGGTCAATCCCAAATGGCCAGAAAATAGAACTACTGAGTTCAAGTACGGGATACATTTTACGACCGCCATATGTCTCCATTTGTCCTAACATTGTGTTGTTGTGTCTTTAAACCATTAAACAGTACTAAAGAACGATATTAAAAGTAGAATATTTGCAATTATATTCCGTGTGCGAAGCATATTTTATTGGTTGGAAACTTTTTAAATATGTTGATACTAGTATGTTGAAAAGAGCTCATGAAGTGTATGATGGATCTTCTTTGGTTTCTTAAGAAAACAATGTGTACTGGGCTAGAGTTGGGATCGACCTGAGTTTTACTTATCAGTTCACTTTGCTATTTGAGCACTTCTGTGCCAATATGGATATCATATTTTGTAATAACCACGAATTTTGATTAGTGTAAAGACATATTGTCGCGTAGCTAAATATTTGAACAAAGTCTGTAATATCGCGTTTCTATATAAACAATTTCTAATTTCTGATGTGTCTGTTAGCCTTATTTTCATTCATTACTTATTTATAGAACGGGTTTCTCCTGTTGATATTTAAGTCTACTATTTAAGTCGCTCCTGGCAAGCTGAATTACGAATTTTTTAGAATATGGTATACAGGACATATCTTAACGTGGCGTCGCGAAATACGCCAATATTTATTTCGCTTTTAAAACGTTTGTTCAACTAATCCTTGGTTATTTCTTATCAATTTGTAACCAATTTCACTCCGTGTGCCGTCACTTTTTCCGTATGTGTCTACAATTGTATCCCAATTTTCGCTGCGGTGATGAAGTTATCGCGCGAGATAACGATGACAAATGAAGTCGGTATTTCATTTCTGTTTCAAATTGTGTTTTAAGTGTTTTGTTAACAAAATTTATGATTCTTTTCTAATTGATATCAGAAACGACTATAAATCCGTCTTTCACTGACAACTTAACAAATGTAAAGGGGCGCTATGTTCTATGCAAGACATTTATTATATCTGTTGCAGGCAGGCTTTATCCTTAATAAGGTCTGCAGTGCTAAGTGTCTGTGTCCGTGGAGAACCGGCTATGGTTTTATGAATACAAAATACTTTACTATCCTTCTTTATTTCATATAATAATATCTGTTAGAAGATCCCTTGGAAGCATAGAAACGCATCCAGTCAATATGATAGTTCAGAACTTTAGAGCATTCATGACATGACAATGATGGTGTATAAAATGTCTGTCTACCAAACATAATTAAAACAAATATTGAGATGTTACGTTACATACAAGAAAAAGAATTGTGTCACTCATGTTGAACAATTGCGCGTATGTATACATTTACCAAACTCGCCAGATCATTTCTCAATGTAGTAAACAAAAATGCAACTGCCATCATATATGTCTCACTTGTGCCGTATGTAATCAACAACATGGAACTATATTTTTGACTACTTCACGCAAACACATCAACTTTAAAGCGCTGTTCTGTTTATTCTCAGTCCTCGAGTTCAGCTAAACAGGTTACAGGTCGCTAATTCAAATCCTTCTTTGTTTCATATAAAAAAACGACAACTTCAGATCGAATTTGGATATCTTTATAGAACATCACTTTTTCCCACACCAATTTTGTATGAAAGTTCTATCATTGATTAATAAATAAATGAAAAGAAAATAGGGGGTTGATTAGTTCCTAGTGAAATGCCAGTCAGTTGTGGTCTGCTACCCTAAAAATGACGCATATTCCGCACTATAAACCCCTACTTTCGGTCTCGCCTTCGTTGGAGTATAAACATGAAAAACTCATTTCATGCAGAATGTATCCTAGCATTTAAAAAGTTTTATTAGAGCACACGGAGACACGAATTTGCGCAGAATGTGTGGAAATTATGACCTATTTAATTTGAACTTCTTTTGACTAGACGGAAGCACATTTTCGACCAAATTACTGGCCTTATTCCTAAACACTCTAGTGCAGGGTAGGCTGTCACATTGATCCCAATCCTGATCATGGCAATGAATAAATACGGTGTTTGACCGGCCATTAAGAAGGTTCGTGTGTTGGCCAAAAATATCAGTTTGCAGATTTTTAAGTTTGGAACATAAAATGAGTGGGAATTTAGAAATTTTAGCCTAAATAAACATTGTTTATCATAAACATTGTTTATCGCAGTATGGTACACAAGCTAATATTTACTGCAATTTGCAACCTGCAATCTGCCATGGTATTATTACTAATTATTTTGCAGTAACGGTGAAGCGTCTAAGCTAAAAATCAACTTCATTATGTTATACAATATGTTAAGTGTTTTTTTTTTTCATAAAACTTACTTGAAACACCATAATACCATAGTAGGATTAAGATGTTGTTTCAGATTTCACTAGTTCAAGAAGGTCAGTATACTTAAAACGCGCGCTATGAAATTAGTACAACCGTTGTTTAAAATAATAAAATTATTTTTTTATTTTGTTTTCGGCACCTGGTAACATTACTTTATTCCCATTTAAACAGATTAAATGTGTTTAGAAAGGAATGGTAAAATAAATGGTGATGAAATAAAGCGAATATATGACATAAAATTCCACAGACAGATTGAAAAAAAAGGACAGAATCGTTTTTCTTTTACAAGAACATGAAGTTTTGCCTTGAATCCATGAAAGTAACCAAGATGAAATGCTGTAAATACGACATTACATTTGTCACAATAAAATCTATGTTTTAATAAATTATGAAGCTGCGAGAAATGCACGATACAATAAAATATTTATCTATTAATTTTCACGTTGTCTATTTGATTTTAACAGCATCAGTATGAGAAAAGCATAACGAAGATACAGTTTCAGAGAAGATTTTCAAAGTTTTCTAAACCTAGCCCAACCCGCTGACAGACATGTAATGACAAAACTTTGAAAGAATTTAGTAGACGCTGACCCAATGAACATTTATGTAAAAGTACTTTTAAACTTGGCCAGAAATTACAGAGAAGATTTTTCAAGTTTTTTTTATTTTGTTGCAATTGACCTCTGCAAGGATAACATAGACTTAAAGTTTGGTTGAAAATGGTTTAATGGTTTATGAGAAGATGTTCTTTAAAGAAATAGTGCACGAACGGACGACGGACAGGTGACAGGCATACAACATTGTTTTATAGTTCACAATGAGCAGATGATATATATGTGCATTTATCACAGTGAATTTAAGTGTTGGTAACAAGCAACGCATGAAATACCCAAAGGGATGTAATTGGATCTAATCACTGTGCAAATGTAATAACGATACAAACACATTCAATGTTTCCCTGTTATCTTCAAGTAAAGGCAATCAAGCAAACGGTAACATATTTGAATGTTTAATATAGTAAATAACGTCTCAAATTTAACAATTTGATACCATTACATTGTCGGGCATAATTTATCACATTATCTAAAGCTGTGCTAGCAGACGAGATTTTTGTAGCTATTAGTAAGGTGATATGTTTCTGTCTGACAGTGACACTGTGTTGGACAGAATTTATGTATAATTAACAAGAACATGCTAGATATTGTAAACGATGGCCCTCGCATTGTTGTGTAGACTTTCCTTAAGTTCCGAATATCTTCTTGAGGCAAGTTTCATCTTACATTTTATTCTATATTAATATCTCTCAGGAAAAGTGTATTCATACCTATTTACAGTTAAAATAATACAAGCGAACCAAACACCTGTTGTACATTCCGATAAACGACCACATGCATGGGAAACACAATATTTATTCAGGTAATGCTAAACAGTTATGTTATTTCGTAAACATTTACCTATGCACCCTAGGCGAGAAATAAACTATCACCAACATTTTTCAATAGTAACTGCATAGGTTTGTAACCATTGAGTAAATATATTATCTTCTAGGTGAAGCTATTTTGTTTATAAACAATACATAATGCACAAAAATAAAACGGTGCATTTTCTAAAGATAAGCAAGTTTTCCTTTAATATTGGTATCACGCTGAATAAAATACAATGGCCCGGTGGTCTAGTGGTAACATGCTTGACTGTCAATCCAGAGGTCCGGGGTTCCAATCCCGGTCCAGGCACCGGAAATTTCTGAGATGCTCTTGAGTGTCTTCCATCTAACTAAGAGGCCTGTACTGATTCTTCCCAGGAAAGACGGCTTCACGTGTATCGGTGCTATACACTGGGCACGTTAAAGAACCAGAGACTGTCTATTCGCAAAGAGCTAGGCTAAGTTAGCCGGACAAACCTGTATCTTAAAAAGCTTTCTCTCTATCTGATCTGGAGGCTTTATCTCACTCTGTCTGTCTGGTCAGATCGCTCTGTGTCTAAACAAGTAGAGGATGAATTTTGCGCCCTGTGTGGCTGCGTTTGCTTTGCAATTGGGTCATATTATCTTTTTTACATAATCTGTGTTATGGAGGTTATTTCATAACTCGATTATATCTCTTCGTACATCAGCAATTCTGCTTCAATTAGTATGAATCATAAGAAAGGAATCTGTGCCAACTTTATTTACACTGCTGCCTTATGTCTAGTGAAATTATTTACTATAATCTTTATAAATATTGTTTACAAAACACGATAGTTTACATGAAAGCACACACTATTTCATATGTACGAAGATTCTCAGACAAGGGAAATACAATATATTGCGGGAAACTGATATGTCGTATGCCTGATTTAAATAAACAAAAGGAGTAATTCATTTATTTGTTACTATTGAAAAAAAGAATTTGACAGTTACATTATCGTATCGGTATCATAGCGACAACTTGATACGGAAGCGACACGAAAACGTCTGCTACAGTATCAGTAAATTTGTGACAAAGTTGTTACGGAAGCTACACGAAATAATGTAAAAGTGTTTCCTGTTTATACAAATCAGATATTTAGGACTTGATTGTAAACAACATCTTCTTTTATGTTAATAAAGTCTAAGAAATTTGATAGAAGCATAGAATGCAACTAAGTAAACAATAGTAGGCTCGTTTTAAGTCTGGTCTGAGTTAATGAAATGTGCAATACCCTTCAAATACCCTAGGACTTCTAGTATCGTAAATGAACAGAAAATATACTAACTTTGAGACTTAGTACGAGGAGAATTATAGTTATAGTGACAGCTGACTGTCACACTAGATTTGTGACATACCACTTTGTTTCGTGTACTAGTCAATAGCTACCAAAAGGAACTGAAAATAAACAACTGAAAGCTTGTTAAGACGTAGGTTAATTACGTTAATGATGATGAATGCAGTTTCTATATGATGAATGCAATTTCTATGATACCTCTCGTAGCCGATAGTATTTAAATATGTCGTTTTGTCCCTTTGTGGTTTGCAGAGTAAGGTCGACTGCTACTTTTCTTTATGTGTTAATCTCGTTACTTTATTTCCGTTCCGTCCTCAGAAATGGTTTTATTAACTTATTAAGAGGCAGTAAATTGTTTTATAGTTAATTTTCGTTTTAACGGAAGATGAACATATATTGCTATCACACAATCGAGGATGTTAAACAATAATAATAGGTACTTCTATAAATGATTTTACATCAGCACACCACTTTCGACTTGTAGACCTACTGATTTCGTTAAAAGTCTGCATGAACATAAGCTCAATTGTTTTTGGATGTAAAAACAATAAATTTCATTTGTCACGTCACTGGCGTTTAGCTAACATGATGTTATTCAAAAATAAACGTATGTTATGTGTTTATAGAAGACATGATAAGATAAACGGTATAAACACATAGTTCCAGACATTGATCGATATACTGTAAGATTTGCAAAAACTCATTATTTTGAAACAGGCTGTGATCAATTAGTTTCTATTTTTGTCTCACACACCTATATGATGCTATATGTCTTAACCGGTATAATCATTTTGAAATCAAGGAATGTTAAATCAACTGAAGGTGAAAGATAAGATGACCGAAATGCCGATATGATGAAATAAGACAATTTTACTACACCTGAAACTATTTGTTATAAGATTCATTAATATGAAACACACCCTGTAGAAACTGCATGAGATGCCTGTTTCACAACAATTTATATTTTAAATTCTAAGTTCTCTTCTAGGTATGGACTTTTAAAACATATTAATTCATACAATTTGTAGATTCTATCATTTTAAAACGATTTCATAAATTCAACTGTATGACAGATGTAGTATATTTTTTTTCTTCGGCTCATATTTCAAGAACAGTCGAATAGTTTGAATCTGCTTAAAAAATGATGTTCGTGAAACTCCTTACTCCAAAGTTTTAACTTTGTCCTGGGAAGTCTTTGTGATACAGACCCCGTGCATAACTCGTATTTGTTGGCTTACTCTTCTAGATTTTAGGAGGTTTTATGGATATGAAGATGAGACGCGAAATCAAGCCTAATCGGAAATTTAAACATTAATCAGTATTTTGCCAAAACACAAAAAGTTTTATTGTTACAGAGACTGCGTTTTCGATTGGCAATGTAGTGTACAAATTTGTCATTTGTCTTGCAACATAATGATTGTCTGGGATTTTCATAGAGTTTAATTTGCCTCTGTTGAGAAAAGTTGCAATTTATGTGACAAAATAATATTTATCATTTCCTAAAGACGGCATGCAGACTATGGAATATAAACCTAGCAATAGCAATTATTTGCAACTACATTTAGAATTGATCTTTTTCAATAATATACGTTCTTAAACGTTAGATATGTCTGCAATAGACCTGATCAGTCAACAACATAATTATACCGATATAGCAAGTAACGAAATTATGCTTGAAAGAGTCGAAACTTCATATTCGAATACGTTTCTATAACCATTTCAACACAGTAAGTAATTAGTTTAGTTTATACATGATCATGAGAAGGAAGCTCTACAACTTATATTAATCACTCTCGACACCTCATTCCTGATGGAATTCATCACCACGAGGGTATGAGAGAAGAGGCCAGTTTCCCTTTTAATGCTGAGCGCCAAGCAAGGGAGCTACTGGTACTGTAGGGTAATGGCCTCTAAAAGTCACATGGCACCAGTGCTATCAGACTTGTAAATCCTGTGGTAGAACTTCCACACACATATATAAGATTGAAGACACAATAGTTCGTTTCTGATGTTTATTTAATTTCAGTTAGTTAAAGAAAGACTTTTAATACAAGTAGTTTTATTGTCTCAGTGTCCATCTTTCAAATAATATTTAGCTACTGTAAAATGTTAAGAACTAATTATGTTTGAGTTGTCTTTCATGAAATCTACATATCTGGAAGGTAACCTAACGAGGCATAATGGTATTTTGACTTACGTTGGCAGAACCACGGTTGGTGGCTCTGCCGCCTTGCCTCCCGAATATCTAGTACATAGATTTTTTATATGCACCGGCCAGACTGTTGATTACCAAATTAAGATGTAGTTTTCCTGGTGTTATGTCTTAACCTGCCCAGAGCTACGCTAACTTGTCAGTTTTATATTTCAATAATTTTAAAAGGTCAAGAGTTTCCGGTGAAAGCCTTTAACTAATTTTGAATGAATATATATTATCCAAGACAATGAATAATTTAGTCTTTTAAAACAATAGCCTAACACCCTTTTTTGAAATTACATTACAAATTCCTTCATTTCTTCACGAAAAAAACAATGAAAAAAAGGTATTTTACTATCCTCGGAAACTTTTGAATGTTATGAATTGTAATGCAAAAATAGGTGTTTGAACACATATGCTTGTTTCTTATAGGTAATATTTGACGTTTTTGCTAACAAATATACAAAAACAAAAATTGATGGACACAGAGCTAACAAAAATTCAAAACGCGACGGGTAAATATTTGAAATGGTAATACAATTGTACATAAAACTCCACGCGACTATTTATTCTGTGTTTCGTCGTTGCCCAGTGGTATTACGTGCAGACATCGTCATGTTGTAGGCTGTGTCATCAAGCGGCATGTACTGTGTAACCTCATCGGTGAATTATTATATACTGAAATTGACTAAAAGTATGATCAGCAAATGTCATGTTGTTATTGAATTTCGACAGCTCATTCCCAATGGCATTTATATGTTCGGCTGTGATCTTGAAAGAGTTTCTCCGTCTAAACTAAAATTGTCAGGTCATGCTTAAATGTCCATCAAGACGCATGTTATAAATGTATAAAGATTTTATTATCTGTCACCATGGTTGTTGTAAACATTCATTGTTCTATCTATGGATATATTTCCATGGAGTTTTTAATTCGAAGGCTAGTCCATGTGAAAACGACTATTTGAATTCTCCGTGTCATGAGCTCAACAAAATTCCCAATCAGAATATGAATTATTTTCCTCTTTGTTTCACAGAATTTCCAGTATGACTTTGCATTTTATTTCAATGATTTTTCCATGATGACTTCTAATTTTTCACAAATTTGCACAGCATTTTATGCACACATAGCAAGTGTCTTCGCCCATTTTCCTTTCCCCTTACGTGTTTTTTTGAAATTTTGAACAAAATAGTTGCACCCAATTTATTACTTCCTTAATATAAATATTATATAATTTATATTTAGATCTATACGGTTTCAATACAAGAGGACATGAAATACCAACTTTCTGACAGCTGGCGAAAGGCCTTAATAAAAAAAATTGCCCTTAAGAAAAATATTGATATTAATCATCTTCTATTTTCATTTACATTTATTTTACCATGCGTTTTAAATTCTATTTTGATGAACTGTATCATTTAAGCAAGTTTTGGTCATATCTTCTTTTTTTTACGAATAATTTTTAACTTTTCATATGTATAACTTATGCACATCAAAGATATATTCTCTACATATCTATTAAGTTTTAATAATGTTCCACACTACTCGTCAACTTGTACACGTGCAGCAAGCTCGGTTAACATGAAAAGTTATCAATTCTGTCAGCTTGATAAATATATCAACATATTAATTCAAAACAAAACGTTGACAAAATGCATATATATTGTTCACTGCTCATAAAAAATATATGTTCGTTACGTAGACATACTTATCTACTATTCCGTAGGTATATTCTATAGGTTTCCCATGCTTCTGTTAGCATGACCTTTTATACCAAAAATAACACTAATCTAGTGTTCTTTGTGAGTCACTGCTCACAGGTCATCATCAAACACATTTCCTGTGTCTACCGTGGTCTTAGTTTCTGCCACGTTACATTTACTATAATCACAATATTACATTCAAAGTCAGAAATATATACAACATCTATTTACAAAATCCGAACCCTTATTCTTTTGAAACAGTAAACCCCATACAAACATTTTATCTAAATAATGCTCCAAAAAATATGATGACAGAATACTTTTAAAACAAGTATAGTCTAAATTATGAATTTCAAATTGAATACAGGTATGTTAAAATATAGTTTGACATGCGAACTGCCAGAAGCAAATTTGACCAGTTACCTACATGTTAACTCATATTTGACAGGTGTAATCTGAATTTTATAACATAAATGACATTTCCCACACGTTACTTTGACAACTGAACATGCTTTTAATTTTGTCATAACATACAACTTGTAATTTTAATAAAAATCCTCAAACAGATAAACTGCCAGCAGCATAATTTGTTTTCGTGTACTTTACATTTTTACATTTGTAATTTCATTTTATTCTCTTTTTTTGTATTTTTCTACTTTATTTGTAAACAGTTTAGTTTACTCTTCTGTTCATCTTATATCTTTCTTGATAGGCATCGCTTGATAATGCCTACCTTTTAGAAAAAAAAAATCATAAATTATGTTTGTCAAAAATCAAACAACCTAAAAACCCTATGGCGATATATTTATGAAGTAATATTTCAATTGTTTTATAACCATGATATATTGACAGCTAGCTTTCGTCTGCCCGATTTAGCTAATTTACCGAGTTTTCAAATTTTATATATTTCAGTGTTTTGCTTTATTTTGCTTTATTGAATTTTTGCCTACCCTACAAGATTTGTAAATATTTTTATACATAATTTGCAACTCTGATTTGATACATAATTTTATTAAGGCAAACTTTACAGTAACAGTTTTAATTTTTGAATTGCATTTCGTGCTAGATTGAATTCAACTATTTTTTCTCCCAAAATATGCCCAAAACTTTTAAAAGGAAAAATAGACATTTCTACTTGCGTTTTTGAAGTTCTAGTGGCTCGTGACGTCTTCTCAGATCGGCGTGATGTATAGTGGCAGAGTACTTCGTGTAATACGTGGCCGCAACAATCTCGCAGAGAACATCCTGGTCCTCGGATACCGAAAACCGCCTTGTAGGGTAATGGCCTCTAAAAGTCACATGGCACCAGTGCTATCAGACTTGTAAATCCTGTGGTAGAACTTCCACACACATATATAAGATTGAAGACACAATAGTTCGTTTCTGATGTTTATTTAATTTCAGTTAGTTAAAGAAAGACTTTTAATACAAGTAGTTTTATTGTCTCAGTGTCCATCTTTCAAATAATATTTAGCTACTGTAAAATGTTAAGAACTAATTATGTTTGAGTTGTCTTTCATGAAATCTACATATCTGGAAGGTAACCTAACGAGGCATAATGGTATTTTGACTTACGTTGGCAGAACCACGGTTGGTGGCTCTGCCGCCTTGCCTCCCGAATATCTAGTACATAGATCTTTTATATGCACCGGCCAGACTGTTGATTACCAAATTAAGATGTAGTTTTCCTGGTGTTATGTCTTAACCTGCCCAGAGCTACGCTAACTTGTCAGTTTTATATTTCAATAATTTTAAAAGGTCAAGAGTTTCCGGTGAAAGCCTTTAACTAATTTTGAATGAATATATATTATCCAAGACAATGAATAATTTAGTCTTTTAAAACAATAGCCTAACACCCTTTTTTGAAATTACATTACAGTACCATTTTTCACGTCCTAGGGGATCGAACCCACGACCTCCCACACTCGAAGCGGACGCTGTACCACTAGGTTGACAGTAAGTAATTAATGCAACATCAGCTAGCTATGACTTTTTTACGTGTAGACTTTGTTTACTGTTCTATTATTAATTACGGCAACATTCCTCTGTTCATGTTAGGCTTTGTTAATGCAAATGATATTCATTATCTATTGACATGTATTTTTACTATTTAAAGGCGAAAAAGAATAAGATCGTCCTCAGTGACTAATACACATTCAAATGAGACTAGTAATACAAAGTTGAGGTCAGGAACCAGATACTAGTTTGAGGTATATAATAAAAGTATGGAACACGACTGATGTTATGGGGCTCTTGAGTGTGTCTCTATTCGCGAAGAGCTGAGCAAAGTTAACTGTACAGGCCTAATCTAATGTCTTTTTCTATCACTATTCTTGAGGTTTTCATGCGTCTCTAATGGCATTTATTTGTGAATTTATGTCATTCGAAGTCACAAATATTCAATAAGACAGTATCTGGGTAATCAGAACAATCATATTGTCATCGCTACTACCAGCTAGACTCGATTTATCGCAAGAGTTATGTTACCACCATATCAAGATAATCATTATGATTTTGAATATAAGCCAATTAATGATTTGAATTCAACACATACGAATAGCCAACGATATCAAAATGCTTAAAATCAAAATATGTACGACAGCATATTCGGTTTTCGGACAAACAACACGGAACATCATTCGCTGTTTCCAGACTTGCCTTTGGGTAGAGCAAATAAATCATTAATAAGCAACGTGCACGAACTTAAGCAATTTTAAAGATTCAGATAGCACATCCGACCATTCAGTGAAACATTGAATTTGTATTCTAAGTAAATGGTTTTGAGTTGCTATCCATATTTTGGTTATGTATATTAAATAAAATCTAGAAAGTAGATCCCTCGGAAGCACCGAGAACAAGGCAAATAGTGAAAATTGCAGACTCGGTTTGATTGAGTCTTTTCATGGGTAAGCTAAACTGTAATTAAATATCTTGTATGTGTCTTGGGCAGGTTCTATGTTCATTTTGTCGTCTCATTTTTGTTTTGGCGTGTAATCTTTGATGATATCTGGTCTAACCTCTCCCAGTTGCCCTATTATAACCTGTCCTGACTCTGTCACATCTATTTTAGACCCTTTTAGTGTATGAAATAATTCATTTTCCAAACTATACTCAAAAACAAATCGAACAATTTGTTGTTTAAATGTGATAAATTGTTAATTCAGTGCATGTTTAAAGAATATCTTCAAATAATATAGGACACATTGAAACTGTTTTTATTCATTTCATATGATTGACTTCTTCAATAATCTTGTTTCTAAGCAACCATATTAGAGAATCTAGAGAATTAATGGCAGCTATATGAAACAATCACTAAATACCTTCAACAGTTATATTTTCATTTGAAGAATTCAAAGTACCTTTTTCTAACCATGTGATTATGCATATTCTCTATTGAAGCAATTGCTTTTCTACCTTTAACGTAAAATAATAGCAAACACTAAGTATCTTTAAAGATAGCAAGCAAGCGTATTTTCATTACGTGTCAATAGAACTTAACACTAACTGAAGTACCTCATTGTCAGATAAATGACATTTAGTATCAGGTTCATGTCCTTGAAGAATAAAAAATATGTGAAGGAAAATATTATCGTTTGATTTATATAAAGTTGATTAAGATTATATTACCCATGATTCGACATAAAATAAGCAAGTCAAACCGTTTAACATTTCGATATTTACAATCTATCTTATTTCAATATACTGTTACAATAATGCATTTCCGATATATATATATATATAGAGAGAGAGAGAGAGAGAGTATGAGAAAAAATATATGTTCAAACAGTGTCAAAAGTTTAATTATAAACCCGAGCGCTTTCGGCTTTTTAAAAAAGCCTTTTTCAAGGGTAGCATAAATCAAAACAACACAGCAACGGCGTAAATACCGCCTGTATAGGTCGATATATAATTTCTGATATTAGCATATTTAAAAAAAAAGGTGGTCTATACAAAATAGTGTAAAGATAAGACCCTATTAAAACTGACACCTGTTCCTTCCATCACGTCTTTACTGTCAGTAGGGATAATAGTCCTAACAGTTAGGAATACGTGTGGTTTGACATGTAATGTAAATTTCTGTATTTATTGAATCAAGTCACTATATTTTCAATGGACGAATTAGTTAACGTTTTGCAGACTTTAATTCAAAAAAAAACATCGCTGACCTTAAAAACCGAACTATACACTAAATGTATTCTAAAATGTAAATGATCTACATTATTTTCAATCAGCCACTATGTTGTTTCAGTTAACATATATTCTCAATTTACTGACCTTTGAAATCTGAGTGTGCCATTGACCATACTACCGGTCCAAGTGGGACCTTGACCTTTTAGCTAGTGATTCGAGTGTTGCGCATGACACATTGTCTCATTATGGCAAACATTTGTGCCAAGCAATATGAAAATCACTTAATGTATGACAAAGTATCAGACTGGACACGAATTAGAAACGGACGAGGGAACGAGCGGACAGACACACGGGCGCTGCCGCTGCCATGTTGGGGGATAAAATAAATTTATTAAAGAATCAAACGGATTATTTGATAAATCACCCGAATTAGAATACCGGTATCTAATGAAATTTTGACTGTAGCATTGATATTGATGATGGACTAATAGCCAGAAAATGTTTGAATAACGCATTACAATAAAAACAAAATCGAGGTTTTTTGTCTACACATTTAGGAGTTAGAGCGAAAAGCGAAACTGTTCTTAGTGCTTCTTTATTTATATGCACTTGGAACACTTCCGCTCTCATTCATCGGCAAAAACATACTGCTTTCAGCGTCAAACATTTTTACTTTTCAGCTTGGTCTTTGATGTTAATTGGGATTACCCACTTTTGAATGTGCAATAGCTTTTGTAAGCATGCTTATAGTTAATGCACATTACAATAATGCAGGAAAAATATAATATACGAATTTAGAACAATATTTATTTATGTTTTAAGTTTGCATATACGAGCATGAAACACTAATATACAACTTGGCATGGTTGATTCATCCCTTATCTAAACCATTCCTTATCAATCTGGTTTCCTAATGTTTTAATGATACTATTTCAAGATCAAAATGAAACGTAAATTTTATTAATTACACTCGTGGCTAGAGATTATCTATATGTTTATACAGCATAGTGATTGTGCACGCGCTGTTCTCATATATGAATAAACAAAAAACAAAAAAAAGCCATGTTCCCGAAGAGCTTAATATCATTTATCGGAAGTTTGCAATCGATCCATATCTGATATGCCAAAGTACAGACGAATTGAAAAACTGGCTCTTTATTACATTCCACAACTACAGGGAGTTTGCTCCATAACACATTAGGCAAAAATTATATCTTAATAATAGCACTAACGATATGTGATTTGTAAATAACTAGGAAGGAAATAGAATCAGGATAATCCCTTTCAGATGATTTCCTTTTCTATAGTCTACTTTGACAAGTATAACCTAATTTATCACCCGGATCTTGTGATAATGTTACTTCAAGTTACAGGAAAGAACTAATTACCATATGTGACAGAGGCGTTCTTAAAAGCCTTTAGAAAGTATTCCGGACAATATTGTCTCAGAGATTTATGTCGGGAACACCTTTCTCTGTTATATTCATTAAAAATGCTTTAGCTGCAATAATCAGGATTTTTCCTGTGTAAATAACACAAAGACATGTGGGACATTAGGCTAAATGATATAAATTAGCGTTTATCTGTCACTCAGGAAATAAAAAATAAACATCCGAATTAATTATATTACCGGATATTTTTAAAGAAATAATGTCTAAGAGCAAAGTGAAGTTGTCTCTAGAATGAAGGCAGTCACGTGCACGTTACCAAAATATAATGCTTGTTGTCCGTTTCATCTTTAGTCATGTGTATCAATAATGCGTAGCAACTATTTACAATTTATTCAGACTTACAGCTGACAATAATATTTGTGTAAATAAATAATAATTCATGCTCCAATCTTCCAGACTCACGTGCTTACGTGTTTATATGCCGCAATGTTCTGGTGTGTATGTTGTAGCACTTGTCATCATAGGTGACGTGTACTATTTTTAGATACTGCATAGAAATACTTTGAATGAAGTATTTACTTCTGATTTCTTTTATATTAGACCTTGGATGTTATTGAAAAAAAAACATTTCACAGCAGTAAGTACTTACTACTTTAATTAAAATTTACTGAATATCGGAACATTCCGTTATGCAACGCTTTCCATTCGTGGGGAGATTTTTAAAATAGCATATGGACAGCCGATTGACGTTTCGAGCTAAAATGTAGAGCTGTAAAATGCAAAGAATTTGCATGGTTAGAATCGAAATAATAAATCTGTTCCAGTAGTTTTATCAGTTAATCAGTTAATAAAATATGGGCAGTCGTTCGGATGTGAATATTAAATCACTCGTGCTACGCACTCGTGATTTAGTTATTACGTATTCGAACTCCTGTCCATATTTTATTAACTGATAAAATATAGGGACATATTTATTATTTCTTAATTAGTAAACGTTTTACAGACTTTAATTCTGTCTTGTTATTCTCTTTTGTTTATTTATCAGGTTATATAAACTATTTTACAATCATTTTCAATTCAACCTCGGCGTACTTATTTGATTTATCAGGAGCATAAACTGAGTCGTTGGTCAACCGAAAATCATAGTTTGACTTTGACGTTTGAGTTATCAATATATACCGTTCCATTATTAAAAGTATAAAAAAAACATCGCTGACCTTAGAAACCGAACTATACACTTAATGTATTCAAAATGTAAATGATCTACATTATTTTCAATCAACCACTATGTTGTTTCAGTTAACATATATTCCCAATTTACTGACCTTTGAAATCTGAGTGTGCCATTGACCTTAATAATATCGGTCCAAGTGGGATCTTGACCTTTGAGCTAGGGGTTCGGATCTTGCGCATGACACATTGCCTCATTATGGCAAACATTGTGCCAAGCAATATGAAAATCACTTAATGCATGACAAAGTTACAGACCAGACATGAATTCGAAACGGGCGAGGGAACAAACGGACGGACAGACAGACGGGCGCTGCAGTTACCATGTTGGGGGATAAAATAAATGTATAAAAGAATTTAATTTGGAAAATGTGATGTATCACCCGAATAAGAATATCTAATGAAATTTTGACTGTAATATTGATATTGATGATGGACAAATAGCTAGAAAATGTTTGAATAGCACGTTACAATAAAAACATAATCGAGGGGTTTTTTGTCAACAATTTAGAAGTCTGAGCAAAAAAACTGTTTTTAGTGCTTCTTTATTTATATGCACTTAGAACACTTCCGCTCTCATTCCTCGGCAAAAAAAAATCATACTGCTTTTAGCGTCAAACAGTTTTAATTTTTAGCTTGTTCTTCGATGTAAATTTGGATTACCCACTTTTGCATGTGCAATAGCTTTTGTAAGCATGCTTGTGTTTAATGCACATTACAATAATGCAGGAAAAGTATAATATACGATTTTAAAACAATATATAGTTATGTTTTAAGTTTGCATATACGAACATGAAACAATAATATACAACTTGGCATGGTTGATTCATGCCTTATCTAAAACATTCCTTATCAATGTTTAAATGATATATTTCAAGATCAAAATGAAACGTAAATTTTTATTAATTACACTCGTGGCCAGAGATTATCTATATGTTTATACAGCATAGTTATTGTGCACGCGCTGTTCTCATATATGGGTAAACAAATAAACAAAAAAGCCATGTTCCCGAAGAGCTTAATATCATTTATCGGAAGTTTGCAATCGATCCATATCTGATATGCCAAAGTACAGACGAATTAAAAAACTGGCTCTTTTGTTACATTCCACAACTACAGGAAGTTTGCTTCATAACCCATTAAGGCAAAAAATCTACCTTAATAATGGCACTAACGAAGTGAGCTTTGCAATTAACTAGGAAGGAAATAGAATCAGGATAATCCCTTTCAGATGATTTCCTTTTCTATAGTATACTTTGACAAATATAACCTAATTTATCATCCGGATCTTGTGATAATGTTACTTCAAGTTACATGAATGAACTAATTACCATATGTGACAAAGGCGTTTTGTAAGCCTTGAGAAAGTATTCCGGACAATATTTCTCAGAGACAAATGTCGGGAACACATTTCTCTGTTTTCTTCATTAAAAAAACTTTAGTTGGAATAATCAGGAGTTTTCTAATGTCAGTTTCAGCATACTATCAAATTGCAAAACATTACAATCCATTAGTGAGCAAAATCCAACTGCCTTTAATCTAGTACATTCGTTCAACATATAAACTGGCAAAATGAAGTTCTGTTTTGCCAGGCAATAATTATTATTACTTTTTAAATAACTTTACTTTTTGAATGTTACATGAAAGAAATAAAAATGGTAACACTGATTGGCTCCACAGAATATTTCAAATCAAAGGCTAGACAGTAAGGAACAATTTGTCTAACGAGAATCTTAAGTAGTTTTTTCTCGTTTGATAAATATAATTTAATATTGTCAAGTCAAATGTTAACTGAAATAGTAACAATAGCGTACAGTTACAACTTACGTTTGCACATTTCAGTACCTTTCATGAACAGATTCAATCAAACTAAATTTGTTAATGTGTGGCTTAGCTGAGTTCTTTATTTCCAAAGAATCTTTTCATAAATTTTATTAACGGATATTTGATATCGAAAGTCTGTATATATGACAAATACTAAGCCAAATAAATGCTTCACGCGCAGTAGTCATGCTTCACAGTAGCGCAGGAAAAAAAGCCAATGTATTTATCGTGCAAATACGATAAAAACTTCTTGCCAGAACAAATTATTTCAAATATTTGTAATAATCATATCGATAGCAGTAGTTTTGCGTTTAAGAATGAGCATCAGAAACATACGAAACTGCCTCACATGTTCATGTTTAGTATAGCCACGGATTAAAGAACATCTTGTAATGGGAATTCGTTCAGAAAAAGAAATAAGACATTTCTCCGTAAGCAGCTGGAACAATACTATATGTGTGAAACGAGATATCACTAAGATAATAATTAACAACAGAAGCTTCCATGAAAACTTATCGCTTGCGAATATTGATACCCTTGTACGAGAATATAATCATTTTATTAAACTGTTTATTAAATTTAGCAATTGTCATGGCAAACTAAGGACACAGAATATATCACTCAACTAGGATTTTTAAGCAGACACAGAATATAGGCAAACTATGTGAATGGACCGAAAGGACGGCATGGAAATGAATCTACATTAAAATAACTACTAAACTGGCAGATGTAAACATGTTATCTTTAATTGTTATTGTTTGATTTTTCAAAATTATGATTATGAATATTGAAATAAGTTAGAAAAGGCAAAATTATCAAAATTTGCTTTTTGCTTTTTTTTTTTTTTTTGAAAAGATTCAGTGATGATGCATGGATCCAGCTCCATCAAATTTAAACAGCTGACTAATCAAAGCTCCCGGTGATTTAGTCGATCTTATAGCCATAACTAAAGGAATTCCGAAAAGCATAATTACCAACCAATATCTTTTGTTATGCCTTTTCAGTTCTGGTATCATTTCATGACCTTAGGATCAAGGAAATATTCAGGTGTTTCTAAAGTGTCCTGTATAAGTCAGAGCTAGGCAGCGTGTGACTTTTTATCATGAGACTTGCTGTACATAATGTGACATTAATCAACTGCATTACTTTCTTATGCCATGTTATATTCATGGACTCATATTGTGCAAGTCAAATTACCTTCCGTTTGTTCAGGAAATGTTTCACTGATTTATAAATTATTTTTTCTTCTGTATGAACTGTATGTTTGAAACTGAGATAATAGAATACCACTTTAAACAAGGACAATGTTATGAGTAAACATTATGGTATCAGTATTTGAAATGTAAAACACGTAACCAAATGATATAATAGCAGGCTCGGTATAAATGAGCATTAATGTAAAGTAATAATTATAGGTTATTAGCTTTATATCGGGAAATATGCATGAATTCTTCTGCGGAAATATTGCGCGACTTTAGGTGCGCAATATTCTTCCGCTGAAGAACGAGTGCATATTTCGCGATGCAAAGATAATAACCTTTTTATTACATACGCATCTACACATATAAATATAACAGAAATATCATAAATTTGTTCAAAAGCCTGAATAGGATTGACAATACTGTACTAAATAGAAAAAATAGTGCAACAACAAACACTGAACTACGTCATGCACCCGATATGAAATTCAGGCGTCAGTGTATGGAAAAATATTGACGTTTCCGGTACCAGTGTAACTTATAGGGAAATAGAAACGAGTATGTAATAACGAGCAACTATGCAGGCCAACTGGCCTCGGCCTGAACCGAACTCTGTTAAACCAAAACATTGAATAGACTCCATGATCTAGACGTAATTTTTATGTATTAGAATCCTATTTCAGTGTTTAGACTTGTGAGTGTTAGCTCTGCATAACGCACTGCATACTTCAAACGGTTAATGTTGTGCAGAACATTAAATCATTTGTGCAAAAACGTTTGTTCTTCAAGAATATAATATTTGTATTCTGCATACTTCTACAGACAATATTTAGATTATAACACGTTTCAAATATTTGTACAATGTTCAGCCGTCATAAAGCATTTAATCAGTTAGTGTTGAAAAGTACAAACTATAAGGTAAGATTTGTTCTATCGCATGAGAGCTCATTTTGTTGAAACATAATTTTTTTTATATTCTTTTATAGAATATATTCGACTAACGTCACTTGTACCTAAATTGACGTCAATGTTGTTGACAAACGAAACGAAACGGTTATAGGTACTCGATAAATCCAAGTTGGTAACAAATTGATTTTAAAGACATTTACTGGGGATATTTTTGTGCTTATTTCCTTCTCAGTTAGTGCTGTTCGGCAAATATCATGTTTAATGTGTATTTATCTATTCTTGTGTCTGTTCATGTTTAATTTCATTTATTTACGATCATAATGTCATTCGTAAAATTGTTGCAAAAATATCAAAAGTATGCACCTAAATTTCTCCCAAAAACACACAGCTCAGAAAATTAATTATTTCATCATTTGCCGTATTTGAAGAAGAATAAAATAATTTTGATTCGAGAGGGATTTTGACACAGTAATACAAACTGTTATACATCACTGCTTAACGTTACAGTTTCCTTCAGAGATAGGAATAACCGCAGTACACTTACAACAAAGGCGTAACATACAGTCAGACCTAATAAGGTATCACAGTTCAAGCTATAGTTAAAATACCTATTTTGTGCATAAAATAAATGTGTAAGAAAAAAGAAAACGAGGACAAAGTAAACAAATGAAAGAAAGCAGTTGCTCTCTGCCTTGGAGTTATCAGTGGCGAAACCTCTCCTAGGAAGTTTTTCACGAGTTAAGTGAGCAAAATTCCTAATTCATAACTTTAAATTGTACAATTCTACGTAAATACAGTTATCCCAGCCAAAGTGGAATCTACCGCTGAAATTGCTGGAACTAAATGACAAGCAAAGGCTTTTAGAGACAGATGGTTAGTTCTAATAGAAAAAAAATATAGCTCTGACCAAAAGTCCATACGTCATTTCTTTCATACGAACACACCAACTTTATTGTCATTATCTGTGTCTCTTTCGTCACAGCTGTAGTGCACACATTAACGTTATTGAATGATAATTAAAGGAGATATTGTCACGTGATACTTCTTCACTAGTTGGTAATTATATCATAGTACTAACTTAAACAATAGCATCGCTTTGGAGCAAATAATATTCTTACAGATAAGGCAATATGTAATACATATTTTTGGTATTCAAAGGTATTCATATCTTAGCGAATGATTATTCTCGTTCATAAAAATAAGACAAATAGTCCGACGAGGGAGAAAAAAAGTCATATTTTTATACACTAAATATTCTTGCAGATACGTTAATTGATTCAAAAACAGAAATTTGTAGTTATCAAAATATATTAATTTTTATTCCCATCGGGTAATGTTGAATGGTGATAATTACTTAGATACAAAAATATATGTACAAACTGATTGGTTTTGATTCCATACCTCATGTTTTTATTTCGATGTAAATGAAATGTGAAACCAAAATTTGTAGTCCTGTTTGGCGCCATATAACCTATACTGTGTTGGTGCGCCGTAAAACCCAAATCAATCAATCAATCAAAACAAACTGAATGGTATTTAATATTAGAAAACGTAGAGAGAAATAACCACCTTTTTACTCAGCCCTTGCAGTTTACGTGTTTGGAGACAATGTGTAGCGCAAATCGGTACTACCGACAAAACACGATGTATGTAATACAAAGTTTACGAGTTAGGCAAAGGAACAAAAAATAATACAAATAAGGAAACCCTAAATGAGTATCCATAAATACTAATAATTGAGTACAAGGAAGCATTGAATAAAGGAAACATCGACTCTCTTCAACACCGCCAGCAAAGTTGACAGAAAGTGTAAAATGAAGTGCTATATGAGTTCATAGAATACAACAATGTAAATACACAATAAAATAAGAGAAGTTAAAGGTTATTTTCGGGATAAGACTTTAGATCAGGCAGTAATAACTGTAATAAGGAAATAAAGGCAAACCAAATGTCAACAATCATCCGAGTCCAGATAAGCCTTATGTTACCCAAAATATGTACCTTTTACTTTCTAATAGATAAACAATACAAAGTTTTTGAAAATCACTTTCGTGGTGGTAAAATTAAAAGCTAGGGTTGAATTGAATATTCAGACAGCCATTTACGGATAATGACAAGAAGTAGGTATCTGAAAACTGAAAAGGTCACATAAAGCTTCAAAACATATCAGAAAACTCCATTTGAATTTTAGATGTCGGACACTGAGTAAAAGACTTGGATAATTCCAAGTATATTTTTATTTGTCAGCTGTAAGTCTGAATAAATTGTAAATAATTGCTACGAATTCTAAAGATGAAACAGACAACAAGCATTATGTTTTGATAACGCGACTGCCTTCACTCTGGAGATAACTTCACTTTGCTGGTAGACATTATTTCGTTAAAATATCTGGTAATATAATTAATTCAGATGTTTTTTTTATTTCCTGAGAGACAGATGAACGCCTTTATCTACCCTTATACAAGATATAGCACAAAGTCGGCCTGCCTAATAAACTTTTCTTTATTCAGTCAGTGTCAAAATATCACTTTTGCGGGAAATTTTTAAATCACATATTTTATCAAAATTTTAAATTAAAACCGATAACATTGTATTGGAAATGTTTGAATTTAGAAAATGAGTGGTCAAATTATAAGTTTTTATCCGGAAACAAAAAAGTTATTGCTATTTTTCACTTTTACGGCACTTCAGCCGGAAATTTTGAAAACATATTTTTCCGAATTTTTCATTGAAACCGTTATCACTGTATTGGAAATATTCTAGCTAAGACAATAAGTGGTAATATCAAAAGTTTTTATCCAGAAACAAAAAAGTTTTTCTCTTTTATCCGCAAATTTTAAATATTGCACATACAAACGTTATATATGACGTCAAGTCTGCACGCTGTTGCTCTTTCCAACGACTTTTGCCCCAATACTCTGAGCACGTAGGATAAATAGAATATTAGATTACTGTCTGAAAAATTTAAATTTATTAGGCTCGTCTACGAAAATATATAAGACTCGGCAGCAGCCTCGCCTAATATATTTTCTTCAACTCGCCTAATAAATTTAAATTTATCTGACAGTAACCTAATATTCTCTTTATATATATATATATATCATTTAACCTTATGTCCCACGTGTCTTAGTGTTTAACGCGATTTACATCATTACCGAAGATGTAATGCCAGTGAAATAACCCCTGGTAAAGTAATCATATCTTAAGTGAACAAGCATCCTTCAAGACCAGAAAAATGATAAAAAAAATTTCAACTGCAAATATTTTTCGTAAATTCTTTTCACTGTCGTCGAGTTAATATACATTTGAATATTCTTAAGCATTATGAGAACAGAAAGACACGTTAAGAGATATATCTCATGTATCCAAATAGATAGTAAGAGATATGATGATTTTACAGCAGTTCTATTGTAAATCTATTTTCCTATTAAACATTTAGATACTTCAGGGAAATTTTATGGATTTCTTATGCACTTCTATCTTCAGTCATTAAAATCATTCTGACAATGCGTTTCTCTTCATAGTGAAATAGAACAATTATCTTGCTGTTACTGCTACCAAACGAATTTGTTTTATTACAAGAATTATCCAATTATTGTCATCCTTTTGTAGATATTAGACAAGAATATTATTTGATTTATTGCTTTCACTATTAAACGAGTTCAGTAATAAATTTTTTGCTACAAGCTGATCAATATTTATGATCTTATTATTAAAAACCATGAATGAGTTACGTGATATACCCATGATATATTTGTGAGCGGAAAAGAATTGGGAATATCTCCAACGATATGAAAAATATATCCTTCAAATCTGTCACAGGGCAGGCATAACAACATAACATTGCTTACAACGCGATTCATGCTTGTCCAAAGTTGAAAAAATAACTCCCAAATACAAACCAAAACTACATGATAATGCCTCGACATTGAAATTGTAATAAAAAACAGTGCTTTGTTATTTGTATTTCGGATGTACGTAGAACAAAACTTTAATAGAAAAAATGTCACAAAATGTTTTACCTGTGTCAAAGGAAGGGTCTGTGTTCATTTTCTCCTGACATTCCCGTCTTAAAGCGGCAAATAGCTGGAGTAATCTTTGTGGATATCTGGACTGAACTCTCCTAGGTGTCTCTGTTACAACCTGTCTTGCTTCTGTCAAAGTTATTCCAGATCCTTCATGAATATAAAATGCCTCATTTTCTTTCAAAGCAGTTCTATTAGACATGCCGGTGTTTTCTTGGTTAAAACGTGTTAAATTATTAATCCAGTCCATTTCAAGCATATTTTTATTACATTAAGATAGGTTGTGATTGTTTCCATTTATTCTTTAATGGAGCAATGAAAAAAGAAAATATGTGGCGTAGAACTATTTCAAATTCATTTATGGTCTTGTTTCCCAGGCAATCGAGAAACTAATATAAAGCAGAAATTTAAGGTAATAATGGCAATTACGAAATGACAAGCCTAATTCTTGGAAATAGACACCAGTTATCTTTCAATAGTTACAACTGCTGATATAACAGGGATGAAGCAAATACGTTCACGAATAAACACATATCGTTTACTGTTTTGCACACTCGTGATCTACATACGGATACACCGTTATCATTCCGATTGTTGAATTAAGAACTGTGTATTCTATTCACTCTTTATTTCATCTTTTGGGTTCTTTGAACACATAACCGTTTACTCTCTCCATCATTTTTATTCCATCTTCTGTTTGTTTAATCTAAGAACTGTTGTTTCTCTTCACTATTCTTTATTTCATTGTTTTTGTACCTATCTTAATGTACATAGTTTCACTATTTCATTTCATCTTTTGTTTGTTAAAAAAAACTATTTATTTTCTTCTCTTTCTTTATTTCACTTTTTCACAACACTTTGATAATATTCAGTATTTACTTTAACTATAATGTTTACATTCACTTTATATTCTGTATGGAAAGAAAAAAAGCGTTTAGAACGATTTCAAGGACGGTTCTTTACGCAATATTGCACGCGCATTCGGACGTCATTTACAAAAAAAGCAGGAACAAATGGCCTCGTTCGGAAAATTCTGTTAAAATTGGACACCAAAATTTCAAAAAGAATAGTTAATCATAGCTAAAACTAATTTTTCTCACGGTAAAGATCAAAATTGAATTGACACGACTGTATGGTTTTTCATTTGATTCAACGTCATTTTAAATAAAAATCAGAAATTGTATTTTTATCGGAAGGTGAAATACAATTGAAAGTGGGTAGGTTTATTCTTTTTTTTTTTTTTTTTTTTTTTTTTTTTTTTTTGGCTGTTTCTCTTTAGATATCGTCACATTTATTTTGATTTTCTGGTTCTAATGGAAAGCAGATCACTTATTGTTTGCAAGCTACTGTAAAAATATACATATAAGAATTGAATGCTATTTTTTTGTGCGTTTATACGGGTATAAACCACATCGGGACTTTTTGCCAATTACCCATTTAACAACTTTACGACAAATATAGCATCAACGTTGGCTCAGTCGATCTCATTTAAAACAAGAATTCGTTTCTATCGGATAAATGATATATTCACCGAATTAGTTTCCTTATTGATAAAATCAGGAAATATTTCAACGCTTAAGACGGTAAATTTTTATTTCAAGATAATATTATCTTACAGTTATAAACAGTTTATCTCGTAATGAAAATATTATCTATTTTTCAACATAAAAATGAACATCTCGAGATTATAAACTTCCGCCCTATGTTTAAATTATAAGTAAGTCACAGGCTGTCTTATATCAATTTGCTGCTTGCGATACGGACACAGTTTTACGAAGATACTTTGCCTTTTTGTGGTAGAAAATAGTTATATTAAAGAACAAATAGTGTAAGTACGGACTGAAACTTGCTATTAAGGTAAAAGCGTTTAATTACCCTTGTGTTTAATTTTTATACACCTCTTTCATCAGAAATGTAACAAATATCCAGTTGAATGTTAAACATTACTGTCGTCAAGATTATTTTTTCCTGTAGATATTTTCCAGTTTTCACTTAAAACTACATATTTAAGAATTAGTGAAAGGTATGTTCCTTAAGTCAACTGACAACACAACACAAAGTAATCACATGTTGGTCTAAGACACGTTCTTATTTGTAGCAATATATACAGTTAGCACATGTGAACTAGTTTCAACCGATAACGTCTACGCTAATAGAAGTGATAAAGTCGTAAGCGTAAGGAATAAACAGACTTTAACAAATTATGAGAAGAAGATAAAACTTTCTATCTTTAAACCATGCCTATTATAGGTTTATGCTTTAATTTGAAAGAACTTAAATTGTATCTTCTTATTACCTGTTTACAACATCAAGTTTTTTTATTGCTTGTAAATGATGGAATAGGGGAAAAAATGGACAGAAGATCCTTTGGAAGCATGGAATGTATCCAATAAAATCTGCGAAAAGATCCTTTTGGAGAAAAGAAAAAAACAAGTAACATAATAGCGGAATATATTTGACTGAGACTGTTCATAAGAGGAGATGAAATGTGTAACGTTAACACCCCTATTTAACCCTAACTACTTTAGTATTTGAACACAATTATTGACGTTGTTTTATTAAACTTCGACTTATTTAATCGAAGTAATGAGATAAAGAAACTATGACGTTAAGGAATTAGACACATAATAGTGTGTCCTTCTGAAGAGTATTCATTGCCTACCATAAACCTACTTTGACTTAAATTTTTCAGGTGGGCAAAGGTTGAAGCCTCACTGGGACCAACATTTTTTCCTTATATTCCCTATTTTCTAATAAATTTTCTCTGTTTTCAACACGTATTATTGATTTATTGTACAAAAGTGGAAAAGTTTCATTTGATAAGCGATTTCTTACTGTTCAAAGTGAAACAGAAGGGGGCAGAATTAGACATCTTTAAAAATGCTGAGTTACATGCGGTAAAAATTCTCTATTTCGCTTTTACTTTATAGATTACATATTGTGGAAGAAATATAGGTAGGTTTTACTTCTGCCGCAAGGTTATTTTTGAATGAAGTGAGCAAAATTTAAAACAGTCCACAGGGCTCGACCTTAAGTTTTTAATGTTGGAGTTAGAATTCTGTCTCATTAGATCCTTTTACCCTAGAAAAAAAATGATATTGACAGTTTTATTTAAGAACTACAATATCTCATTTAGTGAATTGACGCTGAATAAAATCATTGTTTGGAGTTCAGATGCGAAGGAATTATGTCACGAGGGCGAAGCCCGAGTGATATAATAATATGCATCTGAACGACAATGATTTTTATTTAAGAACAAATAACTAAATGTGATATATTATTTCGATTCTAACACGTTACCGAGATTTTTAAAGTACATCTTTAACGACATTCATTAAATATTTGTCTGTTTTCCATTGGTTTCTTTCCCAGCGCTATGACGTTTGACGCTATGACGTAATAATTGTGACTCACAAAAATGAATTGTTGTATAATAACACACAGTTTTCAGCCTTCTTTGTTTAATAGGAAAATGAATCGGGTCGTGTTAGAATTTGTGTTTTATAATTGTTTACCAATTGTTTGACGTTTTTTATCAAAATTAACGGTATAATGAATTTTCTGCAAACGTTTTGGACAGTGACCATTACTTCGAAATTTGTCTCTACTTGAGCTTGAGGAAATATTATAAATTAAATGAAACGACAGAATGAACGATGAAATGAACGACAGAATAGGATCGGCAAATTAAACATGAACCGCTGGTGCGATTCATGGATTTACCGATCCTGTTCTGTCGTTCATTTCGCATGAAAAACGAAAAAATATCATTTCTAAAATGTATTAAAAAAATGGCACGGTGATAGTTGTTTAAAAATTAGAACACAGTGTGAAACAAGGTCAACCTTAAGAATATACCAAGCGAATGCCATTTTTTAAACATTACTATTAGGGGTCAAATACCTTAATCTACTTCAACACTTGTTCAAGTAATCATAAGATTACTACAAAAATGACTCAATATATCTATAGAAAATGCGTCATTCATTTTATTTCTTGAACAAATTCCAGATGGCAGTCAAAATAAAAGCTTCAGTGAATGTATTCCATCAAATTATTGTTCATTTTATGTGTGTATCTATGGGAATGACTGAACAAATATGAAATAATATAATAAACCTAACAAAACACGCAACATATAGTTGGTCATGCATACGGATTTCATACCTTAAAGTATTGGTATTATTCATTAATTTGATCCCTGGATGAACATCACGAAAACGCTTGACAAGTTTATTGTTTTTCAAGTTTCTTGGTCACACATAACATACAGTTATGCAGCCTCCTTATTTGCTTGTATTTCATTTATAGCTTTGGTAAGCATTTGTATTATATGCCCATTAACATAAAGGAGGTAAAACTAATACATCTGAAAGAAATCTTACTTTCTGCGTTACAATCTTTATATACCGCCGTGAAACACTCAAACATAACTATTTCATGCAATGTTAAATCGCAATACTATTAAGTACAAAATGTTACATAAAAAACTTTAGTATGCTAAATTTGTTAAACTTTTATCGAATATGTCATTTCCAACGGCTCTCAATACTTCTGTACTTCAAAATATATCTTATTGTATGTTACATTTTTTTATCATAAGTACTCAGAAGGCTTTTTCTATGACTGGAAGCAATGATAAGAAGTCTAGACTTTCGAGAAAACATGACGAAAATGAAAAAATTAAATCATAATATTTTCATATAAAATAACTAAGTGGTCAATAACTAAGCCTGAAGATGTACAATATCTTTAGATACCTTCGTGCAGTTATGCAAAGATATTGCAAACACGTCGCATACTTAACAAGTTTGATAACAAGCTGGTCACTAAGAAACGGGACTTTGTTGACAAAGCCAGGTGTTACAATATTATTGTGATCGGATACAGTAAGGAATTCCGAAAAGGGAATTTATAACCATGTAATTATACAAACGTGTACTTTTAAAACTTCTGTCGGAATACAGGAAACAGTTTTTTTAAATAATCAACCAAAAATGATAAAAGATTGATATTAAATATTCTTAAGAAAAAAAAACACTTAGTAAACTGGACTTTATGAGTAATTTCAAGTTAAACCACTTAGTAAACTGGACTTTATGAGTAATTTCAAGTTCTATGTTTAGTATTTTTCCTTGTATATGCTTACAAAACTGAGTATATGGCATGATGATTTATGTTTTCTTTTTTGTCTTTTTGTCGGGTTGCCTACACAATTATATCCTTTCGTATGCCAGTATTCTTTGGTGTCCTGTTGTACTTTTGGCTTTTGTTTTCTCCATTCCATATTTGAGATACTGATTGATTTGTCTGTCACAAACGTGTATTTAATTAGACATTTTTGTCTGAGTTTCTATTTCTTGACATACCAAAACTATTGAAATATAAGATGTACAAAATATTATATTTATATTCGGATTGTCTATGTTTTAAATAAAATATTAAAATGCAGTTGTTGTTGTTTTTTTTAGAAAATGGCGTCGTGCTGATTTCATGAACATAATTAACAATATTCAATATCACTTTGCATAAGTATTCATGGTTATTAAGCGGATGCATAATGTCACATGGTAGCGTAAATAAATCCGAATTTGTCATTATGTATTGGTCCTATTTGAATCTGCAAGCATGTAATGAACAGTAAAGTGTTGATCTTCACAAACTAACATGAAATAAAAAAAATATTCAATAATAAAAATGTCAAAGATCTAAATTGTATTTTGTTATTCACTTGTTTTGATACAATGTTTATTTATCAACTGTAAATGCTGAAACAAGAAATAACACATTTATTTTGTCATATTCATTTTCAAATAATATTTGTTTTTCCCTTTTATTGATATTTTTCAATTAAACTTCGCTATATCTATTTAAATTAACAAAACAATAAATCATTTCATTTATGCAGCAATTAAATCAAAATATCCAAATTTTGTGGTGAAATTTTCTGTGACAAAAGAAATAAGCAATTGAACACAATAGATTTTGCTGATAATGAAATTCACATTGCAACATAACTTACATATAGCATCTAAAGTTTGGTAAAACATATGTATTTTTATAAACGTATTCGAAGAAGATCGCCCAAAAATGGCATGAAATAGGAAGACAGACAACAATATGCTACAGATGTTGGAGTCCTCATTTCCTACTTAATTACAATATTGTATACCGACATGTTTTATCTTTTAATATAGTCAATTTCTGTGTTACTTGCAAATGGATTAATCTACCAAAGTATTCTAAATTCCTTTGTGTCTAATTATTGATGTGTTGTTCGTCTGGCCCTCCGTTGTAAGATTTCGTTAATGTTTCTGTTGGACAGCTCTACCAATTAGTTCTAATTGTTATCGTCGTATTTTTTTTGTTTTGTTTTCGTTCAATTTCGTTCCTAATAGTTGTTTAGAATATTCATATATTTTTACGACAAAGTAGAAAATACCACAGAACTTGACGTTCTTCGATTATTTTTTCATTTAGTAGTTTGTCAAAGTGCTTCTAAGTATCAGATAAAACAGAGAATTTCAAAAACTTTTTAATTTAGGAGAAAAAAGCAAGATAGCAAACAATATATAATTTTGCACCTCTAAGATAACATGATATAGATGAAGTGAAAAAAAGGTAGAAAAAGTTTGTAAAGTTTTACCCCCTACTTCTCCGTAACGATTTGATAAAAGATATTGTGTCTGAAATCATTCGTCTTCCACCTCTGATAATTCATGTGGGGAAGTTGGCAGTTACTTGCGGAGAACAGGTTTGTACTGGTAGAGAATCCAGGAATACTGATTAGGTTAACTGCCCGCCGTAACATGACTGAAATACTGTTGAAAAACGGCGTTAAACCCAAAACAAACAAACAAAAAAAAGAAATAGTGTCTCCATAACGTTGCGACTCGGTAATGCTACCAACAAAGTGACCTTTGCAAATTGATTGTAAGGAAATAGCATAAGGATAATATGTTTCAGCTAATTTCCCCTTTTTACGGTCTGCTCTGACAATTATAACCTAATTCTACATTAGTATCTCGTGATAACATTACTTTTGCCTTTGGGAGACTTGTATGCCGGAAAAACTTGTCCCAGAAATCGAGACAAAAAATTCACATCAAGACAAATATTCGTAGAAATTTGAATACAATTTACTGATCATACGAGTACTTTTAAAAACAATAATTTGAATAATCTACCATTCTTGTGTGTCCGCTCCGAACAGCAAAAGCCATAACCATTTAATTGTCAGTAATTTACAAAATGTACATTATGTGTTATTTCAATATTATACTGGAAACCACATGAAATGCAATCGAGTAGGCAATTATTATTCAAAGAATGATCAGTCATTTTAAATGTGAATTGGCGAAAATCAAAGGGTAACCTTGGTAGAGCAGCTCACTTTTCCCAACTTCCAAACGACCTTTTTTTTAACTTTAAAAGAAGGTCCCATGTCCATGAGGATCAAAGTATCTTGTACAAATATTTGACTTAAGATCCTTTTTCTCATTTTTGGCGTCACAACATTTCTTATCTTTCTTGTGAAAGTATGCGTTTAAACTGTATAGTTCCCTCCCGTCAAATTTAACAATAACATTCAGTGACAAACAGCAATTTCTGTTAGAAATTCTAGCAAAGATGAATGTCATGGCTGTGATTTTGATACAGAAAAGTTTATTTGTATGGGTAAACGTGACTTGAAACGGTGCCCCACTGTGTTCCTTTGTTTGTTCGATTTGTCCTCTTGTGTAGGCTTTGTGTGTGTGCGCGTGTATGTGTGTGTGTTCCTTTGTTTGTTCGTTTTGTCCTCGTGTGTTGGCTTTGTGTGTGTCCGCGTGTATGTGTATGTGTGTGTGTGTTTTTTGTGTGCACGTCTGCGTACTGTAGGTTTCGTTTCGCTGCGATTTTGGTACGTGGCATTCCCTGTTTGATATTTGTCTTTGTTTTTTGAAGAATTCAACTATGTATTTAATAGGGCTTTCTTAAAATTTAAAAGTTAACATGTTTGTCATGCGCATCGTCTTAGAGAACAAATACACAGTAAATGCATAGTAAAAGACAGAGAATTGTTAATAGTAGCAAATACTGTGTAAATGTTTTCGATGAGCTGTTTCTTAACATAAGGTTAACAAAATCCTGTTCCATTGTGATTGATGAAAGCTATATTCGTAATTTGTCTTGCAACATAATGATTGTCTGGGTTTTCTTAGGATTTAATTTGCCTCTGCGGGGAAAGTTACAATTTATGTGACAAAATCGTACCTATCATTTCCTAAAGAAGGCATGCAGACTATGGAACATAAACTTAACGGTAGCAATTATTTGCAAAAACATTTAGAGTTGGTCTTTTTCTATAAACTTTCTCAAATGTTTGAGAGTTTCAAAGGGAAACAGAATAAAATATAAGCAGAACAAAATATGCCTCACATACACCCATAAGATAATAAATGGGATACGATCACATGCATGCGAAGTAAGATATCTACAGTCTGATGTAAACTTTCACATCAATCAAGATAATGAATTAGAAAATGCTAATCTGTTGTGCTATTTCGTAAACATTCTTCCGTGTTCCCTTAGCAAGGGATTAATAATTGTTTTTGATTTAACGCCAACTGGTTTGTAATTATAGATACATTGGATTGTAACTATGGATAAAAAGCCAGATATTTACACTATATTTCGTATAATAAATACGTTGATGCACGTAGAGTATTATTTAACACATCGTTTTGCCTCAATATGATAGTTTGTAATAAATACTATAACGTAAAACCGCATCTTTGGACTCAAAAGTAGTGCTGATTGTGCAGATATAGCCGAATTTTACACTTGACAACATGTGTAACAAGCCTTTTCGGTAGACAACAAGTGCACGAAATAGTTCAATATTTACACATCTTTTAACCATACACTCATTTTTTAATTATGAAATATTTCCCATGATAAATTTTAAAAAATGTATTTGTTTTGCAATGAATGTTGTTGTTCTTATGAAATGTCGAAGTTGTTTATGTTAAGCATCAAACAGACAAAATATAACTAATTGGGGACTTTTTATCACCGTCAGATATATATGTATTTACTTTCATACGTCAGTTGCGATAGGATCGCAAACTATATTTCATTCATTGAACATACCTATTCGTTTACAGCATTTTCCTACTTACAGTTTATAAAATTTGCTATTTTTTATTTCTGGTAGAAATAAAATACAAACCTTTTAAATGTATATAAAACATCATTGTGCGATATCAAATTTGGTTCAATATTAATATATCAACTTGTATTTCCCATTTCCTACCTGTTTAAAACGAGTAAGAATTTGGAAATATCTCAAAGTGTTACGATAGAAAGTTGAAAGTTGAAATTGCCATTGATGAAAATTCATTCATATTGCCAATATATGACATATTTTGATACGTGTAAAATACATAAAATATAGGCCAAATCAAAAGTTACTGGCATGACCCATAAGTTTCAAATTTGCAAAATATGGCTGTTTATGCCCAAGACCTTCCATAAAATGTTCATGTTGAATAATTGCAATATTTTAACGTTTTCAATGTAGGCACTGTGAGAACTGATAGTCGGTGTCTCAGTTTCAATGCAGCCAAAGGCAGGTCTCATCCGCAATTATATAGGCCTGTATTGGTCAAGTATTATTGTAACAACTATAATTGTGACATCAAACTCGATCTAGGGAATGGATATGACGTATTTTTAATTAAAGTTTACTAGCATGTGAGCATGGTTCCTACTGTTTCAAAATAGCGGAAAAGGTTAGAAAACGGGGTTGTAGAGTTACAGCATTTTCAGTTTGTATGAATCTATTGTTCTTTATTGTTATCAAAAGATACATGGAACACACGAGTGAGGGAGGACGTTTTCTGAATGGTAATGTAACAAGTTTAATTTTTTTAACTATTTTAAAACAGAATGTGCATGAGAAATTTCTATGGGCACCGACATACTTGTATAACTACGTTTTCACCTTCGGCAAAAGAGAGTAGTATACTCTACTGTAGTAGAAACGAAAGTACGTCCGACCACGCGCATGTGCAGAAACACTTTCTGTTTCTTACTGTATAGTACAATAGCAGGTGATAAAACTAGGCAATACTCAATGAGAGTATTGACTATTGAAAAAACATGATATTTTGGGTACCGATCTCAGTATTTTGTATGTTTACCTTTGTTTTTGTACGTGAATGCAAGAAGGCTGTGTTTTGATAATTTCAAATTTCTATCGTAAACTCTTTTGGAGATATTCAAAACTCTTTTAGCGGTCTAGTTAGCTGTGGAACTATGTACATTTGTGCGCGTCCTCAGTGACTAATACGCATTCAAATCAGATTAGCAATAGAAAATGGAAGTCGGGAACCACGTATGTGGTATGTAATAAAGGTATGGACTACGACTGATGTTACGGGGCTTATATAACCTTTTAAAGTATAGTGTCAAAGTATCACAAAATACGTATTTGTTCCTTCATTATCGTGGAATAAAGAGCCGTCATTTGAAAGTTCAGGATAGTTAATACAGCCTTGCACAAGAATATCATTTTATTCATTTAAGTGACTGTTCTTCGGGCAAAAAAAAATCGAAAGACAGTGCGATCACTGCTCTATCAAGATGTTTTTTAAAAAAAAACAATGTAAGTGTTAGACGGAAGGAGATAATTGAATGTCCTCTTAAAAGATTTTAGCACACGTACATATGTTATCTATTCCACACGTAAAATATCTTAGGGATATGGCTGCTAGGTTTGAGAGTCGATAAAGCTTTGATTAGATCAAAGGTAGATTACGGTTGAAATTGTTTATGGTTCGGTAAGAAATTCATTATAACAAACGAGAGCATTCATACTCAAGGTCTTCGTACTGCAAATGGTGCGTGTAGAACATCGCAATTTGAAACTCTGTTTGTAGAAGTCAATAAACCATTTCTTTACACTCATCGAGAAACCCGTTTCACAATATGATTTGTGGGTACCAGCAAACACTTCCATTCCTGCTCAAAAACGTTCTTGGCCCGTGCTCACAGGATCAAAGCAATGCAATTCAGCCTAAGAGAGCTACTACATCAAGAAAAGGTCCAACACCAAGGAACTCGTGTTACTGTACCGTGTAAGGGTCATTTCTGCTGGCTTCAGTCATGTATCTCTATGCTTACTTGGTCAGGCGGCAAGCCTGTTAGCGGTATATGTGAGCTGTCCACGACGTGTATGTACATGTACTATGGAGCCAGAAGAAGTGACAGCGTCATATTCATGTTTACTTGAACTTAACCAATTTTAATAAATATTAGTAATAATATGATTACATTACATACAATTAGTGAAACCCCAAAATGTGTCAGCCCTCTTAAGCGACATGACTATTAAATGCTTTTCATTGCGACTCCACTCGTCATGGCAATGTAATATCATATCGTTTTCTCCTACAAAAACATTTCTTTTCAAATGCAACTAAATCATACCATACCGTGCATCTCGCAATTATGGGTTAATATTTTGATCAATAATACCTACTTTCATGAACAAATAACTCAAGCTGCCATACATTAAAAGGTTTCCTCTGTGATTTAACATTATTAAGGAACTCTTAGACTTCTAACATTCCAAGCAATAATATATACCACAGCAAGGGTTTCTTTTTTTTTTCAAATTAAAACATCCTCCTCTTTCTTACTCGTCTCAAATGGTAATAAAAAATTCAACTACTAGGTAGTTTCAAAATAATGGAATATATTTTGAACATTGTTAAAAATTTTTGACATGGCAGATTACACATACTAACACTTAATTCTGTTTTTACTTCGTTAAATTAGTAAATAATTCTTTTGTTATAGTGACCTGTACATAATGGTTTACAAACAAAATATACAATAAATACGACTATAAGAAAATTTCAATCATAAACTTATTAAAAATTTCACTTGATGAAATACTGATTTAAGACATCAATATATACGCTACTATATAGAGTAAAGTAATCTAAAATATTGAAATTCGACGGTAATTTACTTTTATAATTATGACTACATGTCCGTAAATACATTAATTGTGATATATATAATTATGAATAGTATAGAAGGCACGACTTCAATTTAGAGAACTTCATATAACTCGTTTAGCCACAGAAAGTACTATTTTCTTTAAAAGGTCTTTTTAACAAAAATAAACTAGGCGTTAATGATTTCATGAGAGACATATAAATGGATTTCAAGTATTTCTCTATTTACTATCTGACAAATGCGCTTATTTTATGCCCCACTGGTCTAGATATCTAACGCTATTTGCAGCATTATTTAAGTTAAAACGGCGGTGACGTCAAAGCTAGAAAACACACAGTGGGAAATAAAATTACACAGATCTTAAAGGAAGAAGGTTCCAAGAGTTTCGCAAATATGTAGCTTCCTTAATACGTACACAATTACAACAGAACATCAAATACTGATAAATACCATAAAACTCTCGAAGATAATAGGTCAGACCAAACGAATCGAAACTACATCGCTAAGAATCCATTATTTTGTTCTGAGATATGACTGCGATACTTTAACAATTCATTGTACATGTGTATAAACACTTTAATATACAGTCAACTCTCCATGATATTTGTTAAAAAATAAATGTATGTATATTTCTTTTTACTGTGTATCATATGTTATACATGTTTCTTGGTATATGTGTTGTAATCGCTAAAATGCGGAAATAAAAGAGTATGTATATATAGACATTAGAGGACTTTCTGTACGGTCTAGTATTTAGTTATCAGGTAATTTAAAAGTGCAGTATCTATCCCTTTTTTAAGATTAATTACACTATAATGTAATTTATAGCATTGCTAAATTTCAAATTAACTCCGTCGGTAAACTGGCGTCCGAACCACTGGAGAATTGTATCATATCATAAGACTGTAGCCTTACTGGTGCAATCCTGTATAAGAGACACGGGGTTGCACCTTAAAAGCATACGTTTGCTGTGTATATCCGGAATATGTTATATTTATTGGAAGGACTTAATATCTCACCCCCGCCAATCTTATCTCCACCCATTAAATGCATGAAAACGCAATCCAATCAAGGAAATGAAGTAAGATTTTCTGTTGTTCTAGTTTTGATGCCCGGCAACTATACATGTTATATTTGAGAATTTTATAAACAAAATTGCTAAGCAAGACATCTTTATAGTCAAACTAAGTGGAAAGCGATTTAATGGTTAACAGAGGTGAGATTGTAAGAAAAAAATTTCACTATTAAAGTCGACTTCTAAGCAAAATGCTTATGATTATTATCATGGATTTCTAGTAGAAACACGTTTGACTGATCAAGAAGTCCGGGGTTAGAATTGCGGTCCCGACGCTGGAAATTTCTGTGATAGGTTTGAGTGTGGCTCACCTTACTAAGAGGCCAAACTTGGTTCTTGTGTGTCGGTGTTTTACACGGGGCACGTTAAAGAAACAGACTGTCCATCCGCCAAGAGCTGAGCTAAGTTAACCAGACAGGCCTAATCGTATGAATTTCTCTATCACTGTTTTTGTGGGTTTTATGTGTCTCTAATGGTATTTCTTTGTGATTTAACGTCATTCGAAGTTACAAATATTCAATAAGACAGTATTGAAAAACCAAAACAATCATATCGCCTCCGCTACTACCAGTTAAACTCAATTTATTACAAGAATTATTTTACCACCGTATCCAGACAATCATTTTAATTTTGAATATAAGTCCATTAATATGTGAAAGTTCACTTGTGAATAACCAACGATATTGAATGGCTTAAAATCGAAATATGTGCAACAGCTTATTCGATTTTCGGTAAAACAACACCGAACATCATTCGCTGTTCCCAGCTTTCCCTTTGGGTATAGGAAATAAATCAATAATTAGCAATATACACGAACTTAACCAATTTTAAAGCTTCAGATAGCGCATCCATTCATTATGACATTGAGCTTATATTCCAAATAATTGAATTACGTTGCTATATATAATTTGGTTGTGTATATTAAAGCTATATTCTAATATGCTTTTCTCTGTTAAAACACTCTTACGCTAGAATGACATCACATTAACGTGCGATGACGTCAATGTTTTTGTTGCAACAAAGAAAGAGCGCTACTATATTTTGTTTACTGTTTTAGATTAAGGGCATATTAGAATAGAAATAATTTATAGCAAAACCGTGTTTTAACACTATTTATACACTCGAGCGGTAATACGTCGTACAAATAATTATTACGCCCGACGTATAACCGCCCATCGTGCATAAATAGTGATAAAACACTCTTTTGCTATTAATTATTTCTTAATTGAAACATCTTATATATATCTCAGAGAGGTTCTTTGTTCATTTTATCCTATAATGTTCGTCTTAGCAAGAAAAGTTTGAGGATATCTCGTCTTAACTCTCCCCCACTCCACGAGTCCTTGTTATAACCTGTCCTGCCTCTGTCACAGCTATTCCAGGCCCTTCAAGCGGTATGTGAAATGTTTCCATACTGTGCTCAAAATCGCATAGACATATTGTGGCTTAAATGTGATATGCATGTTTAAAGAACATCTGCAAAGGATTTAGGACACATTGTTACTGTTTCTTTTATTTCATATGATGACTTCTTCAATAGTCTTGTTCCTAAATAATTAAAAACGCTAAGGAACTTAAGTGTAGATAGGAAGATAGCAAGTGCTTTTTGTTGTTGTTGTTGTTGTTACGTGTCAATAGAATTTAACTCTTACTGAAGTGCATCAATGTCAGATAAATGATATTTATTATTAGGTTCATCACCTTGAAGGATAAGCAAGTCAAATGTTTAACATTTCGTTATTTACAATCTATCATATCTCAATTTATCGTTACAGTAATGCATTGTAAAACAGCTCGAAATTTCGAAGCATTTTCGATAGATATCGTATATTGCATTTCTGCTGATGATATTAGTATATTCCCCGTTTACTGTTATTTTTTCTCTGAATGTGACATTGACCTTTGGGCTAGGGGTACGGGTGTTGTGCATGACACGTCATCTCATCATGGGATACATTTGTGATATGTACTATTAGCATCCCTTCAAGGATGACAGAGTTATGAACTGGACAGGAAAAAACACAACCGACGTGTGACTTCCAAATGTGGCCTTGACTTGACCTTCAAGCTAGGATGTTGCGTATAACACGTCGCCTCACTATGGGATGCATTTGTGCGAAGAAATATTATAATTGTTTCAACAATGACAGAGTAAAGTACCGGACAGGAAAATAACACTATTCTATTTAACCTCTGAGTGTGACCTTGACCTTCAGACAAGAGGTCTGGATGTTATGCATGACACGTCGTCTGATTATGGAATATATAATAATGAAATCACTTCAATTGTATGATCGTGGGGAACATTTGTGACGAGTAAAATTAAGATCCCTTGATGGATGAGTGAGTTCCAGACAGGACAGGAATAAAAACCCTGCTGACATTTGACCGCTAACTGTAACTTGACCTTCGAGTTAGGGGTCCGAGTCAAGCGCATGACACTTTGCCTCACTATGGGGAACATTTGTGACAAGTAATAATAAAATCTTTGATGGATGACAAAGTTATAGACCGGATACGAATTCGAGACGAACGAACAAACGGACGGATGGACAATTATAACAATTATTTTTTGTAAAAGAATTAACTTCAGATTATGTTATATTTCACAATGTAATCTGGTCGCGAATTAGAATATGTAATGAAATATGACTAAAGAATTTATATTGATTATCAGTTTTATCCCTGGACGAAGAGCCAGAAAAAAAAGAGAACGTAACAAGAAAAAAATCGAGGTTTCTAGTCTACACATCGAGAGATTAAGACGAAACTGTTTTAGGTCTTGATTATTTCTAAGCACTTAGAACACTTTTGCTCTCATTCCTCGGCTAAAACATACTTGCTTGCTGAGTCAAACCTTATTTTTGACTGTTTAACTTTTTCTTTGAAGTTAATTTGAATTCCCCATTTTAGAATCTGCATCGGTGTGGTTAATTGACATTACAATTATGCGATTCAAGTTTGATATACGAAAGGAATATTGACTTTTGTTTTAAATTATATTATGTATATACGAACATAAAACACTGATATTCAACTTGGCATGGTTGATTCATGCCTTATCTAAAACATTCCTTATCAAACTGGTTTCTTAATGCTAAATTGATACTATTTCAAAATCAAGATTAAACGTAAATATTTATAAATTACAATCGTGGCCAGAGATTATCTATATGTTTATACCTTTTAGATATTGTGCACTCCCTCATATAGTTCTAAGTGAGAAACAAATATAAAAGTGTACTTCAATTCTTTCAAATTTAAAAGAACATGTTTAATTCCAAACAAATATTCCTTGCAAAATGCTTTAAACAAGGACAAGAATCCAATATGAATAGCCATGTTTCCACAACGTAGACTCCAAAAATAGAACCAACAGTAGCGAGTGTAATGCTTGCGCAAACCACAAACACATGCACACACGCACGCACGCACACACAGGGACAAAGAGAGAGAGAGGGGGGAGAAAAAACAAATAAACAACAAGGACAAAAGCCAAGTTCACAAACAGCTAATCATTAATCGGCACAGAGGTTTGTAATAGATCTACATCTGACACGAATTGAAAAAACAACGGCTCTTTTGATACATTCCTCAACTATGGGAATTTGCAACATAATCAATTCGTTAAAAAATTCTTACCTAATAATGACACTAATGAAGTGACCTTTGTAAATAACTAGGAAGGAAATAGAATCAGGATAATCCCTTTCAGATGATTTCCTTTTCTACAGTCTACTTTGACAAGTATAACCTAATTTATCATCCGGATGTTGTGATGATGCTACTTCAAGTTACAAGAATGGACTAATTACCATATACGGATGAGTTTTGATAAGCCTTGAGAAAGTATTCCGGACAATACTGTCTTAGAGACAAATCTCTGATATCTGCATTAAAAATACTTTAGTTGGAATAATCAGGAATCCTTCAGCTTCAGCATACTATCAAATTGCAAAACATTTAAATCCATTAGTAAGTAAAATCCTCCTGTCTTTAGTCTAGTACATTCATTCAACATATAATGAAGTTCTCTTTGGAAGGCAATAATTGATACTGCTTTTTGAAGAATAATTCTTTTTGAATGCTACTTGAAAAAAAGAAAAGTTTACGTCGGTTGACTCGACAAAATGTTTCAGTTACAAGGCTAGACAGTAAAGAACAATTTGTCAAGACGGAATATTTTTGTTAAAAACCTTTTTTTCGTTTTCGACATTATAAAATTCCTACCAATTTCACTTGTGATACATATTGTCAAAAAGAAAAAAAGATAAAGTAAGAACTCCACAGGTCGCTCAACACAACAAAAATGAAAAGTTTGATTAAGCCTGTTCATGGACGGTAGTGGTAATGCATGCTACCGTCCACGCCCTCTGGCCACTGGTTTAGCAGAACACAAGATGTACACATGTTACAAGTATCAAAACACAATTCAAGTGTTAACTTAAATAGTAACAATAACGTACAATTACAACGTTTGTACATTTCAATACCTCTCACGAACAGAGCGACTCAGTCAAACCAAGTTTGCTTCTGTTGCTCGATTGCGTTCTTTGCTTCCAAAGGATCTTCTCACAAATTTTATTCACGGATATTTGATATCTTACATCTGTATATTTGAATAAAACTAATCCAGATCGGTAGTCATGCTCCACAGAAGCACAGATGAAAATGTTATTGATACCTGTATTTATCGTGCAAATAAGGTAAAATAATTTTGCTAATGTACACTTGTTATAATTAAATCTTTAGCAGTAGTTTTGTGTTGCGAATGAGCGCAAGACAACATACTAAATAGCCTCACTGAATTTAATATTTATAACTACAGAGTTCCACATATTCATATCTAGTATAGCCGCGGATTTAAGAAACATCTTGTCACGAGAATTTGTTCAGAAAAAGAAATAAGACAATTGTCCGTGATCAGTCAAGAACAAAACTATAAGTGTGAAACGAGATATCAGTTAAATGATTATTAACAACAAAAAAGTATCGAGGCAAACTTGTCTCTAAAGTCTTTCTTAGAGCTAATATTGATACGTTTGTACGAGAAAATAATCATTTTGTTCAATTAAGCAATTTTCCGCTAGGCAAACTAAGGAAACAGAAAATAAAACTCAGCCAGGATCTTTAAGTAGATGCAGAATACAGTGCAGCTGTGTGAATAAAACTAAAGGACGGAATGGAATTGAATCTCCATTAGAATAACTACTAAACTGGCCGGCCTAAGTAGGTACTGTCATGACTTCCGAATTATGATGCTAAATACACAAAGCAGTTCGAAAAAATTGCAAATTGCTTTTTAGAAGACTCGCATAATGATGCAAGGAAGGAACTAGCTCGACAACAATTTAAACAGCTGCCTAATGATTTAACCGATCTTTTTGCCATGGCTACAGGAATGTCGAAAATCATAGTCACCAATATCTTTTGTAGTCTTTTCAGTTTTGGAGTAATTCCATGACCTTAGAATCAAGGAAATGTTTCAGTGTTTCTAAAGGGTCCCGTATAAGCGTGTATTTTTATAATGAGTTTTGTTGTACAAAATGTCAGATAAATCAATTGCATTACTTTCTTATGTCATATAGTATTCACGGGCACGTATTATGCATGTCACATTACCTTCCGTTTGTTTAGGAAATGCGTCACTGATATAGAAAATCACTTTTCTTATATATGAACTGTATGTTGGAAACTGAGAATTGTATGGCTTTAGTATCCCATAGTTACCGAAAAGGATGTTATGAGTAAAGATTATTGCATCAGAATTAAAATGTAAAGAACGCAACAAAATAATATCATAGCAGGCTCAGTATATAATTGGGTATGTTCATTTTAGTTTATAATATGGAACACCCTTCAGACCAACTGACACAGACCTGAATGGAATACATGATCCTAAAGGACCAGAAATAAAACACACTGAGATCAAGCAACACACTTTGGCATCACTTTAATTCCATTGATGTACAGAGGCCAGACTAATGCGACCAATTTCAATTTGTTTCTATTTTGTCTGATTCACTGGTCTCATTCTCACTGATTTGTATTTTTCTAATAACAAGGAATTGTACTGTGGATAGGCTGGACGAATACCTCACAACATGAATGAAAATGTTCCGTTTGATTATTAAAGACTAGCAGTAGTAGAAGATTATACATCGTATTCACTTATGTTCTCAAAGCTGATAGTTTTGAAATGTATGCCAAAAGTTTCTTTCGAAGTTTGTTTCATGTTTGAATAACGCGATTTTACAACAGAGATAAATTAAAAAAACTGGGTGTTTGAACGAAGAAAAACAAAATCATGAGAAAGAATGAAAGTTAACGATAACATACGGTCTACGTTTCCAAACGGCTTAAACCACTGGCACCAGACCAGAGAAAAGCACTGTAATTGTTACATTCTACCCCTAGTTACACTATATAAACCATGGTCACGAACGGGGAAAATACTAAACCTGTTTAACCGCGCATTTCTCACCTAAAACGCATATACCTAGGGGTAGGGTATAACATGTACAGTGGCATTTTCTGTCTGGTCTGGTGCCAGTTGTTAAAATAGAGGAAACGCATATTAAATGACTAAATGACAAAACTGATACCATTTTTTTTCATTTCTCAAGATAGGTCTGCATTCTCACATCATTTTTTTTTCTAATTAAATCGCGAGCTTTCAAAACGTAAAGATATACTAAAACAGTTCACCTATAAATAAGATAAAGTCGTATGTGAAATTGTTTGTTAGACTGATTTGAAAAATGCTTATCTCAGGCAATGTCTCATTTCTTGAGTCTATGGTGATTATTTAAATAAATTTCGTTTGGTTACTTCCCCTTAAATCTAAATTAACTTTGTGATTTTATGGTTCGTTGTCCATTCTTCTTCATAATAATCAAAGATTTAAAAATAGGTAGAAGGCACTCTCTTTTGATGTTACTGTCTTCAAAAATATCAAATTTACTTTTATAACACATACATTCTATTGATCTTCAAACCATGTCTAACAAAGAAAGTAAACTTTAAGCGTTAACTATAGCTTTCTACCTACTATGGCTAATAAAAATGAGACACGACTGCCTTTTAAAAATGTATGCATTTTAGAAATATGTAGGCAAACACATATATGAAAATCCTCTGGAAACATGGAGCACAACAAAGCATATTTTTGACTTAATGTCTTCAATAGAGGAAATGAAATGGAAACAACCCTCAGGTATCTTAATACTTAATCTGAATTCTATAAATACAGATGCATTGAATTGACTATCTGATCCCAAAGGAACATACAATATAACAACACTAAGTCTATACATTGTTATGAATCCTATTTCACTGTATAGGCCTGTATGTATTACCTGTGTATAACGTACTGCATACTTCTAGTGGTTAGTTTGTGAAAAACATTAAACTACTTGTTTAGAGATCAAGTTTAACATAACATTGTTTTGAATGCTTCTACAGGCAATATTTCAAGAAATACAAATTTTAAATATAATTGCAAAAATGTTCAAAGGACATAAAGCATTTAACTGGTTTCATAACTTCAAAGAAGAAAAGGCACAAATGTAAGATTCCATTTATCATCTGTTTGTTTATTTTGTTAAAGCATTGACATTGATCAGCCTCTCCTGTACCTAACATCACGTCAACTAGTGTACTGCTAAAGCATGAAATGACGTTCTTTTCGTCCCAAGACGTCAAAATATGATAAAACCATTACTGACGAGTGTTGTAGCCTCTGACTGCTGTTACACCCTTTCTTTTTTCTATATACAGAACTGCTTTCAATACTTTTTATTAAAAGTGCAAAATGTACAAAATTGTAATAATGAGCTATGAAAGTCTGCACGTTGAGTGTTATTGAAACTTATGAGAGCAAATTAAACATTCGAAGTAGAAACAATTAACATCTTTGTCTAAAGAAGTATAAATTACACTGTTAGTACAACAATTACATCAATATTGTTGACAACTGAAACGGTTATTGAATGGAATAAATTCAAGTTGGTAACAAATTGCTTTCAAGCAAATTAATTAAGAATATTTTTGTACTTATTTCTTTCCTTGTTAAGGCCATTCGGCAAGTATCATTACAATAAATGAGTATTTATCTACTCTGATATCAAATCATGCTCAAATTTATTATTTCAGAAAAATATCATTGTATGTTTAATTGTTTTGGGTTTACCGCCATCTTTCGATAACTTTGATTGATGTAACCACGGGTAGTTAATCTAACCATTGTTCCTGGATTCTGGACTACTACCAGACTGTTCTCCGGAAGTGACTGCTAACTTCTCTGCAGGAATCAGAGGTGGAGAAAATAATAATGACATTTGTTAAATAACAGCAAAATAACATTATCATTCATTTGTTTCTCTCTCAAAAGCAGACAGACCTTTCAAAACGTTATTTCATCGTGTGCCATATTAGAAAAAGAATGAAACATTTTTGATTTAGGATGGATTTTGACTTAAATACATCAACAATTTTATTGTTTTTATCTTTCTCCTTTCATTACAGATTGAAACCCTAGTGCAAAGAATGAAGTTATTGAATGCTTCTTTCACAATATTTCGACAACAATTCCTTAATGCACACTATCTCTAATAATTCATCCTCTAGAACCACTTAACATTCAGAGAGAAAAATGATTTCTGGTACCAATCTGTTAAAAGACTAAAAGGTCACTACTTATATGGGAGACATGAATATAGAGAAATGAGTATATATGAATGTTGAACGAGTAGGAATATGCAGTACAATCTGGGTGTGTATATACACTGACGATATATGAAAACGCAACAAACATACGCCTGAATATGTTTATGACTACAAAAAGCATCACCTTGAATTGTTCAACACATACACATCTCGATACTCTGTACCCACTGTGTTCAAATTTAATCAGCACAGCAGACTGTTAAATTAACACAATGGGTATAGGCTACCGAGATGTATATGTGTTGAACATTTCAAGGTGGTCCTTTTTTGTAGTAAAAATATATTCAGGCATATGCTTGTTGCGTTTTCATATCTCGTCAGTGTAATGCAGCATCGAAATCAACCTTATCGGATTTGTTGTGGAATGTGCACACTCCATAATACTCCTATGCGCTTTGCCGTAATTGGTCTGGTACAATGTGGTGGTGAGTAGTTCGTATTAACTATTCATGATTATAAAAAAACATACAGCGAGGCAGAACCTTCTGCATATACTAAACATCTTTGTAGATATATTTCTCTTAAAACTGAAAACGGATACGACAACTGAACTTTTTTAAATTACTTCTTTTAATTCCCCTTGAGTTATGTTGGATGTTGATTATTACTCAGCATTGAACGAACTGAATGGAACTGAAGATAAGAAAACGAGGAACACTCATTTTCACTTTGCCCTGAAATTGCGCAAATCGGTCCTATTGACAGATCACGATCTATGTAAATAAGTCATGTTTTACAATTCAGGCATAGAAATACAGAATAATGCAAATAAGGAAACCCTAAATGAATATCCATAAATAATATCAGTTGAGTACAAGGAAGCATTGAACAAAATAAACATCGACAGTCCTCTACCAGGAAAGAACACAATGAAGTGCAATATGAGGCACCTATTTGACAGAACAAAACAATTCCACCATATAACAAGGTGCGATCAAGTATTAAGATGGTGTAAAGAAGGAAATAAAGGCAATAGAATATTAATAACCCTCCAAGCCAAGCCAAGCTCAACGTTATTAAACAGTTTTTACTTCCGGAAACATACAGTGTTAATAGTACTTGAGAAAACACCTTCAAACAGATAAAACAAGTGAGAGAGGTGGTACACTAGTTAAAATGTCGGTCGCTCAACCGGGGGTCGTGGGTTCGAACCCCTGTCAGGTCTCGACATTGCTTTCTGATATGAAACTAGTATTGGTTTTTCCAGGAAGTGTACTGAAGACTGGTTCAAATAAGCTTAAAGTTTTAATCACAATTAAGCTAAAATAATTTTGTGTAAAGTAAACAGATTAATATTAAAAATGACATATGTTATCAGAGTGAGTGAGTGAGTGAGTTGGGTTTTACGGCGAATCGACACAAAAATATGTTATCAGAGGCAATATGGTAGGAGGCACTTAATTAATAAAACAGTACAAACCAGTACAAAATCGCTACACAACAAGGCTTCAAAAGGTATTTGACTTAGCTTAAGAATATTGTGTAGAAGTGATGCAAATTCAGGGCTTTGCAAACACTACTCCGACATAACTGGGCTCTCTCCTAATCACGATAAGCTAATACACGTACTTCAAAAAATATCTAAAACACTTTTCATTCTAAAATACTGTAGCGTGCACGGTCTAGCTCAGTATATTAAATATGATAAAATTTTCCTATTGGCTTCCTTGCCGAAAACAAATTATTCTTAAAATGATTGGTTGGTGAAATATAAAATAATTAATGCTAATCAATCTATCTCAATTTAACTGATGATGATCACTCAAAATTAGTGGATGGGATCTTGTAGTATGGAGATTCACAACAAACAATGCCTGAGGTGAATACCATACATTAAGATTTTACCAAAATACCACCAGATGTCGAGTTCCTATCATCGTGGAACTTAAACGGAACGCAATGTTCTGAGTAAGAACCCAGACTATGATAGGAGGTCAAGAACCCAATAGTATTGGCAATTTATTATATTATTTATTTCAGCGATGTTATTCAGTCGGTAGCTTGGCAGATTCGATCATTCGTGATGCTGCCTGGTATTTAACCTTTACCAACTGTAATTAATGAGCGCTCATGATAACAAAATCAAGCTCCTTATACAATGATCATCTAAGTGCGTATTGTCTTTAATTTGTGTATTCCGTAGAGAGCCTAAAACTATCGTAATTAACGTGTCATAGATGATTCTTTCTGATTTCATGAAAGATAGTGCTTATTTCATTAGTCTATCATCTAAATATTGAATTATGACGATCATCGCGTTCGAATATGATTGGTCTAACATTCTAGTACGAATCAAAGTATGCGGTAACTAATTATATCAAGGCTGAACACCACTAAATCCAGCTGTCTTTATTTCATAAAAATCCACTCACTTCAAACGGTGTTCGACATTTTCTAGCAATCAGATTTTCAGAGACTATATTCCATAAAGAACTAGATCGCTACTTAGAAAACAAAAGAAAAGGGTGTTAACTTTTATATAAGAAAACTACAGTTCGTTAAATACAACCGCTGAATTACTACTTATTCCTTCTTTCAATTCTCTTTTCGTGACATTAAATTCTTACGCCGCCATTTTTATCTACATGCGATAGAACATCCGATTTCATTAAATGCAAAGGTGATACACCACTAAATCCAGCTGTATTATTTCATATAAAATCCACTCACTTCATAACGGTGTTTACGACATTTTCTAGCATATCAGATTTTCAGAGACTTATATTCCCATAAAGAACTAGATCGCTACTTTAGAAAAACAAAAAGAAAAGGGGGTGTTAACTTTTATATAAGAAAACTACAGTTCGTTAAATACAACCCGCTGAATTTACTACTATTCGCTTCTTTCAATTTCTCTTTTCGTGACATTAAATTCTTACGCCGCCATTTTTATCTAGCATGCGATAGGAACATGCCGATTTCATTAGAATGCAAAGTGATACATACTGAAACGCGGTAGGGTAAAAGTAAGCACGTTGCTGCCGAGAAAATGCACTAGGAAAGGAAAAAAGATTAGTACTGTTTATATTTGGACTACTTGTGACTAGACCTGCGGAGGCTTACATTCTATTTGGTAGTGATCAGCCAATAAGAGAAATTTTTTGTTTGATTTTTCCATGAATTTACATTCATTCTCAAGGTACACCTATTTCACAATGATTCTGCTTTGTTTTGGTGCAAAATATTGAGAAAATGTAGAGAAATGACAATTCATTACAGGTCACCCCCATCCCCAAAAATATGCAAAATTTAGCCCTGTGCAAGCAATATTTCAATTAATTTTACCTTATTCGTGGAATTTACATTTAACATCCATTTAATCGTTACGATGTTTGTCATTTTCATTCAGAAACATGCTAATTTCAATATTATTTAGACAACTGAAGTGCTAAAATGCGAGAAAAGACATTTCTAGGTCCTAAAACGAACCAAAATAGTGCCACCTGGTCGAAAATTCGATCTAAATTCCAAAAACACAAGAAATTTAAGCGTTTTCAGCCATTTGTTACCGTTTTACATCATAAAGAAAAGATTAATGGCAATTCCATTCATTTTCGAGGGGTTTCAGAAAATAACATGTATTGCCCCTTATAGGCTGAACACCACTAAATCCAGCTGTTCTTTATTTCATATAAAATCCACTCACTTCATAACGGTGTATCGACATTTTCTAGCATATCAGATTTTCAGAGACTTATATTCCCATAAAGAACTAGATCGCTACTTTAGAAAAACAAAAAGAAAAGGGGTGTTAACTTTTATATAAGAAAACTACAGTCCGTTAAATACAACCCGCTGAATTTACTACTTTTCGCTTCTTTCAATTTCTCTTTTCGTGACATTAAATTCTTACGCCGCAATTTTTATCTAGCATGCGATAGGAACATGCCGCTTTTATTAGAATGCAAAGTGATACATACTGAAACGCGGAAGGGTAAAAGTAAGCACGTTGCTGCCGAGAAAATGCACTAGGAAAGGAAAAAAGATTAGTACTGTTTATATTTGGACTACTTGTGACTAGACCTGCGGAGGCTTACATTCTATTTGGTAGTGATCAGCCTCAAACATCCTGATAGAGGCATCTCGCCACAATACTCTGCATACTACAAAGTGGTGTTCTCACATAAAAGCGCAAAACATTTATACTATTTATTCCTTAAACTTTTACAGATAATTGTAATCAAACGCTTACAAAAAAGTAAACCGTTTAAGCAAATACTCTTCGCCGCTCGTTCGTTATTTAGGATTTGATAAACAAAAACCGGAAAACCTCCGTTGAATGACGAAAGCATCATGGTATCAACAAGCTGACATTATGCTTTGATGCTCAGCCTGTTTTAATTTTCCCATAGTTTTGATACAACTTGGTTCTATTTCCTCGGTCTTTGATTCCCGTAAGTATATTCTACAACTCGAATGATGGAATGGAATAGATAAAACATGGATAGTTCACGTATAGTCCACTACAGAGTGGTTCCTTAAGAGGAGTACTAGCGTACGTGTGTACAAACAAATATCATTTATTGTTATAAAAATAACACAATCTTTGTTTTGATCAGAAAAGGTACAGTCAGGGATTAGTGTTTTTAAAAGACTTTTTTACCTCCTCTTATCCTACACAAAGTGTTAAAACTACGAAGGGATGAGATGATAAGAAGTGTCTCGAGAAGAGACAAAACAACTTCTATCAGTATATTATCATTTCTATAAATCTTTTCGAACGTCAAAACATCCTTTAAAGCTGTCTTTATATATTTGCACCTATATTCTGAGCTATAGTGGTCTCGAATTTATGATAACAGAACTACAGTTGGTCGGTAAAGTGTGTAGTGCAGAATTTTGCAAGCAACATGCCAATTTTTCTAGCAGTGTTCCGACTGTTACAGATATTCAAAGCCACTCCCTGTCGTCTCTTATTTAGGATTAATTGTTGTTTGCACGGAATGACAAACGTTTTTTTCTTGTCATTCCATCTTATAATACTTGCAGATCTGTCTCTGTGTGTTAATTAATAGTGTTATCATATTATCGATACTGAAAATTAAAACCAATGAATAAAACTGACTTTGACTAAAATTATGTTTTGAAGAGAGTTGTGCGTTTCAGAAAGTAGTTATTCATTTTTACCTTTCTCCTTAGTTATTTCTGCGCATGAGCTACATGTTATAAAGTTTTGTTTTCTTATGACAATAACTCTAGACTGAAAAAAATATCGTTATCGGCGTTCTAGCAACGGTTGAAGTTAATATCCAATCATCTGCTTCCATAATATGACTAGAAGTATGAACACTAAAAATGTCACTACAAGCTTCAAAGCATATCAAAAACTTCCAGATATATTTAAGATATCTGACACTGAGTAACAAAACAAGGGTAAAGACTTATCGATAAAAACTAAAATGTATTTTCACTTCTAAGCGGCAAGTCCAAATAAATTGTAATTTGGTATACATGACTAAAGATAAACAGACAAAAAGCATATGGTTTGGTAACGTTGCAATATTTACTCAGGAGACAACTTTCTCCTGCTCGTCGACATAATTGTCTTAAAAATAGCCTGCTATATAATTAATGCAGACGTTTTCTATTTCCCGAGAGACAGATAAAAGGAATTTTAGTATTTCACTATTTGCTGTTTGAAAAATTGGCTTATTTACATTATTTAGCCTAATGTCCAACTTGTCTTGATACACTTTGGTAAGTTAAACATATCTTAAATGAAAAGGCATCGGTGTGAAGTATGCAAACAGAAGATAACAAAAACATTTATAGTTGCATTCGTCCCAAATGTTTAGCTTCAAAATAATTCACTGTCGTCCAATTAATTACATATTAATATATTACGCCCCCTTAATGCAAAAAGGTACCAAGTGCCTTCTTTATTCATATGCTCACGGTACCTTTTTGCATTAAGGAGGTAGGTTACCTTAATTTTTGTAAGTGCGCATGTCCAACCGGAAGCTAACGTGACGATTTACGACGACGTTTACGACAAACAAAATGTGTTTGTATATCCATTCTTCTGGAAATAAATCTTGAACCTGCCTCCGCTCTTATGTTTAATGGTTTAATAATGCAGAAATAATGAATGAATTGCCACAGAAACGCTTCAAAACATTGTTGCCTGAAAATGACGTCATGACGTTACGTGTCAGTTACCGCGCAAAATTAATAGCTTTTATTTTGAAAGTACGTTATTCTGTGCTTTTTCTTTATTTGAACTGTTTTAAACAGCCATTATTTGCTGAAATACTTTTTATTAGTCTTTTGCTCTGAAAAATGATCAATATTTTGATTCTTTTATGCAATTATATTGAAATGTTTTGCGGAATGTAAGAAAATGGATGATGGTAACTGATGTGATTGGGAATATAGTTGGCTGAAAAGTAACTTATTACGGTCATTTACAAATAAAAAATGGGCAGTTTGATTTGTTATACCTATTTCCCAGTTTCCGTTGATAATTTGTTACTTAAATACTAAAACTAAGCCCTAAAATTGTTCAAATTTCAGTATAAAATTGTGGTGTCTTGAATTAAATTGATGTTACCATGGAAACGAAGCCCGTGACCTATATGTCTAATTGTAAAATTCAAAAGCGTTGACACTGGTCTATTTAAGGAACACAGCTTCGGCTTTTTATTTTCATTTCAACAATATCCATGAGAATAATAGCAGCAGCTGTGAAATTTGTTAAATTAACTGCAATTCATACGAAAATATTACTAACGTTAGAAATAAGATGTTTTAAAGCTACATTAACAAGAAAGATAATTTTATATAATATTTTTTATAAGAAATTACGATAAAAAGCAACATATAAGCTATTTTAAACATCTCTGTTGCCATGGTTACTCTAAAATTTAAGAAAAACATAGTACCATGTAAAGTTCTTGTTATTTTGCTAATCATATTATCCAAATATTCCATATTGGTCAATAACAGAATGGCACTGAAGCCGTCGAAAAACCCGTTTTCATACATAATTGTTGAAAAATGAGAGAAAATGCGTTACCATGGAAACACGAGCCCCGCGACATATACATTTTAAGCTTTTATTAGAAAGCTAATGCGCATACTAGTAAAACTATTAATTATGCAGACTTCTACGGATAACAATGAAACCAAAATACACTGAAAACTGTTAAATATCCGTATTTTCCTTCTTCTTTCTATATAAAATACCTTAAGAGGGTCATGTACTTCAAACCTGGATAAAAAATGTACTTGAAGGGACAGAGATAAACGGAACTGGGATTGTAGCAGTTAAAGCATTAAATTACACGAAATACAAAAAATCACTGCGGTTCAACTAATTTGAATTTACCCTGGTAACAAGGTAACCTACCTCCTTAAGGGGACGATAATGAACATTGTAACTGATTCCTGAACATTATGAAAACGAAGAGTCATGTTAAATGATTATCTTACATAAGCAAATAAATACAAAAAAAAATGATAATTTGCAGAAGTATATGATACTTTATTTTCCTATTAACGGTTTAAATATTTAAAAGAACTATTATGGATTTTTATGCACTTCTTAAAGAAACCTTAAGATTATTCTGACAATGCATAGTAAAAATATTCAATAATAAAAGATTTTCTAGTTAAATACAACAATATCTTGCTAAAACCAAACAAATTCATTGTATTGCAAGAGTTATACAATTAATCTAAATCTGCTTTGGATATTAAACATGAATACTATTCAATTTATTGCTTCCCAAATATGAGTTCAATGATACATGTTAGCTACAAGAATATCAATATTTATGATATTATTATTAAAATCCACGAATAAGTTACATAAATTAATATGTACATGTTGTCTTTGTGAACGGGAAACAAATGGAAGTATCCCCAACGATATTTCAAATCTGTAGTAGGGCAGACCGATTTGCTAACTAACTGTATCCATGCTTGTCCAAAGTTGAGGGATAAAACAAACCTACATGATGAAGTCTAAATTCAAAAGCAGTTTAATACTATCAGTATTTCGGTTGTGGGAAGAACAAATTATTATTAGAATAATGACATGAAATGCCTTACCTGTGTCATAAAGAGGATCTGTGTTCATTTTCTCCTGACATTCCCGTCTTAAAGCTGCAAATAACTGGAGTAATCGTTGTGGATATCTGGACTGAACCCTCCTAGGTGTCCCTGTCACAAGCTGTCCTGCTTCAGTCACAGTTATTCCAGATACTTCATGTGTATGAAATGTCTCATTTTCTTCCAAAGCAGTTCTATTGAACATCTCGGTATTTTCTAAGTTAAAATGTGTTAAATCCTTAATATATTTTCAAGCATAATTGTCTCGTATATTAAGATAAATTGTAACTGTATTTATTTACACGTTAATGGAGTAATTCAAAAATACTATGTGGCGAAGAAATACTTAACGTTCATTGTAATGGTCTAGTTTCTAAGTAACCGAGCACAAGAACTTTAAAAAAAATAAGAAGAATTACATCAAAACAAATTATGTCTTTGAAGTAAACACGTATAATCTTCAACAGTTACAATAATTGTTGATATTACTGCGACGAATCAAATATATCTGCCAATAAACTCATTGTTTGCGGTTTTGAACCTCATAATTTCATACCCGGATTCAACGTGACTGGTCTGATTGTTGAACTAAGTTCTGTTTATTTTCATCACTATTTTATTTTATCTTATGTTTGTTGAACTAAGATCTGTTGATTCTCTCCACTTGTTTTAATTTCATCTTTTCACAACATTTTCAAAAGCGTTTTGTCACGCGTCCAGATAAACATAAACTAGAATGAATATCTTTATGAGAAGTTATGTGGAATCAACATTTGTTCGGCTAATGAGGAGGTAATAGTTTTATTTGAAAGTATTCATTTTAAGCTAAACAATAATTTGATTCTACCATATAAATGATATGTATTTCTCCGAATTAGTTTCCTTATTGATACAATCAGGTAATATTTTAACGCTCCAGACAGTAATTCTATATTTTAAAACAATATTATCTTGTAGTTATAAACAATTTATCTCGTAATGAAAATATTATATAGTTTTCAACAGTATACTCGTAGTATCTTGTACATGTAATCAAGGTAAAACGTTTAATAATTCACAAATTTAGTTTAAACGCCACTTCCATCAGGAATGTAACAAATATCCAAGTGAATGTCAAATATTACTTTCGTTTTGACTGTAAAATTCCTATCAGAATAATTTACTCCCTGTAGATATTTTCCAGTTATATATTTCAGAATAAGGGAAAGATATGTCGCTTCTGTCAACTGACAGCACAACATAAATTTAATCACATTTTGGTCTAAGACACGTTTTTATTTGTAAATATATATACAGTTAGCACATGTGAACTAGTTCAACCGATAACGTCTACGCTAATAGCAGTGATAAAGTCGTAACAGTTAAGAATCGACAGAATTTAACAAATTATGAGCGGAAGATAAACGTTTTGTATCTTTACACCATGCCTATTATAGGTTAAAAAATTAATTTGAAAAGAGTTAAATTGTATCTTCCTATTACCTGTCTTTTACATCAAGTTTTTTATTACTTATAAAATAATGATTTAAGAAGTAAAACATCGCACAGAGGATCCTTTGGAAGCTTGGAATGTTTCCAATTAAATATGTGAAAAGACCATTTGAAAGAATACAACGCAATTAGGCAACATAACAGCAGACTTAGTTTGTCTAAGACTGTTCACGAGAGATTATAAAATGTGCAACGCCGAAGTTCAACCTTAACTATTTAAACATAATTATGGATCTTAGACTTTTTTGGGGGAGGCTGGGGATGGGGTTAACGTCGCACCGACACAATTATAGGCCATATGGTGACTTTCCAGACTTGATGGTCGAGGAAGACCCCAGGTGCCCCTCCTTGCATTATTTCATCAAGGGCGTGCACCTGGATAAAACTACCGACCTTCCGTAAGCCCGCTGGATGGCTTCCTCACATGAAGAATTCAACGCCCAGAGTGAGCCTCGAACCCGCATCAATGAGGGGTAAGTTATTTCAAGTCAGAGACCTTAACCACTTGGCCACGGAGGTCCCCTTAGACTTATCAATAGAAATAATGATGTATAAAAATTGTGATGTGTAATCTACTTCAACACTCGTTCAATTAATTATATCAAAACTACTTTAAACTTTGTTCAAAATATTAATAGGAAGTGCCTCATTCATTTTATTTCTTAAAAAAAATTTCAGATGCAAAACCATATATAGCATTCAAAATAAAAGCTTCGGTGAAAGTATTCCCTCAGTTTACATGTATTGTTCAATCTAAGTGTGTATCTATGGAAATGATAAATAAAATGTATTAGTAAAATAATAAACCTCACAAAACATGCAACATGTCAAACCTTTAGTTTAGTAATGCATAACTAAGTGATCATTAACTAAGTCTGAAGATGTACAATATCTTAAGATATCTCCGTGCATATATGCAAAGACATTGTAAATACGTCGAATGTTTAACAAGTTTGATAACAAACTAATCACTAAGAAGTGGGATTTTGTTGGCAAAGCCAGGTGTGATAAATAGGAATGTCAAACCATATACACAAACGTGCACTTTTAAAGTTTCAGCCGGAATACAAGATACGGGTTCTTTTATAATCAACCATACGAGGATAAAACATAAATATATAATATTAATTTTTAAGAAAATAAGGCGCGTTTTAAACTGAATTGTATGTGTAACTTTAAGTTCTATGTTTTGTAATTTTCCTTGTTTATGCATAGCCAACAGAGGGTATAGCATGATAATTTTTGTTTTTATTTTTGTCAGGTTTAACGTCATGTCGTCACAATCATATCTTTTCGTATGCCAATATATGTTGGTGTCCGGTGCTATATTTTTCGGCCACAGGCCGGTATTGAATTCACTTTTACTTCCTGTAAATATCTGGGGTGAAGGTCATTTAACAGCTGATTTAAACTGTACATTTTTGATTGGTTCATGATGAAAAATTCCACAGGGTTTCGAATGGAATGGATAATATTTTCTTAAGGAATGTGCAGATGCTCTTATCTGTATTTTTAGACAGTATAATTTGTTGCAAGACTCCTGTGGAAATAGCTTACATCATAACCTGAATCCACTCGGTAGTAAAACTGCGGAAGAGTTCGGCTACAAACCTCCTGATACGGAATGATCTCCCGTAAACGATTTACAGTCACCTCGTCCCCTAGTCAACTCGTCCCCCAGCCAACTCGTCCCTATTTTGGTCATTTGGTATCCTTTGACGATTTCAAATTGGTCATTTCGTCCCCCACTTTTCGGCCCATCCTTTTTAGTCTTATTTTGTTGTCAAAGTTTCCTAGATTATGATTAATATAATTATGATGTAAAATATGTGTTCTGTACAATATGTTCTACATAAAAATCATGAAAATTTTACATTTTGTTTTGCTGTATAAATACCCGATGGTATGTAAAGGTGCAGAGTGCATGCACGTTTCGTAGCTTAAAGAGTGCTTTGTGCGGGCGTGTATCTTTTTAAAGATACTTCTTGTTGCTTTTGTTTTCTCCATTCCATATGTGAGATACTGGTGGCTTTATCTGTTACAGTGTTGTGAATTCCTCTTAGCGCGTATTTAATTAGATTTTATTTGTCTGAGTTTTATTTCTTGACATCCCAGAACTAATGAATTATAAGATTTACGAAATTTTATATTGGTAAACTAAAGAAAACGTTTCCCTTCCTGAATAATGCATACTAAGTTTTAGTGTCAGGTGTCAATAATTCCATTACTAAAGCATCGGTCTCCGATTTCGTGCATTAATTTATTTTCGAGACAGTTTCGGCTAAAATTTGAATTAGTTTATAGAACATTAATGTAAATATATGGAACCTACACGAAATATCGCCAAATGGTATTTTCATCCTTTGTTATATCTCTTTTATATATCATTTCTGCTGTCTAATCCTCGTGGCTCGAGTAAACTGTCCTTGTTTTGATATTGATACTGACCTGCGAAAGAATTATCTTATCTGCTGTTAGTTTGCTTGCTTGTTATCTATGTTTCTAAAACATCTTCAGTCTAATAGATTTTATAAACTAGCACTAAAGCAGACTTTAAGTGCCGTGTTGCGACCGTAAAAAGTCTCCTCATGATACGACGTAGTGGATATGTTGGGATCGTGGAGTACATTTTATATACCGGTACGTTGTGTAATAGAGTAGCAAGTGTGCGGGAGGGGTGTTGTACATTTCTTTACCTTACCTGTCAGGACCAGAATCACACAAACCGTGTATACCTATATTTCTAGAATCTGTCAAACCAAATAATTACAGTTCTCACAGATTGTTCATAAACAAAGACATTTGACTAATACTTTGCAATTTAGTTAGATTTTTCAGACTGAGGAAATTGTTAGGAAATTTCGAAAAAATAACGATCTTTTTCTGACCAGAAGTTTTAAATATAAGCCATATAATACCGGCTCATTCCTTAACAAAACTGCCAAGTTTAATTGCATGGATTGGCTTCGTATCGCTAGAAATAAATGAAAAACTCTACCTACCCATTTAAGCGGGGTTATTTTCCAGCGAGATTTTTGTTTAGCGGGCGTCAGAATAGCCGGTCATCCAGTGTGTATAATAATTGATAATATTAATTGAGCGAATAATTTGCCTAATTTTAACTTAAATTTTGTCATAAACGATTTAATAGTAAATTAATGATTCTTCTGCAAAAAGTATATCAAAAGCTCAATTTTCAATATATAAATATATCAATTTGTATTTTTCGTACAGTTATTTTTAAAACGTTTTATTAAATGAGGTTATGCCCCGATTGTTTTGAGACTCACCACATGTTTGGTGTTCAAATCCTTTTACAGTCTGACGTTACGCTATTCTATTTGATTGTGTCTGACAAAACAGATGGATGACTCCGTTATATGCAGCTCTTAAAGCTCATCAGGACTTAGCAGTTTTGATATCCTCTTCTGACCTGTTTTATCTGGCCTTTAATGATGCAAAAACATCGAATACATGCGCTTATGGCTAGTTAGACTTGCTTTATAAATACAGTTACAAGAGTACTTTGGTGTTTTACATACCACACCTGCTGTCACCATTGCGTTTGTTCATAAGTCATCGGGAGGAGGTAACCTTTACTTACACTCCCTCCTTTTTGGAAGGAATGGGCTTTGAATCACGTAAGTAACACACAATAAACATGTTTATTCTCCCCAGTGGTCACTGACCGTCTTAAGGCGGTACCCTTATATTTGTTCATTTCTTTCTCCTTCTTGTATTTGTTGTAAGTATGGTGTACTTTGTCTATGTTTTTGTTTGGATGTATATGTGTTTATCATCTGCATAAGTACTAAACGGGTATTGAGACGTGGTCTGAGGAGGCTGCGTTCTTGAAACGTTGCCTTATCTTTTGGACATTTGTTGCTTATAAATATCTTCTTACAGACTTTATAATAGCATGTTTTATCATTTTTCATTTGTTGCAGTCCTTTGAGATTAAAGTGTCACTTCAGTTTCTACACAATATAGTTCCACTTAAATCATAGCAAGGGAACGTGTCACTATTCATCTGCATAACGTAAGGATCTCGATTTACATCACGTGATGAAATCGAGTGCATTTCTTTCGTATATCATGTATTGCTCAAACACACATATTGTGTATGTTGCTTAACCTTCCGTTTGTTCAACTCAAGAAAAGGGAGAAATTCGTCATTATATAAAAACGTTTTCTTTGCATGAAAACAATAAGCCAGACATTCGGTTCGTATTATTAAGTTGCCTATTTTCATTTGTCTCCCGTTCTATGACAGGAGTGCATACGCTGTTTTCTCATGCGAAAGTTATTGTTCAACAATAAAAAAGACAGAAATACAACAGAATTAAGAGAACAAATATGACAGACAGGGACACAATTCCAGCTCAAGGAACGCAAACACCCTTGTGCACATCTGTTTAGCATTTATGTACATTAACACAAATGACCATTTATAATAGAAACGTTGAAAACAGACATCAAAAAGGAATACTAGGTGTCCAAGCCTTGTCAGGATCAGGTGAAAAATGGAAAACTAATCTGCAAATTTCTGCGAATTTGTAAGTACGAAATTGACGAGCAACTATAAATCTTCAGTTCTTTGTCAGCAATTATCTGTAAATGCATTTAATTTGTGTCATCCGATGTCACTTAGCTTACAATATCTTTAATTTGTAGACTTTGTGTTGTGCAGCTGTTTCTACCGCAATTACCATAGTACTTTCATGGTATATAACCTAAAGTTTACTGTACTGTCAGTTAAAATCTAGGGTACCAATATTTACCTGATACTTTAGAACCTTGGTACCGCTTTTCTATACCCTACAGATTCCTCATTTAACCTTATTTAATTTTGTTTGAAATCCAAGTATATCCTAGAATATTCTAAAAAAACGATGCGTTTGCTTGTCACGCTGTGTATAATCTAGTATTCTTTAACTGACCGACCTTTACCTAAGTTGACATCTTAAAAAGTAGTTCAAAGGAATATATTTTTGCCCAGCAGTTAACGTCGTATCATTAATAAGATTTTATGAATTTAAACATATTTTTTTATATATCCAGATATTACGGAAACTTGATTTATCATGAATGACAGATTTCTATTAAGAGCACCATATCTTGTTGGGAAAAGACAAAACTCTACATTTTGCAATGCTTTTATGGTAATGGCATTGAACCAGGTAAATATGAAATAATTTTGTCGTTTTGATATTAAAATGACACAGCTGCATGAGAGTCAAACGGTGCAACATGCAATCTAAGTATTACTCATTTATACAAATATTTGTTTTGGCACAGACTTCTTCGATAACCTACCTTTTCTCATTTAAAAATGTTGCATTCACGTATTGTCGTACAAAGACTAAAATCATGACAGATTAAATTCGTTCAAATAAATACAAAATATGCATGTTTAAAGTACCTATTCGGCAAATTGAAGCCTTCAATTAAAATTATATGACTTAATTTACATTCTGCATATTTAAGAATACAGAATCTTACTGTATATTCATTAGATGTAAATGTTTTAAATTCAAGCGATTAGAATTGTGATTTATGCCATTATCATAACCAGCATTTGAGCCGTGCCATGAGAAAACCAACATAGTGGGTTTGCGACCAGCAAGGATCCAGACCAGCCTGCGCATCCGCGCAGTCTGGTCAGGATCCATGCTGTTCGCTAACAGTTTCTCCAATTCCAGTAGGCTTTAAAAGCGAACAGCATGGAGCCTGACCAGACTGCGCGGATGCGCAGGCTGGTGTGGATCCATGCTGGTCGCAAACCCACTATGTTGGTTTTCTCATGGCACGGCTCATTTAACACTTTTTATCAATATGAATCAGAATACGATATTATTTTTGCTCTCACCTAACATGAATGAACTTTTATATGGTTTAATTACGACTTATATCATCAGATAGAAGCCAGAGAACTTGTATTGCACTGTAAAAGCATATCATTCTCTTCTCAAAGGAACCACTTCTATATTTGCAACAGAAGCCGACAATCTTTCCATACTTTGCATGTTGCAAATACAAGTTAATGTCTTGATCAATAATATCTCGCGAATTTTACTTTTACGAACAAACAACTCAAGCTGTCACACATAGAAAAGTTTCGTCCGTGGTAAATTAACGTGCTCCGATCTTAACAGCACAAATATGTTTATGTGGTATGCAAATATTAAACTGTCTTTATATGTACAGTACCAATCGAACAATTGATTCACTAAAATGTATGACTCTCGCAACGATCACTCCAGCCAAAGTTCTTTTCGTTTTATATAGTGATAAATGAATGTTGCCTTTAAACTGTTAAAGAAATCACTCATGGTTCTTTTAAACTATTTTAGTTAAAGGGCAAGAAACGCCTTACAATAAGTTCATTTTATATGAAAACCATGCTCAAGCCTTTCATAACGCCGGAAGAATTTTTAGAATCGGACCACTATTGTAAAACATACATCAATTAGAAATTTAAGAAAATTGCTGATCATGGAGGCAGCCGTTTAAGTGTGTTGTGACGTCATTTACACACTGCTGAATTGTTTATTTAGCAAATGACTTATTAAATTTCAAATGCGTTTCGAGTGTGATATGTAAAACATGGTAATTTCTTTCATTTAAGCTAGAATAAGTAGATGAATTACTTTACAGAAATAAGTAAATACAGTTCAAATATGAATCTAGAAATTTAATAAATCTGCCATTTTGTTTTTTGTTGCTAATGTAACAATATGGCCGTCATCTTGATCATATATTTAAATGCTCATAACTTTCTCATCTTTAAGCAGAATTCGAAACATTCTTCCACTTCTTTATATGATTTAAAAAGATTCTAGCAGATAGAATTAACATAGGAACAATATTGCTTTCTTTTTAGTTAATTTCTACATATTTATTTAGTAATTTAGAACTACATTATCAACGTCTATGACACTCATTCCAGAAAATATACACTATATGACATTTTCAGACATGGTAATTTCTAGTTTGAGTTCATCTTCATGTGTTAAAATGTACAACACTGTCCGTTTGTTAATGTTATAGATGATATTCCCTTATTATGACACTAGGTCCCCTTTATTCAATTAGTGAGGCTTTAGATTGAATACTGCTCAAGCCGGTGCTAGGGGGCGTGGGCAGTGTTGCATTTTCCATTACTGCTCATGAACGGACTCAATCAAACCGAGTCTGCAATTTTCACTGCTTGCCTTGTTTTCGGTGCTTCCGAGGGATCTACTTTCCAGATTTTATTTATGTATTTTATGGGTAAGCCCGGGATACAGTTTACTGCTGAGGAGAGCTTTAGACTGGATTTCACCTGAACGCCTTAAGAAGCAACCCAATCGAAGAAAGTGATTTAAAGTTCATGGCTTTCTAAGTGTCATTGAGTCGATTTTAAAGATCATGGCACTTTGCTTTAGCTTTCTAAGTGTCATTGAGTCGATTTTAAAGTTCATGGCACTTTGCTTTAGCTTTCTAAGTGTCATTGAGTCGATTTTAAAGTTCATGGCACTTTGCTTTAGCTTTCTAAGTGTCATTGAGTTTATTTTAAAGTTCATGGCACTTTGCTTTAGCTTTCTAAGTGTCATTGAGTTGATTGTAAAGTTCATGGCACTTTGCTTTAGCTTTCTAAGTGTCATTGAGTTGATTGTAAAGTTCATGGCACTTTGCTTTAGCTTTCTAAGTGTCATTGAGTTGATTTTAAAGTTCATGGCACTTTGCTTTAGCTTTCTAAGTGTCATTGAGTTGCTTTTAAAGTTCATGACACTTTGCTTTAGCTTTCTAAGTGTCATTGAGTTTATTTTAAAGTTCATGACACTTTGCTTTAGCTTTCTAAGTGTCATTGAGTTGCTTTTAAAGTTCATGGCACTTTGCCTTAGCTTTCTAAGTGTCATTGAGTTGATATTAAATGTTCTTGTTATTAAATTAAGTCTTTTGCATTTTTTATTAAACAAAAGAAACATATAAGAAGGAAAATCTGTTAACTCAAATAAAAAGAAAAGAATGGACCGAGCATGATGGTGTACAGCTGTTTAAAACTCCTACACATTCAAATCATCCATGTGGTATATGGTGCAAAATAGGAAAGATAGGTATGGAATTCGACTGATCTTACGATGCTAATTAAGTGGTAATACGATGTCAAAGTATCACAAAGTACGTGTATGTTCATTCATTATCGTGAAATAAAGTAACAGTCACCGGGGAAAACGAAACTAAGATATTTACCCATTAGTAACGAAACATATCTTTTGATATTCAAAATGAAATTCTCGAAATCAAGTTACCATGAAACTGAAGTTCTCCCGCTCAAATAATTGAATTACAATAAAGTTTCTTCGCAAACTAATCGCTATTGTTTTTTCAGGCTATTTAAGATAGACTTGCACAAGAATATACATGTAATCATTTTATCGAGTTCGGTGACTGTTGTTTTAGGCAAATTTAGGCGATAGCAGTGTGATCTTTGCTCTATCAAGAATATTTTAGTAGGTCATCAATGTAAGTGAAAACATGCCAGTGTCAACAAGACGGAGACAATTAAATGTCCTTTAAAACGATTTACGTAGCCGGAGCACATATGTTACTTTTAATTGTTGTTTCTTCAATACGTAAAATGTCTTGAGCTAGGTTTGAGAATCGATACAGCTTTGATAAGATCAAAGCTAGATTACAATTGAATCGTTTATGGTTCGGCAAGAAATTCATTATTACAAACGATACCATACTCAATGTCTTATTACGTGTAAAAACGCTGTGTGTAGAAGTCAATAAACCATTTGTTGAAACTCGTCGAAAATATCGCTTTACATTATAGTTTGTGGGTAGTATTAAACAATTCTAACTCTACAAACGGACCATTTTGGTCCATGCTCACATCATACAAGCAATTGATCTGTAGGGAAACCATGGTAAATTGTGCCATCGGATGATTGTTCCGTCTTAGGGTCATTCCCGCTGGCTTATAATCGTAACGCTAACTAGGTCAGGTGTCAACCCTATTAGTGGTATATGCGCGTTTTTACACGGCGTGTACGTGCTAGGATGATAGGAAAATTCCCAGTGTCATATTCATGTTTTATTAGTACTAACCCATTTTAATCAATACTAGTCATAATATGATTTAAATTACCTAATAATCAGTGAAAAATAGTAAATATCAGATATCTGCCGCCAAATACATTCTAGCCTTACATACTAATACTCCAAAATATGTCAGACCTCTTAAGCGACATGACTATCAAATAGTTTTCATTACGACCCCAGTCGTCATTGCAATGTAATAGCATAACTTATCCTTCTCTCCTAAAAATATTTTTCGGCGAATGCCGTTATAAGAACGAACTCGTGACCTTGACCGACCCATGCCACGTGACTTCAGTTTGCAAATCAAACTACTTGATAACGCATTATAGATAATTTATCAAAATGAAAGATTTATGCAACACTCTGCCTGATTGGATGAGAGTGTCAATTTGTATCACTCTGCTGATTGTGCTACGCTGAGTGAAATGTAGACAAAGCGTTTATCTTAAACGACGCTGTTCACAGTTTTAAAGCTAACTTTCGCACAGTATATTTATCAAGAATATTGATATATCTCAAACTGATAAGTCAGTTTAATAAATATGATAAAAACCTGTTCAAATACCAACATATATCAAATTAAAGAAAGAGCTGAATACAGTCTGCGTATCACATGAATAAGGGTGTGATAAGAGTCTTCTATGTAGAGAAATGCTTTTTAAAAGATTTTCCTTGTTACACGTTGTCTGTATATGAAAAGGTTTCTTGCTTTTGTGACTTATTCAGATTGCATATTAAAATGAGTACTTGTTTGCCTTGATATATTTGTTATAAATTATTTATCTTATTTATTGTATATGAATATTTTTCTTTAGTATGGTATGCAAATATTGAACTCAGTTGAAATCTGTTTTATTATGTATATTCTATATAATGACTGAATCTCATTACATTGAAATGAAGGTACGCTGCATACAGTTTATCTACGTGGTATAACTACGGTCAAACTTTGCTTATGAAACAGAAATATTGAAATGATTACAGTTGTATGTGTCCCTTGACCTTCACTTTTTTATAGGTGTGACGTCATTGTCCAAAGATTCATGAATAGCGAATATGCATTTGATAAAGCGGGATCAGTTGGCCTATTTTAGGGGTCGCTAAAGCTAAAAATAAAAAAGCATTTAATTGATTTTTTTCTCGGGTATTCTCATCAAACTTGATTTGTAGCATATTTATTAGGCCCGCAGCCAACTTTGTTCAATTGGGACATTTGACCCCTTTTAGGGGCTGCTAGAGCTAAAACTAGAAATGCCTTTAGACAGCGTCTCATGAACAACTTGATGGATCTTTGTCATACTTGATCTGGAGCATCATTATAAGGTCCTCTTCCAAATTTATTTATATAGGAACATTAATATCTCGTGAATTTTACTTTTATGAACAAATAACTCAATCTGTCATACTTTAAAATGCTTCTTCTGTGGTTTCACATTATTAGGGAACTTTTACACTTCTAACATTTCAGGCAATAATATATACAAAACAAGGTTTTTTTCTAAATTTAAACCTCTTTACTTAATTCTTACTCGTCTGACATAGTAATATATTTTTCTACTTCTTGTTTCAGAGTAATGGGGTATATTTTGAAACATTGTCAGCATTTTTGCCACGGCAGATTACACATACTAACGCTTTATTATGTTTTTACGTCGCTAACAAAAGTAAGTAAGTAAGTAAGTAAGAAATCCTTTTATTAGAGTGACCTGTGCAGAATGGTTTGCATGTAACATGACAATACAAATCATACAAGTACAGCCGATGCAAGGAACCTGTAAGTTACTTTCAAACATGAAACTGAGTATAATTTCACATAATAAAATACTAATTAAAGACATCATTGTATCCGCTAATACATACAGTCAAGTAATCTGAAATATTGAAATTTTCGTCTACATGTTCGAAAACAAATATTCTGTGACATACTAGTATACAAATATGAAAAAAAGTAATACAAGGCAACGACTTCGATTGAGAAAACTTTAATTTTCTCGAATAGCTACAGTATACATTATTTTCTTTTAAAGGGTCCTTTAATAAAATCAGTCTATGCGTTTATGATTCCATTAGAGACAGATAAATGGATTTCAAGTTTTGTTCTATTTACTATCTGACAAATACGCTCATTATACAGTGTTGCCTAATGCCCCATGGGTCTAGATATCTATCGGTATTTGCAGCATTATTTAAGATAAAATGGCGATGACGGCAAAGCCCGAAAACACACTGTGTGAAATAAATTTAGATTTAAAAGAAAAAACTTCGAAGTGGTGCGCAAATATTTAATACGTACATACCTGTAACAGGACAACAGATTCCGAAGAACACTATAATGGTTCTCGCCAATCAGAGTCATTTCTTAGTTTTGAATATGGATGAAAAAATATCTAAACTATAGGCATTAGAACAAATCAACAAGTCTGCTGTATGTTTAAGCTGATGCCACAGATCTGGTATTTAGTAAATAGTAATTCTGACCTACATTTAAAATTCCACTTTTTGTACTTTATTTAAGGTTAATAATACTATAATGTTAAATCAATGTAACGCAATCACATGAAGGAAAATGAAATAAGATTTACTAGTTTGTTATAGTTTTTGATGCCCGTCAACTTGAGCATTTTGTAAACGAAATTGCTAGTAAAACATTCATGCAATCAAACTAGATGGAGAGAATGGGATTTAATGGTTAACGGAAGTGTGAGTGTAAGAAAATTTATTTCCCCATTAAATTCAACTCTGAAGCTATATACTTATGATGTTTATTAAAGATTGTGGCAACACGCTTGACTATCAATCCAGATGTCCGAAGTATGGAAATTTCTTAGACGATATTCTGTGTGTCTCATCTTACTAAGAGGCCAGATCTGGTTCTCGTGTGTCTGTACTACACACAGAGCAGATTGTCTATTCGCGGAGAGCTGAGCTAAGTTAACCGGACAGGCCTCATCTTATGAATTTTTCTACCGCTGTTCTTGAGGTTTTTACGCGTCTCTAATGACATTTATTTATGAATTAATGTCATTCGAAGCTACAAATATTCAATAAGACAGTCTAGTAAACCAGAACAATCATATTGCCACCGCCACTACCAGCTAGACTCTGGAATCTGCTCCATAATCTATTAGTTCAAAACGTCTTACCTAATAATGACACTAATGAAGTGACCTTTGTAAATACCTAGAAAGGAAATAGAATCAGGATAATCCCTTTCAGATAATTTCCTTTTCTACAGTCTACTTTAACAAGTAGATCTATAACCTAATTTATCATCCAGATCTTGTGATATACAAGACTAATCTAATTACTATATATGAAATACGAGTATGTTTTCATTGGAACCTTAAGAAGTTTTTTTTCTCATTTTTGACGTCACTGATTTAATTTCCATTTCCTTTGTGCTTTAATATTTGTCAAATGTCAACTGAAATCGTAATATAAACGCACAGTGACAATTATGAATTCCATTACCTCGCATTAATAGATTCAGTTTAATCGAATCTGTTATTATGTTATTTGGTTGTTCTTTATGATTTCAAAGGATCTTTTCGCGGACTTTATAGGGGATGAAAATCCTCGAGACGGTAACGTGCGTCTTTTTTGTCTGAAAATACCGGAGCAATTTTTTCGATGTTTTCCGGTTCCGTTTTATGTCTTTTCAGCAGACTGGTTGTTGGCATGAGTAACAGAGCACCTCAAATCAGTTACAGAAATTCGTAAACCGTGCCAACATGTTTCTTTTATTTCTTTTTCGATTTGAAAATGTATATGCAACTAAAAATATTTCTTAAACAGTAAGGTAAGTGTAAAGGCTGTCAAGTTTCTGCGAGGTGTGAAAAACAAAAAACAGAATTACACTGACATCGCAGGCGCCCGGCCTATAAGCCTACATCAGGTACGTCATCATGATAACGCACGCGTGTTGACACACTTCCTGTCGTCTTTTTGTTTACAAACAAAAGGATTGCACTTCGCACAGTTTACTTATAACGATAAATCCCCATTCTAGGCAGTGTCTTAATTCATATTTACATGTCACAGATATATGATATCTCTTACCTGTATATCCGAACAATACTAATTCGAATATGTCGCCAACCTTCAAGTAGCACAGACAAAAATGTCACTGATACTCGTAGATTTGATCAAAAAGCATCTTGGTAGCAGAACTTTTGTTCTAAAAACAAGCATAGATCAACATATGAAATAGCCACGCAGAATCTAATGTTTCTAACTACAGTGTTCCACACATTAATTTTCAGTATACCCGCAAAATAAAGAAATATCTTGTAACAAGAATTTGTTCAGATAAAAAAAAAGATATTTAACCGTAAGAAGTCGAGAACAGTACCATCAGTGTGAAACGAAATTTCAGTAACTCAGACAATTATTCACACACAAAAATTTCTAGGAATACTCAAAGCATTCCTTGAAGCAAATATTAATACGCTTAAACGATAATATAATCAGTTTATTCAAGTTGGCAGTTGTCCTTCGGGCAATCCAAGCACGCATAAAATATCATTACATACAGATTTTAAGGAAATGAAGAATATAGGCCAATTAACTAACTAAATGAAATGCAAGGAAGGAATGGAATTGAATCTGTATATGAATAATTACTAATTTGACAGACGTAAACGTAGAATCTTCAATTGTAATTGTTTCATTTGTCGTTATGACTTCGAAATTATGATAATGAATATAAAAATCAGTTAGGAAGAATAATAAATGGAATGGCTGTTTTTGGAAAAGACGCACATAAAGAGGCATGCAACCTGCTCAATCAGATATAAACATGTCTAATTAAATTTCATGGTGATTCAGTCGATCTTATTGCCACTGCTGCAGGTTATGTCTCGAATTGACTTTTACAAATTGTATCAAATATCGCATGTCGTAATTCTTAGTTTTCTTACATACACCAGTTCCAGATTGAAACACGTAATACAATTACCATTTAAGACGAAATATGGTTGCATTATGTACTGATTGACCCATGTAAGTTAAGGAATTCAGTATCTGTCTTTCACGAACATGTTTTATCTTCTATATAGATATTGCGTGTGTGCGTGTTAGAGTAACATTACTGATTGAACGTCATGCATTAAGTGTGGTAGTGTGTTTAGCTAAAATGTATTGTGTATACCACTGTGAAGTCATCATTTTTTCAGGAGATTGGCTTTTTGTTGTTGTTGTTGTTGTTTTGTTGTTGTTTTTTGTTCTTGTTTTTTGTTTTTTTTTGTTGTTTTTTTGTGTGTGTGTCTTTTTATAATTTCGTAGTTGTGTTAATCATTATGATTTAAAACTAAGGAATATGTAAAACTCCAGTTTATTTTATTTTCGAAATGTTATGCCCACAAAAATCAACTGATTTCACATTATTTAAAGATAATAGATATACTGATAATACACAAACTTGTTGATTTTTTGTTAACATAAAGGGTACTTAATAATTCTTCATGTAAAATCTATCTTGAGACTACTGGTAAAATGATACACACGTATTTGTTTTAATGTAGCAGCATTATTCTACTTTGTTTAATTATTTGAAATGTATTTGAAATGTATATTTTCTTATACGCTCACGACTAGAAATACCTTACGAAATATGTAGGCAAAACCCCTCATGAAAATCATGTTGAAACATAGAGCGCGTCGAAACGTTATTATGATATCACACTGGGCAAGACTGAATATGACCATCAAACGGAACAACAAATGGGAACACCCCTCACGCCTCCTAACACCGGCTCACTCGGAATTCTGTATTACAGATTTATTGAATCAGCTGCGTGATCCCAAAGAAACATGCAATATTACAGCAATACGTCTATACATTATTACGTCATAGAACCCAATTTTAGTGACTGTATAGAGTTGTATGTATCAGCTTCGCATAACATACTGCATACGTCTAGTTATCTAAAATATAACACATTTCAAATATTTGCAAATTATTTAAACGACATAAAGCATTTAACTGGTTTCCTAAGTTAAATGTGGAAAGACACATATGCAAGAGTCCTTTTATCATATGTTAGTTCATTTTATTAAAACATAGACATTTCCTCATTCCATATATAACTAAAATAGAAAAAGTGGAACCTCCACAGGTCGCTCAACACAACAAAAACGGAAATGTTGCAGGCTCGGTTTGATTGAGCCTGTTCATGGACGGTAGTGGAAATGCATGCTACCGTCCACGCCCTCTAGCCCCGGGTTGAGCAGAACTCAACATTTACACATGCTAAAAGTACAAAAAAAAAATTTAGAGACATCCGCAGATGTGTTCATACGGCGGTGCACATGGAACCTTCAATGCTACACTAGTGTGTAATTCCATGAAAAGCGGCGTATGGTCCCTAGTTAAAATAATGGGTTTGCCCTAAACGAGAAAACAATGAGCAGAACTAAACAAACTGGAATTTAGAAAGTGGATCTGAGGTTAGGGAGCCTGCATATCACAGGAAAACTGCCAAAAGACAAAATTAAAAAGCAGGCACCATATCCAAGGGGTGATTAAACAATACCCAAAGCTATGAAAGCAGGAGTATTGGAACCACCCAAGCCGAAATGTTCATGCAGAGAAACTAAACAGTACCAGTAACAAGACATAAAAGTCGTGCTGAACGATCTGAGAAGATCGAAATATAACAACTAAATTCGACTTAAGTCACCTGTATCAATGTCAACTAGCGTAATACAAAAAAATACAACATGACATGGCGTCATTTCCCTCTAGCAAAATTGAAATGTAATAAAAACTGACTTGGTATTATCATTGTGTATAAACGAGTATAGCAATCTCGCTGGTGGTATAGATCCTTCCTTTTGCTTTCAATGCTTTATATTAAAAGTGCAAAAGGTATGAAAAATTGATAACAAACTATGAAAGTCTGCATGTTAAGTGTTATTAAAAGTGTAAGAGCAATTTAAACATTCGAAGTAGAAACAGTCCAAATGAGTTTGAATTACGACATAAGTGCAGCAATTACATCGATATTGTTCACAACCGAAACGGTTATTAATTCGCGAGAAATCCAAGTTGGTAACAAATTTATTTTAATGACTTCCTTGTTAGGGCCAATCGGCAAGTATCATTACAATTAATGCGTATTTTTCTATTATGATATCAGTTCATGTTCCAGTGTATTATTTCAGAAAAATAATCAGTACTCGCCTGTCCTCCGGAAGTGACTTCTCCACAAGAATCAGAAGTAGAGGGTGAATTATTTCATATACAACGTCTTTTATCCATTCGACAAAGGGAATATGATAATGTCATTTGTATACTAGTAGCAAAAATAATTATGCTTGTTTCTCCTAAACACCACCTACTTCAAATCGTTAGTCATCGTTTCATACAAAACTAATAAATTGTGATGAAAGGTATTTGAATTGATCAAAACTTATTCTCTTTTCATCTTAACGCCCTACACTGTCAGACCAGCAGCCCCACTACGCCTATGTCGACACACCCGATGATGTTTGTTCGACACATATCCTCAATGCCACCATACAGTATCTAGTGAACTGATTATCTATCGGCCAAGATCGCAGTCTGCAGCTTGCTCCTGATCATGCATTTTACATTTATGGAGTACATGCTCCGTTGTCTGATCTTCCTCATTACATGTTGGTGATTGCCAGTCTGTATTTCTTGTACATATGAGCGTTGAGCTTGTTGTGCCCTGAGCGAAGCATGACCAGGATCACTTGTTCCGACCGATCAAGGAGATGTAAAGCATCTTCTTCTATTCTTGGTCTCGTTAATGTCTTGATGATGGTGACTCTCTCCTTTTAGGTCACATGTGTTTTTGTTGATTTGTTTGAGCTAAGCATTCTCCTGGCCAGCTGTGTAGCTTTATTGCTGATCAGAGTTTCAATGACAGACAGTGCATCTGTAAGAAAAGCGACGGAGGAGCTTTCTTCTGCAGAGTCTTCAATTATTGAGACAGCCTTCTGGAGTGCTTCAGCCTCCGCCTTGTAATTACTGCAGGTGTTTATCTGCGGCTGCATGTACAAAAATGGTATAGAATGAAACTCCTTATCCTGTCTCTGATGGCGCATGTGACTGATCCATCTGTAAATACATGAGTCCATGTTTCCGGAGGATAGACTTCACTGTTCATGGCTAGTGCGAGGCCCTTCCAAATACATTCATCCTTTTGTTTCCCGCAGTCACTGAAGACAGATCATTCCTTAGAGGGTTTATAATGTCTTCACTACCTAGGGAAGTTGTTGGTATGCTCAGCTCAGGTTCGAACACTCGCTCGAACTTCTTTGCCTCGTGAACGTAGCTGCTACGCTTGAGTCGAACTTTGGTGTAGCCATTCAACATAGCTTTCATGGAATAGTCTTGGAAAGACCTGAACTTCTCTGCTTGAAGCAGAACCTTTGCATGTCTTCTGTCTTGGACGTCTGTATACCTGTTAGTTTCTCTATGACGGGGATAAGTGTAAACTTTGCAGTACCTGTCATGATCCGAAAGGCTTGGTTTCGATCCTCGACCAGAGCCTGTTAGTTAGTTTTGGCAATCGTGGACCAGGAGTCAAGGCAGTAGAACTATAATCTAAATGGTCTCACTGTTCCTGATATACTGTCTTTAGTATGTGCCCATTTGCTCCCCGAGTTGTACAGCAAATTTACGCATCATGGCTTTAGAGGTGCATTCACAATCCTCTCCATGGTCTTTCAAATAGAACTGGTTAGATTGATTGGCCGATAGCTTGCAGCCTTCTTTGGATCATTCTCTTTCTTACGGATCGGGATCGCGACTGCGGAAGTAGTTATTGTGAACAGCTGTAGTTGTAAAATTCCCAGGAGTTTGCAAATTGCTGTAGTGCATTTCATTTGTGATTCCATCTGTCCAGTGGACTAACTGTATGTAGGGTATGTTGGTTAAATCACTGTTACATGTATTTTAATGTCACTTGACTTGTCTGCCTTTCCTTTGTTCTCATCGGGCCTCCCTTACCCGTTTCCTGTTGATTAGGTTGTTGCAAACATCATTTTAGCTGGAGGCAATTGTGTTTACTGCTTGTTTACCCGTCAACAGTTCACCATTCTCTTCCAATGGTGCTAAGCCTTACCCTGTGTCTTCATCGTTCAGCTGTCTCGTCAATCCCCATACCTTTTGACCATCTCGCTCTAGGTTGAGCGAACAGTTTAGTTTTTCGAGCTCTTCCTCTGTGCTTGCAGTTTGTGCCTGAGAAATTTGGCCTCGGCTCACTCTAGAGAAAGGTTTCTTTCTCGTGTGGGATTTTTTCCTGCTTCCTCCCTGACTTCTGATAACTTTACCTGAAGATCATCTAGCTCATCACTCCAGTAGGGCTTATAGCCCTTTTTTGCTCCCCTTGGAATGGCTTTTTGAGTTACCTTTTAGTATACTAGCGTTTAAGTCTCTGACAACCCTGTTTATGTCTCTATCTTCCTCATGGATGTCATTACAGAGGTGATCTTTGGTAAAAGGACTATATGGCTTTCTTGGTAACCTTGTTTGGTGAAGTAAAGGCTATACGGTCCATAGTAAGATGCACTGTTCGATGGTCACTACCTCCTAGTTGCTCATCAACTTTCCGTTTGACATATCCGTGTATGTCATCAGTACGTGAGGCAAAGTCAGTGGTTGAAGTTGTTCGCCAGATTCTGGAGTAAAATGTTTGGGGATCGTCCGGTTTGTTGATAAGGTTCAATCTGGTTTTATCCGTTGCAACTTCGTCCAGGGACAGAGGTTTGTTACTTTGTTACTTTGAGAGTATAAAGTCACAAGTTTCAAGATAAACACGTTCTTTCTTAGGCTCAGTACATAAGATACCATTCTTTACACAGTTTTGGTATTAAAAGGGAGAGGCAACTGCAAAGGGCTTGTCTGCAGAGAGGTAATGTATTGGCAGGGAAGGCTTACGCGTTCGGCTCCTTTTCACCAGAAGGCTAGCCAGCGGCGGAGGCCGAATACGGAAGATGACACGCACACAACACACAGCAACCACATTTGAAGCATCAACAGACCAGTGCCACACAGTGACAGAAGCTTAAATACATCACTTCTAAGCCTTATAGTTTTCTTCAACCAGAGACAAATATCAGACAAGACAATAGGCGTGTGTGTATAAAAGAAGGGTACAGTATAGGGATATAGTCGTTGCTCGTTTATATAAGAAAAGTCCATCCAGCCTGAAACAACATTACAAAGCAAGCCATTGTTAAGATAACAATAGTGTACGCATTATAAATAAGAGTTAAATACATATAGACCTTGAGCTGACAATTGACCCTGCTCCCCCCCCCCCCCCCCCCCGCCCCCACCCTCCAGGGGGAATTTTCAACACTATGATTTTCTTAAACCTGATGGTAGTTAGCATTCACAGACGAAAGTATGCAAGTTTCCGTTGGGGCTTTAACGAGTTACGGATATTTAAATACGTTACCATGCAAATTTTCATTTAATTCACCATTTATGCTAATATAATATTATAAACATGCCAATTGTTCAATTAATCATAATAAACAAGACATTTACATATGTTTATGTATTTAAAATTGAAATTATCATATGCACATATCATTTTAAGGGAACAAATGTTATGTATTATACGTAACTTACGTTACTCTGTTTGAAATTACTAGAACATTAAAAAATATATCAATATATATGATGTTTTTTAAGTTATAAAATAATGATAATGGCTAATACACAGATCAATAATTGATATATTTATAATACAACTAATCCCAGAGTTAACTGATTCAATATGTCACGAATAATACGTTACCTTTCCAAAATATGACTATTTTTGTTAAAAAAATATTTAAAATTTTGGTATTACACATATGGTTAGGATTTTTATACATTGGACTATAAATTAACATCAACAGACATGAACAACATTATCAAATAAATGAATATAGACTTTACATTTCATTAGACAATATTATATAAATTATCAAGAATTTATAGCTCTTTGCATGTACCAGTATGACTGCATCATAATTATCATAAGTACAAATAAATAACATGAACACGGCAATGCGGAGCAATATAAACCCTAAGGTATGACCTCTGACCAATAAGTGTGACCTTGACCTTGAAGTGAAAATGGTAGTTACTATACCAGGATCGACACTCATATTAGGTTAGGGGTGGAATAGGTTTCTTACTCTAACAGGCAGATAACCTTAGATTTCGGTTGTTGATGATAAATACAACTGTATTCAATGGAGTCTAGTCGAGAAGAGATACTCCTCGTCAACGATTGGTCCGCCTGGCCATGTAATGTCGATCCTCCTCGCTGATTGGCTGTTCCTCCTGTGACCTCTGACAGTGACCTTGGTAACATTTAACTGCATTCCCACTACACTCCCCCTCCCCACGTTCTATAAAGTGGGTCACAAGGGCGACAAGTGTGTATGAAGGAGGACTGGGAGGCCACAAATGGATTCCTTGCAGAATCAGGCATAACAGGGTTACCCTGCTGGATAATTAACATGGAGGTTTAACCAATAACAGTTAGCAAGCCACAACCAGACCCACAAGTGTACGTGGTGTACGTGTGCATAAACATGAACTAGATTTCTAAATATAGTGATATGTCTGTTTCAAATTTAGCATCAGTCTAGTGCACTGTTTCGGTCAATGTCTGTATATATTGTAAGTATGTCAATACAATGTGCTAAAATAACTGACATATATATATATATTAAGTGTTTAAAAACGTTTGTGTGCGTAGTGTTCTCATGAAGATGTAATCATGGGCCATGTAAATTAAGTTCTAGTTTCATAGTTTGATTGTTAAATGTACATGTGTTTAAAATTGAATGCAAAATATTTCAAACAAAAAAATAATTGTAAGTTTGCTATTTTTCAAAGATAAAGTATGTGTTCACATTACAGAATACCGTATAGCGGGTTATTTCTGCGGTCAAAATATTCTGCATTTTGCCCCAAATATTGAGAAACAAATTTCTGCGTGTTTAATTTTTGCGTTTTCACATAAAAGGAAGAGAAATTTCTGCGGTTCTTTTTTGCCAAAGAGGAGGTAATTCCTCGCATATTCGGGCGTTGTGAGAATGATAGCGTATGAAAACAATAAACTAAATTACTGGTAACTGTATTAAAATAACTTTGCATTTAAGGAATACATTGTATGATATAATAACATGCGAATTGAAAATAATATAAGTCTAACAACAATTGCACAAACAACAACTTCAAACTACGGTATATCGGCATTACAGTTACACTTATATAAAGGTTACTAAAGTAAAGTTCGGAAGATCTTCATAAGGGATTAATAACACAACTGAAATTCACCCAGTTTATTTCATTCACAGAAAAAAAAATATTTTCTGAGGGATTAACAGTTAGGACTTTGATTGACCATCACACCTAATTATACCATTATCGGTCATTGTCAGATGGCGACGGTAATTTCCAAAATTAGACCGTGCCATTGTGAACTTCGGATTACCTAGGGAAACATAGCGTGAAACAACGGTGGTGAAAATAATGCAGATTTTTTGCGTTTTAAATTTTTGCTGGATAAATATTCTGCTGGAAATATTTTTGCGATTCTACCGAGAGACCGTAGAAACGCAGAGACCGTAGAAACGCAGAAATATTCCCCCCGTAGAAATAACCCGCTATACGGTACATGAAAATGTACAGTTTATATGTTAGGTAACGTAAATTGTAACGTAGATTGATTTTTAAATACATATGTTTAAAGTTAAAATGCAAAGCTATGTTAAAACATATTTTGATTGAATTGTAAATATGCTATTTCTAAATGCTAAAGTACATTTAAGGTAACAGAACACCAGAGATATAGTTTGTGTGTTCGGTAACGTAAATTGTAACTTAGTTTGATATATAAATACATGTGTTTTAAGTTAAACCCACAGTTTGAAATGCAAAACTATACTGTTAAGAACAGAATTGTATTGTAATTTGTTTTTTCAAATGCTAAAGTATGTTTTAAAGAAACTGAAGACATAAACTTTAATTTGTATGTTTGGTAACGTAAAATGTAATGTAGAATTCAATGTAACATATCTTACAAGTTAGAGACTTGTTGATAAATAAATAAACAGTTGTATTACAGTAACTTAAGAATGTTAATATAAAATTGATATGAACATTTTTAAGAAAAACATGTTTGAATTTTGTATGATTGAAAAATAGCACATTTTGGAAGAATGACGTTACATTTTAAGAATCGCTAAAAATCAGCTTTCTCTTAACTTATACTTTCAATCTATATATCATTTTTTTTTTGAACTTTTTAACGGTAACTTTATTTTTTGATTACCTGGTCATATAAATTTGCAGTAGAAACCTTATGCCAAAAATGTTTGGATTTTTAGGGTAACGTATCTTTTTCCAATATTTTCTTCTTTAACATTACATTTTAGACATTACAAATTAATCAAATTGCAGCATTTAGTATACACATTGAAATAACATATGCAAAGTTGAAATGATTTACTAACATAATGGTATCATTTGTATTTAAACATTGATAAAAAAAAATTATATTTTGAAGGTAACGTATTTTAAAGCGTGGTTACGGAGAAAAGCCCCGCTCGACAGTTGCAAACTTTATGCCAAAATGTTCACCACACATTGGGGTTTCAAAACTATATGGTCCACAAAACCCCCTCTGGCACGTGGTCTAATATAAATCGGGGACAATACAAAAACATGAAGGAAAGCAGGTGCCTTCCGCCGTGGGACTGTAAATTGCATAGCCCCAACTAAGATGATTTACATGAGTTAGTTGTGCACGAATCCTACCTTTTAACCCTTAACGTGTAGAAAAGTTACATGGTACAATTCTTTGTAAATATAATCATCCCCACCAAAGAGAAATCTACCGCTATAATTACTGAGCTACGAGTTACAACAAATGGCTGTTATTGATAGATGGTTAGTCCAAGAACAAAACAATTGACTCTTATCAAAAGTCCATCCGTCATTTGTCTGATACAGACACAACAATTTTATTGTCTTTATCTTTGTTTCTTTCGTTACAGACTGAAATTCTAGCGCAAACAGTAGTGAGTGCTTGTTCTTCAGCTACAACAATTTTATCGCTTTCAAGCAAAAATATGTTTATGAATATGTCTACTTTTCTGAATTTAATTATATCGCATAAGGCACACTATCTCTATAAATCCATTGTATCCTCGAGATACAGTTAGCTTTTAGAGAGAGAAATTATTGCTTCTCTGTCCCGTTCAGTTAAAAAGTATAAAAACGTCACTGCTGATTTGTGAGATATGATAATAAGGAGTATGTATGCAAATGTTGAACCAGTACGAATATGTAGTACAATTCGGGTGTGTATATAAAGTAGCATCGAAAACAACCATGTTTGGTTGGTAGACCTGTTGTGGAAGGTGCACAATCCATTGTAATTATAAATAAATTATGACAAATTTTCCAGCGAGCGAGGACAAAAGAACGCAGCCTACCTTCTGCATATACTTAACATTCTTGTAGATATATTTCTCTTAAAACTGAAAATGGAGACGAGAAATGAACGTTGTTTAATTACAAATTTTAATTTGCATCGGTTATTTTGGATGTTGATCATTTGTCAGAATTGTATGAATATCTCTTAGAAACACAGAATAATACAAATGATGAAACCTTAAAAGAATATTTTAAAGATAACAGTGGAAAACAAGGAAGCACTGAATTAAGTGAACATTGACAGTCCTCTATATCGTCAGCAATATTAAGCCTCAAGTCATCTACGACAGGGAAAATTCACCGTTCGGAAAAATAGCCAGTATAGTAATTTACAAAAAAATCATGAAGTGCATCATAAGACAACAGATTCACAGAACAAAGCAATTCCAGCATATAACAAGGTGCGATAAAGATATCAGTTTGAAACATGCAGTTAGAATGAAATAAAGGCAGCAGGATATCAACAACCCTCCAAGCCAAGACAGGCTCAATTTTATCAAATCTATTTACTTCCTGAAAGATACAGCATACAAAGTACTTCAAAAAAGACCTTCAACACAACAGCAATATTTAAGTGCCGTGTGGCGGCTGTAAAAATCTCCCCGCTCTTGGATTCAGTGTTGTCATATTTTCTGGTCCTTTGGGATCATGGAGTCCACTCTATATATGTGTAATAAAGTTTCGCTTATTAAAATCTGTAAAAAGATCCTTTGGAAGCAAGGAATGCAACCAAGAAGAATAATAGCAGACTCGGTTTGATTGAATCTGTTCATGAGAGGTAATGAAATGTGCAACACCTCTCACGCCCCCTAGCACCGGCTTAAGCGGAACTCTATTACACATATGTTGAATGAACGCCATGATCCCAAAAGACCAGAAAATATAACAAGCCTGAATCCATGTACGGGGAGACTTTTTACTGCCGTCACACAGCACTTAAAGATTGCTGTTGTGATAGTTAATAAAATCTGTAAAAAGATCCTTTGGAAGCAAGGAATGCAACCAAGAAGAATAATAGCAGACTCGGTTTGATTGAATCTGTTCATGAGAGGTAATGAAATGTGCAACACCTCTCACGCCCCCTAGCACCGGCTTAAGCGGAACTCTATTACACATATGTTGAATGGACGCCATGATCCCAAAGGACCAGAAAATATAACAACACTGAATCCAAGTACGGGGAGACTTTTTACAGCCGCCACACAGCACTTAAAGAAAGTCGGTGCTAGGGGGCGTGAGAGGTATTGTGCTTTTTATTACCTCTCGTGAACAGACTCAATCAAACCGAGTCTGCTTCTTTTTTTTTTTTTTTTTTTTTTTTTTTTTGCTTGGTTGCATTTTATGCTTCCAGAGGGGCTTCTTACTGATTTTATTATTTATTTTAGAATGTCTTATTACATTTCGTTTCCTGCAGTCCTTTGAGATTAGAGAGAAACTTTAGTTTCCACATAATAAAGCTCCGCTTAAGCCATTGCCAGAGAAAGTGTCACTATTTATCTGCATAACGTACGGATCTCGCTTTACATCGTGTGATGAAATCGACTGCATAACCTTCGTATGTCATGTACTGCTCATACACATATATTGTGTATGTCGCTTAACCTTCCATTTGTTCAACTCCAAAATCTAGAAAAGGCAGAAATTCGTCATTAAATTAAGTTGATGTTCCTTGCATTAAAAAAAATAAGGCAGACATTCGTTTCTTATTATTTAGTGGTCTGTTTTATTTGTCTCCCGTTCTATGACAGGAGTGCGTACGCAGTTTTGTCATGCGAAAGTTATTGTTCAACAATAAAGAAGACAGAAATTCAATAGAATTAAGAGAACGAAAAAAATGATTACAAGTCAGTTGATTTATAATATAATTCTAATATGACAGACAAGGTCGAAAATTCCATCTAAAGGAACTTAAACGCTCTTGTGCACAACAGCTAAGCATAATTATATATACATATAAACAAACTGATGCAATAATAAAGCGTTGGAGTAATAAAACAGACAAAAACAGACATGAAAAAGTAATATTAGGTGTCCATGCCTCGTAACGATCAGGTTTATCCTTAATAACTATAATCGCTAATAATGACGTCAAACCGACAGATTTGGAAACATCATTACGGTTTTCATGGAATTTCCACATCGTAGCTTGGAGTCTACACAATGTTGATAACAAAACAGAAAGAACACTTTTTTTTTCTTAAAAAAGGCTTAACAGCATGGAACTTGTCTAATATAATACGGGAGTATATTCTCCATTTTCAAACACCAAACGACGGCTGAAACATCTACCGAAGTTGATTTCTGAGTAACATTTGAGTCTCCGCTTGATTAAAAGGGCACATATGTAAGGTACGTTTAGGAAATTAATCTTTCATTTGCTGATAAGAAGTTAAACGGCACTTTACAGTAGGAGGACATGCCTTTCTTGTGTTCTGATGACTAGACACTACTACTGTAGCTGCAGAATTAAGTCAGCAGTAACAACTATATTTCACCGTATGAAAGGTCACCCATTTTGAATGTGCTGATGCGTATTTTTATACTGTTGTAATTGTATAAGCGCGTTCTCAATTAAGGAATTAGTTTACAATACGTACATCGACCATAAATGCATATGAACCTACATTCTCTGTTAAAACATTAAAAAATTAAGGTAAGCATTTCAGTTCTCATTTACAAGGAATAATAAATTTGGTGAAATACCTGAAATATTGATGACATATCGTATAAATTCGGATATAGCTGGAATTTCTATGTCGCATTGAAATTTATGTTTACGAGATTTTGAATTCACGCGGAATTAAGTCTGGAAATTTTTTTCAAACATAAGACGCTTGCAAATAATAAGTGATCTACAGTATTTACGAACCTCCTCTAATGTCATGTTAGTCACTAATGTCTTTGATAGGTTTTATACTAATACTTCTGATTTAATGTTTTCTTGATTCAAGACACCATGGTATGTCTATTTTGATTTTACTGTAACATAACATGATCATATATACTGTAATTAGACAGTCAAGTTTACTTCTGCTGCATTTGACTTACAATATATCATTTTTTCGTGCATTTTTCCAATAGTAGTAAGTATTTAAACCACCTGCCTAGATCTATCTACGATTTGTAAGTACGAAATAGCAGAACAACTGTAAATCTTCAGTTCTTTGTCAGCAATTATCTGTAAATGCATTTAATTTTTGTCATCATCTGATGTAAAATGTCACTTAGCTTACAATATCTTTGATTTTTAGACTTTGTGATGTGCAATTGTCTTTATCGAAACTACCACAGCACTGTCATGGTATATAACCTGAAGCTTACTGTCGGTCAGGGTACCAATATTACCTGATATTGAACCTAGGTACTGCTTTGTACAAAGAAGACAATTCAAATATGAGGCGACAATTTGGTGATTCTTGAAAACAAAGATTGATCGCAACGCATTATCTACAGATTACTTATCTAACCGCATTTAATTTTGCTTGAATTCCATTAAAGATATCCTAGAATATTCTAGAATCAGGTGTTTTTGCATGTCGCGCTGTTTATACTGTAGTGCTCCTTAATATACCGAGCTCCCACCACCCTCAAATTGGACATCTTAAACAAGTAGTTCAAAATACTACGTTTGCGTCCAGCCGTTTACGTCATATATTTAATACGATCTTATCCATTTGAGGATATTTCAGATATCCAGATATTTCGACTATGCACGTATCAATAGTTCTACGAATACTATTAACACAAATTTGATTTATTATAAATGACAGACTTCAATTTAAAGCACAATTTCTTGTTGGGAACATACACAATTCTAAATTATGCAATACTTTTATGGTGAAATGACATTAAACAAGGTAAAGATGATATAATTTTATCGTTTTGATAAATTGTCACAGCTGTACTAGAGTCAGACGGTGCAACATGTAAACTGAAAATTATATATATTTATACAAATATTTGTTTTAGCACAAACGTCTTCGATAACCTACTTTTTCTCATTTTTTAAATTGTTTCATTTACGTATTATCATGCAAAGACCTAAATCATGAACGATCAAATTCGTTCAAATAAATACAAAAAAGTCCTGTCAAAAATACCTTTTCGGCAAATCAAAACATTCAGTCAGAAATTATGTTTCTTAATTCATATTCCGCGTATTTAAGAGTACCGAAATGTAACTATATACATTCATTAGATGTACAAGCGATTTAGATTATGGCCGGTGCCATAATTATAACATCCTTTTTAAAACTTTTAATCAATATCAGTCATAATACGAAATGGTGTTCATTACGGATAAGCTCATCAGATAAAAGCCAGGGAACTTGTATTACTATGTAAAAGCATATAATTCTCTTCTTAAAGAAACTACTTCTATTATTTTGCAACTGAAGCCGACAATATTTCCATAACGTGCATGTCGTTATGACAGGTTAACGTCTTGATCAATAATATCTCGTGAATTTTACTTCTACGAACAAATAACTCAAGCTGTCACACATAGAAAGGTTTCGTCTGCGGTAAGTTAAGGTTCTCACATTTTTATAGAACAAACAATCTTATGAGCTATGTAAATATCAAACTATCATAATATGTACAGTACCAGTCGAACAATGTAGTCTGATAAAAAAAAGTATTGTTTGACTCTCACAACAAACACTCCATACGCCGCCTTTTTGTTTGGCATATTGACAAATGAATCTCGCCTTTAAATAGTTAAAGAAAATCACCCGAGATTTGTTTTACACTACTAGTATGTCAGTAAATTTGCATTTAATTGTTCAGTAACGCATCATAAGATTCTGTAACTCTTATTCCAGAAAAGTTGTACTATACCGGTAATGACATTTTCTGACATGTTTATTTTAAATTTGAGTTTGTCGTGATGTGTTTGCAAGTTTATATGCTGTTGGGCTGTTTATGTCATAGCCCACATAATACTGTCAGACAATGACACCTTTACAGATATGATGCTTTGTGTGGTGTATGGGTAAGCCCAGAATACAGTAACAATACCAGCTTTATTTCTTCGGAAGGCTTTAGTCTGGATTTCATATTAAAACCTTAAGATGAAGTTGAAGAAAGCGGTAACTTGTTTCAACTCTGTCATTGTCATCGAGTTGATTTAACGTTATTGCACTTGATTCTAATTGTTATGTATTTTTTTAAAAAAACAAAAAGACATGTAAGAGAACCATTCTGTTAACTCAAATAACTGAAGAGAATGATGGTTTACAGCAGTTTAAATTGTAGGGAAATTTATTTTTCTAATACAATACTTAAGGAAAAGAATGCATCTCTAATGTATTTGTTAAAATCGTGTCGCAGTAAAAATATTCAAAAAGAAAGGTGTGCCTATTTCAATAGAACAATCATCTTACTATTACTGCTTTCGCACGGAATTTTTATCATTATAATTATTATTATTATCATTGTTATCATTATAATTATCATTATTAAATTTATTAATTACTTCAATTATCATTATCATTATTTTAACCAGATTTTTTAAGAATTTCATTTACATAACATATGCTCAGTACGATACATTTACTACACATTGATTTCGGCCAATCTTGGATGAGTTTGCAAGGAAATTATAATCATTCTGATATTAGATTTGATAGTATTTACTAATTTCAATCATGACTGGATTCGATTTGGTAGTAGTAGTTATAAATTGAATTCATGCTAGCATTCGGTTTAATAGTAGTACTCCCTAATTGTATTCATGATTGTCCGAGGTTGAGGATGTGCCTTTTATAATTTCAAGCTTACACAAGAAAAAACCTTCGCTAACTAATTATCCGTCTGGGGCCTCCGTGACCGAGTGGTTAAGGTCGCTGACTTCAAATCACTTGCCCCTCATCGATGTGGGTTCGAGTCTCACTCGGGGCGTTGAATTCTTCATGTGTGGAAGCCATCCAGCTGGCTTACGGAAGGTCGGTAGTTCTACCCAGGTGCCCGCTCGTGAAGAAATAATGCACGGAGGGGCACCTGGGGGTCTTCCTCCACCATCATATGACATATAATTGTGTCGGTGCGACGTTAAACCCAACAATATAAATAAATTATCCGACAGGAACTAAAATAATGTTAAAATATGAAATGTCTTACCAGTGTCATAGGGAGTTTCTGTGTTCAGTTTATGCTGACATTCTCGTATTAAAGCTGCAAATATCAGGAGTAATCTTTGTGGATATCTAGACTGGCCTCTTTTAGGTGTCCTAGTCACAACCAGTCCAGCCTCAGTCACTGTAATCTCAGAACCTTACCTGAGTGTCTTTCAAAATAGTACTATTTAAAACGTCGGTGTTTTTTCGGTTAAAACGTATTGAATTATTAATCAAATTCATATTTCAAATCAGCTTTAACTTTAAAACAACAATTTATCTTCACTATAATTATCCAGAACTGTACAACCTCTGTAAATCGTCCTGTTTCTAAGCAACAAGGTTACAGCATCAAGAGAAGAAATCTTAAAAAATAATGTCAGTTACGTAAGAGCAACCTTATATGAAATAATCACTAGTTATCGTCAACAGTTATATCCGTAAATATTGAAGCGGTTACGCAAGTGCTTGTGGAAAGGGATATATCAAATTTGTTGTCAGACGCGGATGCTTTGACAGTCGTTGTACTTGTGTAAAAAAATCAAGAATTATATTCTATAAAGAATAAAATCTGGGAAGAAGATCCCTTGGAAGCACCGAGAACAAAGCAAACAGTGAATCTCTTCACTATATTTTGTGTAATAACAACATTAACTTAGTATGTTAATTAAGAGACGATGAATATATGTAAATGTAGAGACTGCATAAAATTCTATTCAATATCGACACCACTTCGTTTCATTTAATGCAAGGCAATGTGTGTAAAATGTTTACAGAAATGTAGAAATTATCTAGAGCATATTCTTTCTTTAACTGTCAAGTTATGCTCTGGACGCATAATAAGAAGGAAAACTTTGGCCTTGCTGTGACATTGACCTTTGACGTACAGACCTGGTTAATGGACTATGCAAATCGTCTCATTGCCACCTACCTATATCCCAAGATTGAAATCACTGCCTTGACTGGTTATTAAGTTCTACTCCAGACGTGTAATATGAGGGACAAATTTGACCTTTTAGCTTCTTTTTGACCTTGACCTTTGACATTCTGAACTGGTCCATGCGCTCTGCACACCGTCTCATTGCCACCTGTCAATGCTTTGAACAGTTATTAAGTTTGTTTCCCCCCCCCCCCCCCCCCCCCCCCCCCACCGTCTACTCATATATTCAGTTTTATGGCAACACATTGAATAGTGTTGGTAAGTTGTGCTCCGGACAAGGAAGTTTAAATTCAATACCTTGATTACTGAGTTATGCTCCGGATAAAAAATGACGGATTGACGGATGGACGTACAGACACACGCACCATAACATAATACGCCCGTTTTGCCAAAACGGGTGTATAAAAATGTGCTTTATGTTGGACTTTGAAGCAAACCGTCTGCTATATCTTTATTTTTGTTGCAGGCCTACTTTGGGGGAGCTGTTGATGTCCAGATGCTTAAGCATATGTTGATTGTAAATATTGAGAATTCTAAATAGTTAGTTGTTTGGGAAAACTACAGCATAATTCAACATCTGATTTCTCATAGTCTTTTTCAGTTTGAAATTAGCAATTTTTGATAATCCCAATATTCATTAATGTATCTAGGAACTTGTAATTAGTCTTCGGTTAATAGAAAAAGACAATGTTCTTTACTGGTTCAAATTTAGGAGAAAAACACAAGGTAGACTAACAAACTGAGGTATTTCTGCAACAAGAATTTTAAAAACGATTCTTCAATTATACAGCAATTCTGAGGGATTACCAATAAGCAATAGAACACGTTTGTGTCTGTTGATAATGAGGTTCACTTTTTGCAACACAATGTGCATACATTCGTCAAACAAAGTCCTCTAAATAGTCAGGGAGGCGATAGTAAAACATTTTTTTATTTTTGTTACATGATTGGCAAAAATGGCGGATATTAGGAAACAGCTTTAACACTGACATAAAGATGTTATTGTCCGTCTTTGTTTGCAATATTGCATGCTGATAGGTTCTGTCCTCTGATTTCATTTAATATGTTACAGTGCAGTATACTTAATTCAGCTTATTCAATGGTGTGCTGCTTGGCTGGCTCCTCGTTTTAAGATCTTGTTATGTTAATATTTCTGCTTGACAGCTCTGCCTATTGGTTCTAATTATAATGTCGTACTTTTATATACATCCAATTCTTCAGTTAAGAAACAAAAACCGATAAGTTAATACTCCGATAGCAGTGGTTTCTTTATACCAGAGACGCACTAGTTACGGTGTTAGCATTGTGTCTTGTCTTGTATAAATGATACATTAGCAGTAATACTTTTAAACTATTTATAATCTGTAGTATGTGTGCGTGTGCGTGTTCTTTCAACAATTTTGTCAGTAAACTAAAGCGACTGGCCTCCAGATCGTTCGACAACAACAAAAAAAAATTTTTTAGATATCTTGAAATAAATGCTATATTTCTTAGGAAGGCTTTAAAACTTAATTTCTGACGAACTTTATGTTACGGAAACACATGAGAATTTGCTGTTTTTACTACTTTTTACGATGAAAATCGAAAAGCGTTTCTCACGCTTTTACTCCAGGTAAACTGTCTCGATTATAAATATCTATATTTTGAACTCATTATCCACTAATTCAGCTATATCGCTATTGGTTACGACGACGGAAAAATGTCTTTATTGCCGCGGCGGTCCGGGGTTCTATTCCCGACGCGGTCATTTTTTTTTCTTTATTTGGATTTTTTAAAATATTTTAGAAACAAAAATGCATATTCTAATGTTCATAATATGACCAAACTTCAATTTGAAAGAAAGATTATTTTTTAGCCAAATCTGTAGGTCAGTGCCTTTAAACGGCGGTGTCTACTAGTAGCAGTTAGCGCAATGCCCAGTTTTAGAGTGCTGTCTCACGGAAATATCACGCCGTAGACACGTAACATTATGCTCCACTAAGTCACCTTATACTGACACAGGGCTGACCAGTCCCAGGACTATCCTCTTACTGCTGAGTACCAGGGAGCGAACCCACGATCTCCCACACTCGAGACAGACGCTCTAACACTAGATTATAAAGGCGGTATAATATCTATAATGTGTAGACCTCTTCGTTTCTAATACATGTTTAGTCACGTAAAAATATTCATATATTCTAACAAAAAAGTAGAAAATACCGCCGAACTAACATGCTTCGAAATATTGTTTTTGAATTTCATGACATTATCTAAGTACTTTAGTCTTCTGTGTACCCAAAATAAACAAAGAGAACTTCAGAACTTTGTATAACTTAGTATAAACAAGTAGGAAATCAAACAACTGTTCCTTACAAAATGCTTTAAGCCTGTTCATCAGTACAATATTTTGCACATCAGACATATGATGACACAGTAAAGTGAAAAGCAGTATTAAAAGTTTTTCCTCCTCTACGGAAAGCTGTCTCCATAAAACTCTGACCCAGTAAGACCATTTACGACATGAAGTAAGGAAATAGAATAAGCATGATATGTATCTGTTAATTTCCCTTTTTACGGTCTGCCCTAAATATTAGATTCGTTATCTCGTGATAACATTACTTTCACCTTCTGGGAGATGTGTATGCCGGAAAAAATTGTCACAGAAATCGAGACAAATATTCCTAGAAAATTGAACACATTTCACTGATCATACATGTATGTATTACTTTAAAGACTGCGCTTCTGACAGACTGATCCAACACATTGTGACACAGCAAAAGCCATCACCATTTACTATTACAGTAGCTTTCATTTTTGTACATCATCTAGAAACATTATGAAATGCCTTTGAGCGGGCAGTTATTATTCAAACGATGATAATTCATTTCGAAAGTAAATTGATTGATATCAAAGGGTAACCTTGGTAGAGTAGCACACTATCACTTAAGACCTATTTTTCTCTCTAGGAGTAGGCTCCCCAGTCATGAGGATCAAAGTATCTTAAACAAATATTTGAAGTCTTTTAGATGAAAACTACAGATGTTGTCCTCCTTTTCGGTGTCGCTTTATGCATTGAAACTGTTTCCTCTCACCAAAAATGACAATAGCACTTGTTCCAAAGTATGAATATATTGATGTTAGTATCCTAGCAAATGTGAATGTAACGGCTATGGTTTTGCTACAGACAAGTTAATTTATTTGCATAGGTAAACGGGGTGACTTGAATAATTCATTACCTTAATCATTTCTTACTAACTTCTTCGTCATGGTTATTTCCCAACTGTATTTGTTAAAACTATAAAACGGTTTTATTAAAAGAGGTTATGACCAAACCGTTTTGAGACAGACCACATGTTTAGGTTTTGTTCAAACTTTTTACAGCTGGATGCTTTACGTTCCTCTTTGATTATGTCTGACGGAACAAGAGGCTGACTCTGATGATAGGCAGTTTTTAAATCCCACAAGGACTGAGCTGTCTTGATTTGTTTCGTTGACATGTTTACCTTAAAAGATTCTATACAGAACGTTGAATTCTATTTCGTAACATCTGTAATTTTCTAAAACTTTATTCTATCAGCGTTCTGATAAAAAAATTGCTGTTCATCCGCTAGTTGGCGCCTGTTATGTAGCGTTTATCTTTCAAACTGACTTGCAAAACGGTTTATGATATAGCTGGAATAATCGCTTGTATTGTCCAATTAAACGTTGTCATCATTAAATCGCATACCGTAAATATTACAGCGTTTGACGTTAAGTAACGTAATTTAATCATCCATTTTACAATGTGTAGACAATTTGTTGTTTCAAAGCTATCTTGATTTTCTAGACATCCATTTGTGTATAATCAGAGAATAAACGATCCATTAGTTTGTTTTATAGAATCTAGTTCCTTAACATTATGAAATAGTTACTAAGATATTGCGACAAATTCCCTCTGAGCCTTGTGTTAATTAAGCCGGCTAATTTCCCTATAAGAATATTTTTTAAAAGTGTTATTAAAGTACATATTTCAGATGTGTTATCAGCTGTTTCGTCTTCGATACTTGGCAAGATTTTTTTTAAAGTCTAGAAGTTACGTGTATAAAGCATTATATAAAATGCAAACTTAGAAATTATCTTTCTTTCGTAAAAAGTGATATTTTCTCATCACTTTTAATTTAAACACAGATTTTATTCTGTCTAGTGTGCATATTACTCGTTGTAGTTTTATTAAAGTGCGAAAATAATATTATCTAAAGGTTTGTAATTTTCATTAATAATTACATAATGACTGTATTAATCTAATACATGCAGGCTTAAAGTGTATTCGTTTTCTAAACTTACAAGTTAAATAATATAGAATCTATAAAACGATGAACACAGTTAAGCAAAGTATTTGAAATAGAATTCAAGAAAATATATGTGAAGTTCCTTTTAAAGCAAGGAAAATAATAGCAAACTCGGTTGACAGAGTATTTTTAAGAGAGGGAACGCAATGTGTAATACCCCGCAATGGCCATTGCACCTACCTCAGCGAACTCTATGATAGAGACTTGGACCCGTGACCCAAATATATCAGATATACTTCAATGCCTATCAGCAAGAAGAATAAGACAAATTCAGGCAATGTGTTTCTATTTTTGTCTGACACACTGCTTTATTTCTCACTATGCTGTAATTATTCCGAAAAAGAGAAATGAAATATCGATAGGCGGGACAATAACATCACAAATTTAATAAAATTCTGTCCTACGTAGAAACTTATTGAAGTAACAAAAGATAATGCATGTAATTCTGTTTATTTATGTCTTCAATGTCTACATTGTCATGACTTGTGTGTTATTTCATTTTTGTATTATAACGACGAAGACAGGTGTTCTTGAACATGGAAAAGGCAAAACAACGGAAAATTAAATATTATGTTTAAAGGCTCATAATGCCTTTGTTTACAATGTGGCTGCCACATTTTAAGTTATGAGCATGAAATACTTTAATTTCTTGTTGAATCCTATTTTTGATAATTGTTTTCTCTTATATATGTCAAAGGTTTGAATACTGATAAACATAGTTGAAAGTTATATTGAATTCATTATATTTGATTACATCGCTTTGTGGCTCCAACAGTGTAAGTTCATATGTAGAATTGAAAGCAGTGTTTTCCTAACCATATAACTATACATAACACCTATTTGTACAGCCGTTTCATAACATTTAAAGCCTTATGGAACTTTAAAGAAATTATTTAAAAGGTTAATTCAGCGAAGTTGCACATACTATTCATTATTGTCTGTTTCGTTAGTTGATTCCGCTTAAACGATATTTTCCTTGTTAGAATTTTTGAACTTCGTAGGATTATCCGTAGAAATAGATCTACATCAGGAAAACTTTTCCAGAAGCTTTTGTATCAGGAAATAGATGGAATCCCCTATATAACAAATACATCAGGTTTCCATTATTCATTCATGAAAAAGCAGCAAGCAAACAACTTTTGCAAAAATACATTTTGTTCGATATTTATGTGTGAAATATACATCAACAGATAGATCCAGTAGTGAAAATGTAATAAATCATGTACATTTCATATAACTGTATAATTTTCAAAATGAAATTGTGCATAACAAATTATAACTTAACCTAAAAATGTGTCTTATGTCAACCTAACTAACATATGTGGACCTTGTATAGACTTTGTCGGCATTTGTCTTTAGCTCATCTGATTTTTGAGAGAAAAAAAAATGATGAGTTATTGTAATCACTTGATCGGCGTCGGCGTCGGCGTTGCCTGGTTAAGTTTTATGTTTAGGTCAGCTTTTCTCCTAAACTATCAAAGGTATTGCTTTGAAACTTGCAACTCTTGTTCATCATCGATAGCTGACTCTGTACAGCAAGAAACATAACTCCATCCTGCTTTTTGCAAGAATTATGGCCCCCTTTGGACTTAGAAATTATCAGATTTCTTGGTTAAGTTTTATGTTTAGGTAAACTTTTCTCCTAAACTATTAAAGCTATTGCTTTGAAACTTGCAACTGTTGTTCACCATCATAAGCTGACTCTGTACATCAAGAAATACAACTCCATCCTGCTTTTGCAAGAATTATGGCCCTTTTTGGACTTAGAAAATCATTGGTAGGACAAGTTTTCAATTAAACAAAAAAATCAGATGAGCGTCAGAACCCGCAAGGCGGTGCTCTTGTTTATATTTGCAGCAAGACAAATTATATAGAATGAATGATGGTGACAAATTTGTCAAATACAACTATTGTTGTTTGGAGTGAACAAATAATGCAGTTTGAATGCGGGTAGAAAATTCTTTCTTACAAAATATTGAATTTCTTTACTTATTATCTTATTCAATTACATGTGAAGGGGGTACAGAAATGCAATAATGATCTGGGGAACGCGTGCACTCTAAGAATGTTATTGAAAATTTAAAGAGTACTTAAAACTATGAAGTAGGAAAGATTAGTATTTATGAGCAAATAAATATCAAAAACGACATTATTGCTGCAATTATATCAATGCAGGTGACAACCAAAAACGTTGATTAATATCTGACAAATTCCAGTTGATAGCAGATTGTTTTCTTTTTCCTTTCTCAAAAGATGCAGTGTCATCAGTTGATATGAGAGCAAATTATGGATAGTATAACTGGTGTACTGTCTTTACATATCCTAGTATCTGTTTCTGTATTATTTTAACTTAACGATCACATTGTCGTTCTTTATCTTACCCTATTTACAAAGGAAAATGTTTAAGATCCAGTGGGGATAGCTAGGTCTTTATATTAACATTGATTTTAGGTTTTAAACCACAATTTTGAAATTGGAAACAATACAAGCAAATAACCATATTCTAAGAACAACCCCCCCCCCCCCCCCCCATCCTAAACTTATAGCGACAGTAGTGTATGTGTAGTTGTGAATACGGAATTCTACGCCCCCCACCCCACCCCCACCCAAAAAAAAAGTGCAATGAATAAACAACGAGGAAAAACTAACATTATTAAGAAATAAGTTTGGCATTGTATTTGAACGGTCAATCTGAAATCACCACTGTGCTGTTTAAAACTGCTTTATTCTGAAGATAAATCGCCACCATATTCATCAGTTGCAAGACAGCATAATAAAAATAATGCTGCTACAATTAGAGTCTACCGCAGACATTACTGCAATGTGAGTGACAAATGACTACGAGAAACAAATGACCAGTTCCCGCAGAATAAAACTAGATCTGATTAAATGTTCATCTATCATTTGTCTGATACGAGCACATCAATTTTGTTGCCGTTATCTTTGCTTTTTTTCATTACAGGACGGGGTCTTAGACCCGACGACAGCATTGATAAATGTTTATTAAAGGAGATGTAGACGCGTAGTGTTTCTAATTCAGTTTGGACAGATGGACACTATATTATTGTACTGTCTGAAAAAGTACCATTCCTTCCAAGCAAACAAAACTTCGTGGACTTAACAGAGGGATATTTTGGAATCATTCGAACGCTCTTAATGTCTGACGAATATGTAGATATATCGATAACGAAGAAGAAGAAAGTTTACTAAAGTCATACAGTACATAGAATATAAAACATAACATGCATGTATAAAACCACTCATTATGAGTTATGAGAGACTATGTAAGAAACATTTACAATATGTATAATCTGTATAAAGTCGCATATTCAATATAAAAATAATTTAACATTCAAGGCAATTCAAAAACTTACAAACATGAGAGCGCATTGTTGTAAGAGTTTATAAAAGGAAAATCAAATTCACTGAGACAGCAAATAAAATATTTACTATTTTACTTATACATGTACTGTATATTACGACGTGAGGTAAAAATATCTAATCAGGTTTTTGGCACATATTTTAACAAGATTACTTTCAGACATAACAAATATAAACTTCTCAAAATTTGAAAAATAAGAAAAGTTTGTATCAATATCATTTGCTTTCTGAAGTAAATGAGATCTCAGGTCATTATGCAATGGGTATATAAGCAATGTGTATATTTCATTTTCTATTTCATTATTGCAATTAAAGCATTTTCTGTCTTTAAGAGCTATTCCCTCATACCTTTCAGTCTCTATCTTTAAGGGAGCAACCCCAAAACGAAACTTAGCAAATGCACTTCTCTGATTTCTTGAAATAACGTTATTCTTTACAAAACTCTTAGTTTCGTATCCCGTTTTAAATGATTTATACGTCCATAACTTATTTCCACTCTGCCTGTTAAGACCGATGTCTGAATTCACAATACATAACCAATTCCGTTTTTAATCACTAAATACATTTCTTTCCACACTGTTCGCTATTCTTTTGTGTAGGCTTCTACTTTTGAAGTCGCCAATATCGACATCAAAACATTAGGCTATCAAACTGTTTCTCGACATGAAGGCACCAGTTTCTCAGTCGATATGTCCATTTGATCAGATCAGACATATTATTGAGTCTGAGCCAGTGGTTGGATACAGCAGCTTTCCACTGTTTTGCGATCGGTTGGAGCCAACCCAAGTTTCCCTTTACTGCAAATCTCGATCTATATTTGCCCACTCCTAAATAAAACCTGCAAGCACGGTGTTGAACATATATGAAACTATGAAAACTTATGCTATTCAAGTACGGCAATTTTATGTCACTTCTGGAAACAGAGTAATCACTTACCATTTCTTACAGGTCCATCTTTTAACATTTTGATTTCTTATTTATGTGTACCATTCCTGGCACTTCTTAAAAACATAAAGTAATAAAATATGTATTCAATTATCTAATTGTTAGGTCGTATTTCTTTATGTGCTTCTAATTCTTCGACAAACATACTAAGAACTCAAAAAAGTTAATAATCCGTTAGCAGTGGTTCCAGAGACGCACTAGTTGCTTTGCCATGTATAAGTAACAGTCCAGTATCAGTAACACTATAATATTTATACAGTGTAGACCTCTTCTTCTCTCATACTTGCTTAATCGCACAAGATATTCATATATTCTTACAACAAGCTAGAATATATCACCGAACTTAACATGCTTCAAACCATTGTTTTTGAATTTCATACGTTTATCTTTTTAAAATGGTGAAAAGGGTGGGATAGCAAACAATATGTCTCAAGCCCGTTTTCAGTACAGACGTTTGCACTTATATTAAGACACTGATGAAGTGAAAAACACATTTTTGAAAGTTCCTCTACTACAGAAAGTTTGAGTCTAAAACATTGTGACCTTTGTAAATTAATTGTAAGGAAATAGAATAAGGATAACATTTTTCAGTTTATTTCCCTGCTCACGGTCTGTTTTGAACCTAATTTTACATTTGTATCTCATGATAACATTACTTTTGTGTTCTTGGAGACTTCTATGCCGGAAAAAATTGTCACGAAAAAACTACAGTTTGAATAATTTTCCATCCTTTTGTGTCTACCCCAACACAGTCAATACCATACACATTTAATTGTCAATAAATACGAAAATGTATTTTTTTCAACATGAAACTGGATACTTTATGAAATGCCTTTGAGTAGGCAATTATTAAAACAATGGCAAAGTATATTGTACAAATATTTTACCTTAGATGTTTTTTTCTCATTTACGGTGTCACAAAATGTCTTACTTGTCTTGTAAAAATATAAGTTAAGACTGGATAGCTTTCTCTCGTCAAAATTGACAATAACATACAGTCACAAACGGCAATTTCCTTCAGAATTCTAGCAAAGATGAATGTAATGGCGGTGGTTTTGATACAGAAAAGTTTATTTGTATAGGTAAACGCGGTGATTCGAAGAATTCAACTATTTGAGCCATGCCATGGGAAAACCAACATAGTGGGTATGCGACCAGCATGGATCCAGACCAGCCTGCGCATCCGCGCAGTCTGGTCAGGATCCATGCTGTTCGCTAACAGTTTCTCCAATTCCAATAGGCTTTAAAAGCGATAAGCATGGAGCCTGACCAGACTGCGCGGATGCGCAGGCTGGTCTGGATCCATGCTGGTCGCATACCCACTATGTTGGTTTTCTCATGGCATGGCTCATTTATTTAACAGGGCTTTCTTAAAATTTAAAGCATGTTTGTCCTGGCCATCATTTTAAAGAGCATATACTTATATAAAAAATAGAGAATTGTTAAAAGTATCAAATACTTTGTAAATGTTTGCGATATGCTGTTTCGTAACATTAGGTTTACAAATTCCTATTCCCTTGCGATTAATGAAAGCTACATTTGTATAGTCATTCCTATATATGTGCGTACATGTTCAATAAAGAAAAAACAGAAATTCAACAACAAAACAAAATAGAGAAAGATCAAAAGACTGAGTTGTGTTATATCAAAACAAAATATACGTAACATGAATTTAAGGTTTTATGTAACATATTTAATATATTTTCCTACAAAAAATGCTATACATGAAGTTCTTCTCTATTTTGTTACATCAGCTGTCTTCCAAACCTTTATACCTTAACAGTTGTAAAATTAAATTTCACAGTGATTCACTTCTGTCAAAGACGGTCTAGACATTATATTTACCTTTGGATAACCTATAGACAGATTGTATGAAATGTTATAAGCCTTAAGACTTTGTTTTATCACCTTTAGTGACATATTTTTTCATAACGACACAAGTTTTTATTTCCTTCCGAAAACGCATAGACGCAGATACCCTAACTTAAATTTGTTATCAGTTGTTCGTTAAACTTCCGCAAGATGGCGCTCTGTATGTGGCATTTAGTTTTCAAACTGACAAGTAAAACAGATTATAAGCTAAATACCTTTAAACCGTTTCGGCTTTGTTATCCAATTAAAAGCTGTCACCATTTAATCGTATGTCGTAACTGATAAGAGTTTTTGACGTCAAGTAACGTAATCAAGTCCGTCAATGTGTAGGGATTTCGCCTCTACACTCTTATCAACAAAACAATGTTCTACTGATGACTCGTTCATTTCTAAATTTGTTATTTTAGTGTTGTTTTGATTTTCTATACATCATTGTGTGTATACACAGAAAATATCCGATCCGTTAGTTTTTTAAATAGTTTCTTAACATTTAAAATAATTACTAATACATTATCACAAAGTCTCATAGATGCGTGTGTTATTTAAGCGCGTTGTTTTCCCTGTTGTGGCAATGTTTATGAATATTCAAGGAGGGGACAATAGTTTAATTGAAAATTATACTTAATTTTACGTATAGTCATATCAAAGGTATGTGTTTCTGAACTGATATCAGTTGACCTTCCTGTTTTTGGCAAAGAATTACAGAGGTAATGAATAGCCCATATCCACCACGGCCCATTGTGCCTACCTTAGCTGGACGCCAATATACAGATAGGGATAAATGACCCAAGTAGGCTTGAAATGCCACAATAGTCGGAAAACGATGCCAAGGAGCAAGAAAAACAAGACCTATCTCAATTTGTTCTATTTTTGCATTACACCCTGATTTACTTCTTACTCGAATTATTCGAGTTATAGACGGACAGCGTCCTCACAAATTAAATGAAATATTGTCCTACGAAGATAATTATAAAAATTACAGAAAATACTGCATTGTGAAATACTCGAATCTTGTTCATTGTATGGCAAAAATAATTTCGAAGTTATTGTCAATTTGATATTATAACGAAAAAGAAAGGTGTTCTTGATAAACATGGAAATGGCAAAAAAAAGGAATTATGAAACATGATTGTTACAGAAATAAGTACGACCTATATTTCGAAACTGTATCATATGCGAAAACGCACTATTACAGTACTGAAATAATTAATGTTATATTATCCTCTGTTTTGTTAGTTACTTCCCTTTAAAAGATATTTCAACTTTGCAGACCATTGCTCTTCAAACAAACTACAACTACAAAACGCATTTTGTTTTACAAATGTGTGTCAAACATATATCTACAGAGAGGTCCTATAGGGAGAGTGTTACAATAGAAAAAGTGGAAACCTCACAGGTCGCTCAACACAACAAAAACGAAAATGTTGCAGGCTCGGTTTGATTGAGCCTGTTCATGGACGGTAGTTAAAATGCATGCTACCGTCCACGCTCTCTAGCTCCGGGTTGAGCAGAAGTCAACATTTACACATGCTAAAAGTACAAAAAACAATTAAGAGACATCCCCAGTTAAAATAATGGGTTTGCCCTAAACGAGAAAACAATGAGCAGAACTAACCAAACTGGAATTTAGAATGGGGATCTGAGGTTATGGAGCCTGCATATCACAGGAACTGCCAAAAGACAAAATTAAAAAGCAGGCACCATATCCAAGGGGTGATTAGACAATACCCAAAGCTATGAAAGCGGGAGTATTGGAACCACCCAGGCCGAAATGTTCATGCTGAGAAACTAAACAGTACCAGTAACACGACATAAAAGTCGTGCTGAACGATCTGAGAAGATCGAAATATAACAGCCCTGATTGAATGTACGGGGAGACTTTTTACGGCCGCCACGCGGCACAAACAACGCTACAAGTCATGTACATTTAATCTAACTGCCTAATTCACTAACAAAATAGTGCTACTTGACAAACGATGGTCTTTAACCTAAAATATATCTTAATCCCATGTATACCCCTTGTCGGCATTTAAAGTTCTTTGAACATTTGCAGTAAGATCAATACAATAAAATGGATGAGTATGACAAATTGGCCAAGTAATTCTACTATATTTTGGTTTCGAACTAACAAGTCATTCAGTTTGAATTCGGGTAGAAATCCCCTGGTTACTAAATATTGATTTAGTTTAGTTATTTTATCTAATTACATGTGAAAGAAGTACAGAAATGCAACAATGATCTGGGAACGTGTGCACGCTAAGCCTGTTATTGTAAATTTAAAGAGCACTTGAAACATATGAAGCAGGAAAGATTAGTATTTATGAGGAAATAAATATCAACAACAACATTACTGCCGCAATTATATCAATGTATTGACAACCATAACGTTAGGTAATATGTGATAAATCCCAGTTGGTAATAAATTGGTTTTTGGTTGCTACCAAAGCAGCGCCGTGGCCACACTGAGGCAAACCGAGGCAGTTGCCTCGGTTAAAATTTGAGGAGCCAAAAAGGGTAAAAAGTAGGCATATCACACAGATGAAAAATTCAGTTATAAAAGTTCAATAAAAAGTATATTAATATCATTAGAATATATCATAGTATAATTTGCCTCATGGCAAAGTGAGGCAGAAATCATAGCAGCCTTGCCAGGCCCGGATCCAGGGTCTGGCCGAGAAGGCCGGTGCCCCACCCCCAAGTTGGCTGAGAAGTGAACTATACTCATCAAAGTTGCACCCAATTATCTATTATTATTATTATCAAATTTAAACCCAAAAGCGCACCAGAGGCCACTATTTCATACCAATATTTCAAAAAATTCCAGGGCAACAGCCCCCTAACCCCACTTAAATGAGGGGGAGCCCCCTCCCATACATAAAAATTAATACCAAAAATTCACCAGAGGCCATCATTTCAATTTTTCCAGCGGGAGGGCCCTCTGACCCCCTTAAAATGTACCATAGGCCAACATTTCGTATCTGTATTTCAAAATTTTCCAGGAAAGAGAGCCCACTGAATCCACTAAAATAAGCGAGGAACCCCCTCCCATACCTTAAAATTTAGACCAATAATGAACCAGAGGTCACCATTTCATACCTGTATTTCAAAATTTTCCAGGGGGAGAGCCCTCTGACCCCCTTAAAATGTACCATAGGCCAACATTTCGTATCTATATTTCAAAATGTTCCAGGAAAGAGAGCCCACTGAATCCACTAAAAATAAGCGGGAAACCCCCTCCCATACCTTAAAATTTAGACCAATAATGAACCAGAGGTCACCATTTCATACCTGTATTTCAAAATTTTCCAGGGGGAGAGCCCCCTGACACCCCTCCCCTTCCAATAACGAGGAGGTTCCCCTTAGAGCGCCTAAAAAATTTAGACAAAACATGCGCCATAGGCCGTCATTTCATATCTGTATTTTAAAAAATCCCCAGGAATAGAGCACCACCACTACCACCCACCCACCCCCTCATCCCATAAAAAGAAGGTGTTACCATTCAGTACCTCAAAATTAAAAAGAAAACACCCGAGGCCACCATTTCATATCTGTATTTATAAACTTTCCAGGGGGGACCCCCTGACCTAAACCAACCCCCATCGCCCCCAAACACGGACAGAGCTACCACGCCTACCTCCTCTAGGGCTATAAACTAATAAACTACTACATGTAGTAGTAAACTGATAAATAGCATGTCGTTGTATGTCTTTACTGGTGGTTTTTATTTCCATGTTTCTGACTTTATTAAACTAGGATAAATCCCCAATTATCATTTTTATCAATATAATTTTTTCTTAAAATATGAAAGTAACTGTGATAAATAGGGCTGAAAGGACGATTTTTACCGTGATATAACACAATCTGAGAGTGCTCCAGAACGTACCAGGGACGTCCTGTGGAAAAATATCGGGGGTGGGGGTGGATGTCCACCCAACCCCTAAATTGCCTCGGTTAAAATGTGTGTCTGGCTACGGCACTGCAAAGTTAAGTGTATTTCTGACAATCATATAACATCTTTATTTGATTCCAAATTACATTCAAAGGATGTTCATGTGCTTCACAAAGTAGTCCCATTCATGAACAATGCGGATGAATTATCAATGATCAAGCAGTTCTTATTCAACCTCTGTCCATTCACACTGACCATTTGAATTATACTAGATCTATCAAAGATAAGGTATTCCAGCCCATCAGTTATATCACTGACTCCCAACTGCCAATTTAGATAAGATCATGTAAAGTCAGGCAGAGTTAATCTTAGACATTAGGCATATTTTATTCTTAAACATGTATATTTATAGATTGGCATTTAAACAGAAAATAAATCTAGCAGAACCCGCAACCATCAGACATCTCAAGGCTTTGATTATCAAAAGGTGCAGTGTCGTCGGCTGATATGAGAGCACATTAAGGATAGCATTTACAAATAATGCATATTGTCTTCACATATCCTACTATTGGTTTCACTGGCACTAGACCAGAAAGAAAAGATACTGCTGTACATGTTATATCTTACCCTTACGTTTTCTATAAAAACCACGGTCATGAACGGGAAAATGTGCTGCTAACCAATTTCCATCGCGCATTTCTCACCTTAAACGTGCTGTTTGGCACATGTGTACTCTGCACATTGGACAAGTGATATTTCATCTTCCATCGGTCACCAGTCCCCTTGCCTCAATATTTCTTATGACACTCCGCGTAGTTCATATTTCATCAACGTTAACTAAAAAACTAGGATGAACTTTGCTTATGAAGTCCGGTCTAGATAACAAAATTATTCTGACTGGCAGAAATGGAAAAGTATGCCAATCGTCTTTTAACTTCGCATGTACGCTAGAATGTGTATATGCAACACAAATGTGAAATGAGAAATAAATAAACGCTGTAAATGTGTACCACAGTATGATTTGAAATTCAAAAACATTTTAAGATGACTTTCATTTCTCATTCCAAGTTTTATACTATAACTGTGAATAACATTCGGTTTTTGTTTTGTTACGTTTTTTTTACATTTCGCCTTAGTTGGCACAAGGCCGTGTCGTCTAGACCGAAAGTTCATTAATAAAGTTCATCCATGATTTTTTCTGTAACGTTGACGGAAGCTTCAAATATCAAATATGCGAAGTGTCTCTGTGATATAAGATACTGAGACAATGCGGCCGGTGCACTGTGTAAGATAAATTACCGCGTGTTCAATGTGCATAGTACCGTTTTACCGAACGTACTGTGCGATTCATATGCAAAATGTGTGATTGAAATGGGTGAGTACATTTTCCCGTGGTATGGTTCTTATGATATACTTAAGGAAAGGTATAACATGTACAGTGGCATTTCCTTTCTGGTCTGGTGCCAGTGATCTGTTTATATATTTTTTTAGCTTAATTGTCATCTTGTTATTCTTTTATCTTACCCTTTTTACAAAGACAACGTTTCAGATCAAGTAGGTATTTTGATAGCCTGGGAGTTAAACGTTGATATTATTTGACAAAGTAAAACAAAAATAATATTAGGTTTATATCTACTATTTTGAAAATGGAGACAATGCAAATATCCATATTCAAAAACAGATGTCCCCTGAAAATCATACGCTACAGTAGTATATGTATAATTGTGTATAATACGGAATACAACGTGAATGTGATAAAAGACGAGGAAACCCCAACAAATTAAGGGATACAGAATGGTATTGTACTGGAACGGTCAATGCGATATCAACACTTTAGTGTTTCAACGGCTTAATTCTGAAATTAATCCCCACTATATTTATCAGTTGCTAGACAGTGAAAATCGTCCTCGATTAGAGTCATCTTCAGACATTTCTACTATGTGATCATGAGTGACAACAGAGAACTACGAAAAAGTGTTGACCATTCCCCGCAGAATAAAAAAAGATCTGATCAATTGTTCGTTTATCATTTGTCTGATACGAGCACATAAAATTTGTATTCGATATCTTTGCTTCTTCTTTCTTTACAGGTTGAGGTCTTAGACCTGACAATATCATTGCTTAATGTTTATTAAAGAAGATGTTAAAAGTTCAGCTTGGATAAGTGGTTAGTACATTAGTACCATTCTTTCCGAGGAATACTTCTTCGTCTTAACAGGAGTATATTATCAAATACAATCAGAAGAATCTTTCGAACGCTACTAGTGTCATATCTATAACATGAACATTTATAAAAAAAAATATGGTCACATATGCTATTTAAATATGACAATTTTATGCCACTTCTGAAAACAGAGAGTAATCATCTACCAGTTCTTTAAATATTTTGATTTATATTATTGATGTGTATCATTCCCTGGCACTTTCTTAAAAATAAAGTAATAGAACTTATATTCAATTATCTAATGAATTATTATGTCGCATTTCTTTTCTCTTCTTTGACAGAGTTACTCAGAGCCCCAATATGTTAATAACCCGAAAGCAGTGGTTCCTTTATACCAATGATTCACTAGTTACGGTAAACGTGTTTTGTCCTGAATAAGTAGCAATACTAGATTCTACTAACACTTTTATATTATTCATACAGTGTAGACATCATTACTAATACTTCGTTAGTCACGTAAAAATATTCTTATATTGTTACAAAAAGTAGAAAATACCACCAAATTTAACATACTTCGAAATATTGTTTTGACCTTGAATTATCTAAGTACCCTAGTTTTCTATGTATCAAATTTAAACATGTTTTTTCTTATTTTTGGAGAATAAGGTAGGATTTCATACAGCATTTCCTCCCAAATGCTTCAAGCCCGTTTTCAGTACAGAGGTTTGCACTTATATATGACACAGATGAAGTAAAAACAGAATTAAAAGATTTAAAGTTCCTCTAAAACGGAAATCTTGACTCCATTATGTTCTGACTTGGTAATACTACTAAAAAAATGACCTAAATAAATCAGTTGTAAGGAAACACAATAAGGATAACATGTCTCTGTTAATTTTCCATTTCATGGTCTGCTCTGAAAATTATAACCTCATTTTGATTCTGTTCTCGTGATAACATTACTTTTGCCTTCTGGGAGACTTGAATTCCTGAAAAAGTGTCACAGAAATCGAGACAAATATTCTTGGATATGTGAACCCATTTCACTGATTATATGTGTACTTTTATAAATCTACAATAATCTACCATTCTTGAGTGTCTGCTCCAACACAGCAAAAACCAAAACCAATTAAATGTGAGTAACTTTCATTTGCCTTTTAAAAACTGTATATATATTGTTTCAACATTAAACTAGATACTTTATTAAATGCATTTGAGAGGGCAATTATTATTCAAAGAATGGGCATTCGTTTTTAAAGTGAATTGACCAAAATCAGTGAATTACCTTAGTAGAGTATCTCGCTTTTCGCTACCTCCATAAGACCTATGTTTAACTTTAGAGGCAGGCTCCAAATTATCTTATAAAAAATATTTTACTAGAAATGCTTTTTCCAATTATTTGGCGTCATAAAGTTTCTTACTTCCTTGTGAAAATAACTGTTAAAGCTGTAATGTTTCCTCTTGACAACATTGACAATGACATTAAGTGACATATAGCAATTTTCTCTAGAATTCAACCAATGACGAATATAATGACAGGTTACCGATTATTTTTCGAATGTGACTCGGTTAATGAATTTCTAGACATCATTGTGTGTTTAAACAGGAATTAAACAATCCGTTATCTTTTTTTTTAATTTGAAATAATTACGAAGACATTGTCAAAATTTTCATAGATTTTTGTGTTATTTCAGCGCGTTATTTTCCTTGTTGTGGCAGTGTATAAGAATATTCAAAGAAGGGACAAGAGGTTAATCGAAAATTATACTTAATTATACTTAAGTCTTATTTAAAGTATATATATATATAAGGTAAAGGTAAAGGTCTTGTTTATTATAGTGTCAGCCCTATTGAAAGGGCCAGCCAATTTGGCTTATGAGACACCTTTATTGTGCATACCAATTACCTCCTAACTCCTACCACTATGCCAGGCGCCAGGTGGATAGAAGTCGGTAACCATTCATTTAATTAGCTATATTTCTGAACTGATATCAGTTGACCTCGTCATAGGTACTTGGCAAAATATTACAAAAAAAAAGAATTAAAAATCTTTTGTCAACGTAACATGAGTTAAACATTATATGAAATTACAGGTTACATCTTATAATCATCTTTTAAAACATTTCTCATCTCTCATGATATACAACCAAGCTTTAATTGTGTTTATTATGCACATTAATCGTTACATTGTCATTTAAGTTCGAAAAAATATAGTCTCTAACTATTTCCTCTAGTAACGTTTGTTAGTTTGAATAATAATTTAGTTAAGACTGTATATATATTTCATATATGCAGGCTGAATTTGTATGTATTTTCTAAAACGGCAACTTAAATAGAATAGAATCTATTAGAAGATGAACGCAACTAAGTAAAGTGTTTCACTGTTTCACTAAAATTTAAAGAAAATCTATAAGAAGATCCTTTGAAAGCAATGAAAGTAATAGCAAACTCGGGTTGAATGATTTATTTTATGTGAGGGAACGGAATGTGTAATACCCCTCACGGGCAATTACAACTACCTTGGCGGAACGCTAATATACAGATGAATCCGTGGTCCAGATATACCAGATGTACTTCTATGGTTTGATATCGATGCCCAAAAGCTAGAAGAACAAGACCAATTTTCAATGTGTCTCTATTTTGCCTGACATATTGGTTCTTTTCCTCATTTTTCTGTAATTATTCCGAGAAAGAGAAATAAATTATCGACAGGCGAGACAATTACATCACAAATTAAATGAAATATTGTCTTGCGAAGAAGCTTATTGAGGTAATAAAAGATAATGCATGTACCGTAGAATACTCAAATTATGTTCATTTTTGTTTTCAATGTCTATATTGCCATGGCAAAAATAATAAAATCTGGCAAGTAGATCCCTCGGAAGCACCGAGAACAAGGCAAACAATGGAAATTGCAGACTCGGTTTGATTGAGTCTGTTCATGAGCAGTAATGGAAAGTGCAACACTGCCCACGCCCCCCTAGCACCGGCTTAAGAAATGAAATAATGCACGGAGGGGCACCTGGGATCTTCCGCCATCATCATAGCTGGAAATACGCCATGTTACCTATAATTGTGTCGGTGCTTTCGTTAAATAGATGAATAAATGAACCTACAATAAACTGACCACATTGATTAGCCTGTTCACTTAAAAAATGACTTTGGTTCTAGTTTCAAATTGTCTTTAGCAGTATCCTGCCATTAAGACGCGCTACAGAATAACTGTATTCATTTGATTTCCATAATTGTAATTATGCATGATTTGTATAAGAAAAAGAGAAATACAGGTATCTAGTTATAAACTGACAGTGACATATATCCGAGGCAAAGACAATAATGTGTTTAAAGTTTTTACACTTTTAAGGAATATAGCAATGTGTACTGATTTATAAATATTAGTTTAGACCACAGTTTGGTTTTACAGTGTAATATAGTTATTATCTATGTTTTTAAAAATATACTGAAGCGAAATCGACTGAATAAGTTTGCAGGTAAAATTGTGAACATATATTAATCACAGAAGGGCATTAATTGTCTACTTGTCGTCTTGTAGTATAGCGGTATTGTACTAGTATCATCAGATTGATTTTAATAAAGTTCAGGTAGTAGGAACAAGTAGGATACTAGGTTGTGGTGGGTCTTTAAACAGTCAGTGATCTAATTTCAAACAATGAAAATTTGTTCCAGTTTAAACTTGCCTTATACAACCACCTGTTTGATCATTGCCGTTTTAAATGCCCTAACCTTGGCTCTCACACGGCGGCGCTTATTTATACAAAGCTGTTAGAGGTGGCAAAACAATCAAATTGTATCTTACTTGAAATATCGCAGAACCTTGTAGTTTTTTTTTCAAATACCTACTTTCACTTTCACTTTCATTTTCAAGATCTTGCAATCCTGTGAAATTTAAATGTTTGTTTTTAAGACTCTCCAAAATAGGACTCTAGAAAGAAGTAAGTATATATATATATATATATATATATATATATATATATATATATATATATATATATACACCGATTGTTGTATCAGGAATTATATAGATTCCCATGTATAACAAACACATGTAGTTTTCAGTGTTAATTCTTGAAAGAGCAGCGTGCAAACTTCTTTTGCGAAAACACATTTTGTTTGATATTTATGTGTAAACCATATATCTACAGATAGATTTAATAGTGAAAGTGTTACAAGTCATGTACACAATCTCATTAACGTGTGTGGACATTGTACAGACTTGTTCGACATTATTTATTTTTTGCAGCAATATCAATTATATGGAATAAATGATTTAGACAAATTGGCCAAATACTTCTACAACTATGTAGTTTGGAGATAACAAACAACGCACTTTGGATACGGCGAGAAAATTGCTTTTTTACAAAATATTGAATTGCATTAGTTATTATCTTATTTAATTACATGTGAAAGAGGTACAGAAATGCAATAATGATCTGGGAACGTGTGCACGCTTAGCATGATATTGAAATTTTAAAGAGTATTTGAAGCTTATGAAGTAGGAAAGATTAGTATTTATGCGTGAAAACAAATCATTACTGTAGCAATTATATCAATGCGGTTGACAACCAAAACGTTAATTAATATCTGACAAATCCCAGTTGGTAATAAATTGATTTTTATCAAAAGGTGTGGTGTCATCAGTTGATATAAGAGCATATCAAGGATAGTACCAACTAATACTCTGTATTGGCTTCACATATCCTAGTATACGTTTATATATTATTTTAACTTAACGACTTAACGATCATATTGTCGTTCTTTTATCTTACCCTATTTATAAAGAAAAATGTTTAAGATTCAGGTGGGATTTTGATAGCCTTGAAGCTAGGCGTTGATACTTTTTGACAAAGTAAAACAAAAAATAATACTAGGTTTAAACCACAATTTTGAAAATGGAGACAGCACGAATATCCAAATTTCAAAGGACATTGTCCCATTAAACGTAAATGTTACAGTAGGGCATGTATGCTTGTGTATATTATGGAATTTTACAAAGCGAAACTGATAAAGACTAGGAAAAACTAAAAACTTAAGAGATTTAATTTGTCACTGTATTGTAACGGTCAGTGCTAAATCACCATTGTAGTGTTTAAACGGCGCATTTCTGAAAATGTATCTCCACCATAATATTATTCATCTGGTGCAAGACAGTGTAAAAAAAGTAATATCGTCCTCAATTAGAGTCTACCGCAGGCATTTCTGCAATGTGAGTGACAACTAATTACTACGAGAAACAGATGACCAGTTCCTGCAGAATGTAATTAGATCTGATCAATTGTTCATCTATCATTTGTCTGATACGAGCGCATCAATTTCGTTGTCGTTGTCTTTGCTTTTTTTCATTACATCTCGGGGTCTTAGACGGAACGGTAGCATTGATAAATGTTTATTAAAGGAGATGCTTACTCGTACTATTTCCAGTTCAGCTTGGATACCTGGTCACTGCGTCATTGTTTTGAGTAAGAAAGTACCATCCTTCCAAGCAGGACTTGTTCGACTTAACAGAAGTATGTTTTCGAATAAAAACAGAAGAATCATTCGCACACATATGTAAAAATTGATAAAAAATATGGTAATTTTTGCTGATCAGACATGACAATTTTATGTCTCTACTAAGACAGATTACTCATCTACCAGTTCTTACAGTTTCATCTCTAAACGCTTTTGATTAAAATCATTTATGTGTATCATTTCCTGACACCTTCTTATTAACGGCTCATAATGCCAATTTTTATAACATGACTGACACATCTTTGTTATGAACATAAACATGTAATTTTTTGTTAAATCATAGTTTCGGTAATTGTTTTCTTTAATATTTTGTGAAAGGTTTGAATGTTGATCAACAAATCGGGTAGTTTTATTGAACCCAATGTTTTAATATCTCCTTTTATGAGTGTAAATAATTACGTTCATGTGCAGAATTGTACATTTTCTAACCATGTGATTATGCGGAATATTTGTTTGGACAACCGTTTCATCTGTTTCTAATATAAAAAGCCTTATGTAAAAAGAACGCCAACTTTACAAAAAAAAAATATATATATATATATGTATTCTAATAAATCTTCAAGAACACCTGTTTTAAAGTGCAAGGAATGCCTAGCAATTAATTAATTTTATATATATCCTCAAGCCTTTCATAACGTAGAAAGAATTTTTTAATTCGGACCACTCTTTAAAAAGATATGGCATTTTGAAATTTAAGAAAATTACTGATAGTGGAGGCGTTTATGACGTCATTTACACACTGCTGAATTCTTTATCTGCTTTATCTGCTTCAATACCATTAGTTGTAAAGTTATCGAATTAAGAAAATTACAGTGGTGTTTTGAAACATTAAATGGTTTTATTAGTATTCAAGCGCAGCTGCATCAGTTAAATACGGCTTACGATGTGGATATAATTTTTCCCCTTACATATTACATCTATATCAATGAAAGAATGAAACATTAAAAAATATGACAAAGATGATTTTCATTTTACCTTCATGGAAATATAAATATTGCAATTTCTTATGAGGTTTACATTTCACAACTAATGCCAGAGCATTCAGTCATGTTGAGTCATTCTGAGAACAAACTTGTTATAATTATTACTCCAAAAGCTTCTTCATCAAGGTTACCATTATCATAAACATTGCAAATATTTTGCTAAATTAGGTCACGATTCTTACTTAATCATTTCATTTAAAAGTAGCCTAAAGCCATTATATAACGAGCTCGGTAGAAACCAGGTTTTTATGGAGTTATTTCTCTTTAAGGCTTAGTAGGTTTCTCGGCCATCTCGATTCCCGAAATCTATCTAACGCTTCATTCGAACATAATTTCAAGTTATATGCATTTAACATTTTATATGCTTACACCTACACAATTAAGTTTATACAGTACAAAATACAAGTTTTCACTCTTTTCATGCTGTTCAACAATGAAATCTCGGAGAAAACCACATACAATCAAAATAATGACTTAAAATTAAAGATGACTATTCAAGTACATTAGACGTACAGGTAGGGTTACTTAAAGAAAATTCCTATAGTTTTTTTTCCTTTCATAGATTTTTTTCAAACTCACATATATGATAGGAAATTTGTGCTGAAAACGATGAACAAATAAAAACAATGGGTCACCAGGCTTGTTTTTGTGAAAAATTGTTTTGAACACACCCACTGTTGCTGAAACTGCTAGCGATTTTTAAACTTTTTCATGATTTTCTGCTTTTTTTATAAATACCAACCAAAATATGCATCAAGACAGCACAATAAGATTTATTTTTTTACAGATTTAATTATTTACCTATTTGATATCATAGTCATATTTGTAATACTATATCATTACAATAATGGGTACAAATGAAAATAAAATCTTGTTTCATATTCACTTTTGTGAACTTTTTTCAATGAAAAATACTCATAGTAAAGAATATATTTGTTTAATTTTGAAAAAAACTGTTTCATAGATTTTTCCCTCTTTTCCTTGTGTATAGATAATTGTATTGTGAACATAAAAATGGCCAAAAATGTATAGGTCACCAGGCTAAATTGTATGTTAAGACCGCTTGAATACTACACCTGTTCGGACGAAAAATGGCGCGAACCTGACCAAATTGATTATATCTGCTAGAAGTTAAAAAAAAAAGGTTTAAAAGATTCCATATCCTTTTTTATATTGAATACTAAATGATCTGAAAGGAGATATTATCTTATCAATACAAAGATAATTGTCTAACATTATATGAACAATACTGTCTTTGTACTAAAATGTCAAAACACAGCCACAAATGGCAAGTTCATGATACATGTCAGGCGTGATACATGTCAATACAACATAAACCAGTATTGACATTTGTTTACTGATAAAACTTATTAAAGAATGTTATTTTATTCAAGATTCCTCATATTTAAGATTGTCTGTCACATGTCTCAGCAAATGCTGACTTCACTTCAATTTCCCATAGATAGTGTCGGCTGCGCAGAAAGATGCGCACAAATAACAATAGGAATTCCCTTTAACGCTGAAATTGTGCAGTGTATGTACTGTTGAGTATTAAGAGACTGATAATTAGTCCCCTACTGGTTGAAAACCAGTTTCGGGGACTATTGGAATGCACTTTCCCGTCCGTCATTCCGTCATTCTGTCCGTCCGTCCGTCCTTCCGCAATTTCATGTCCGGTCCATAACTCTGTCATTCATGAAGGGATTTTAATATCACTTGGCTAAAATGTTCCCCATGGTGAGACGACGTGCCATGCGCAAAACCCGGATCCCTGGCTCAAAGGTCAAGGTCACAATTGGAGGTCAAATGTCAACAGAGCTTTTTTCCTGTCCGGTCCATACCTCTGCCATCCATGAAGGGATTTTAATATTACTTTGCACAAATATACCTCAAAATAAGACGATGTTTCATGCACAACTAGACCCCTAGCTCAAAGGTCAAGGTCACACCTGGCAGTCAAATGTTTACATGGCATGAACAGGGTCTGTTTCGTGTCTGGCCCATAACTCTGTCATTCAGCAAGGGATTTTAATATCACTTGGCACAAATATTTTCCATGATGAGACGACGTGTCAGGCGCAAAACCTGGACTCCTAGCTCAAAGGTCAAGGTTCAATAGGCTTTTTGTCTTGTCCGGTCCATAACTCTGTCATCCATCAAGGGATTACAATATTACTTGGCAGAAATGTTCCCCATGATGAAATGACAATGTTCGCCACTCAGACAGTATCTTTTTGGTAAGCACCCCATTCAACAGTGAATGGTACTGTCCAAATTGAAAGGTAGGTTTATTATAGATGTTTAGCAGGGTAAGGAATAAAGCCACTAACGAAGTGACAAGCACATTAGTTGGAAGTAAACAGAATAAAAATAATATGACTCAGTTAATTTCCGTTTCACGGTCTGCTCTGACAATATAAGCTAATTTTACGTCCGGATCTCGTGATAACTTTACTTGTACCTCTTGGTAACATATATGCCGGAAAAAATTGTCACAGATATTGGGACAAATAATTGACGTAATGTAAATACCTTTCCCTGCTCATAAACATTTCAAAAACTACAGTTACGTGCTGGTTTCATTCATATCAAAGTCACATAAATATTTGAATTAACTTATTAAAATACACATAAATGATTTTTACATTAACCAATTAAACCTTAAGAAGACCATTGGAAACATAGAATGCAACTACGAAAAATTATGATAAAATCTCGGATTGATCCGAATCTGTTCATTAGAGGTAATGATATGTGCAATACATCTCTTGTCCCCTAGTATCGGCATAAGCGGAATTCTATTACACAGAAATTGAATGGACTCCATGATCCGAAAAGACCAGAAAAGCACAGAATCCAAGTACGGGGAGCCTTTTTAAAAATTTTTAATTGAGTATGTTCATGCCCGATCAGGTCACAAGGTGTACTAGACCCAGTTGCTATTTATAGTTCGTGTATACATTACATTAACAAGTTTTTTGTTATTGTTTAAACAGTCCTTTGCATTAAGTTTAAATCATTATAAACTTAAAACCTTGTAATATAAATGTGTACTACCAACAAAAAGCGTTTTAATAAACGACTGTTACTGCATAATATTTGATTATGAATGTACCTGTATAAACACAAAAATCATTTTATATATTTAAATAAAGTTAATTACCACGAATTTTGACGAGGGTTTTCCACAGTAGCAAATATCTAAAGAAAAAATATTTTAGTGAAAGATTGGCATTTCATATCCTAGAAATATGCTATTACTTTAAAAGGGAAATATTTAGGTGAATTTGTTATATTTTTTATAGTAAAATTCTGGGAAGATAGCATCTTAACTATTGAAACTACAACGTTGTTCGATTGTCACTCAACAACCGCAGATTTCAAAATCAGCCTACCATCATGCTTTCGTTTGAAATATCAGTGATTCTAACGTTCAGAGCAGTGTGAAGTGGTATAAATATATATACCGATATATTTGTCACTATTATAAGCTCTTCAGACACAGGTTAATATTATCGGATCTTGGGACGTTCTAAAACAGGATTCTGGACCGGAAATGAGAATTCATTATGTGAAGCAATGTAACTTAAATCTAGGAAAGTAATACGACTGCTTCTCGGGGACTGTCATATTACTAATTTCTGGTGGAAAATTAGACAGGGAACACAGGTCGTAAAATAAATCATTGGTGTGTGTGAACAGAAAGTACAATATAATACTGTTGATGTATCAAGTGTTTGGGTATTATGGACTGATATATTTTGAAGTATATTTACAACAGGCTCACCCAACATAGGGTGTTAACTTGAATATTCGTTTTATTCAAGGTAATAAAAAACAAAAATGGCTAGTCTAGATACTATATCAACATTCGTTATATGATTACAAAAAGATATTAAACACCTTTGTATTGTATAACTTTGTTTCAAAATTACTCAGTCTAGATCTTTCATCTGTGTAAAGGTATCACCTTTATAAAGAAATGGTAACCTTGGTAAACCGAAAACTTTATGTCCCTTTGGCTTTAGAAATATAAGAATCAACAGTGAGTAGGCACAAGATGTCTAGGACAAATTCTTTAAATAATTTAATTTGAAATTTGAAAACTTAAGAAGTTTTTTTTAAACTTTTCTCAATTGATAGGCAAACAATCAAGACGATTAGCAAAATACAAATTCTGTAAAACTGTCAAGTTTTCCGCAGTAAGATAATACAAGTTACAAAGCCTTCTAGTCTAAACTGCCTTTGGTAATTTAACTTTCCTGTACCTTTAAAAGTTGTGTGAACGAAGAGAGAATGTCTGTGTATACTTAAAAGGTTTACGATCACTAGCACCAGTGGTCGTTAAATCATCTTTTTCCGTTTGCTCCCGTTGTCCGTATGTTTTACTATGTAGCTAAATCAGCTGCATTATATTATTTCAGAATTTTTTATGTTAACTGTTTTTAAAAACGTTTTTGTGTTAGTTTGTGCCCAGAATGTTCAACGTACTACGTTTAGAATTTCTTTCAGTGTGAATGTATCTTTTACTTTGATTTTATGACAATATCGACCAGTGTATCTTTTTTGCATTATATTGATTAGTGAGCTTCAGAGCTGTTGCATATTCCATTACCTCTCATGAACAGACTCAGTCAAACTGAGTCTGCTATTATTTTTCTTAATTGCATTCTCTGCTTCGAAAGGATCTTTATACAGATTTTATTTTATGTAATGTTTTATTTAAAAGCGCGTTATGTTAGTATGTGTCAAGTAGTTGCCTAACACTGCGTTAAAAACTGTTTTAAGTGTCATTGTATCTTTTACATTTCTTATATGACAATTTCAACCAGTGTATCTTCTTTACATTAAATGGGCTATGGGGCTTAAGAGGTGTTGTACATTCCATTCCATTACCTCTCATTAACAGACTCAATCAAACTCAATATGCGAGTATTTTTCTTGGTTGCATTCTCCGCCTCGAAAAGGCCTTATAGATTTTACTAATCCAATGAATGCATACCGTCTTCCGTATTTCGGTTTTCATTTTTGTCTTACGGTATATGTCTGCCTACTATCTAGAATTCTGTATTCCAACATTTGCCTCCAAAACTTTGCAGAATCAGTTTTGTGTAACACCAGTTTATTTTAGCACTTCAATGGAACAAAGGATGTCCTTTTATATGATTTTTGTATTTACTAAAACAATAAGTCATTATTTTAAATAATAATAATGCACTTGTACGAAAATATAATCATTTTATCCAATTAAGGAAATATACTAGAAACTGATCTTACGGCAGCATTTGGAGACATACGGTATCATTTTCAGGATTACAAAATATTCATGGGATGGAAGAAAATTACATGATAATTACGTTTCAGTTGCAAAACGAAATTAACCCTTAGTCTGCTGGCGGCAAGTAATTTTGCCTTTGCGACCAGTGCAGACCAAAATCAGCCTGCACATCCGTGCAGGCTGATCATGGTCTGCACTGTTCGTTATTCAGTCAGTAAATTTTCAACAAACACCCCTTCGAATAATAAATGGTATTGCCCAAATTGAATGATGGATCATTCCATTTTATAAATTTAGCAGGCTAAGGGTTAAGGAATTGAACTTCCACTGCATAAGATCATATTCGTATGATACCTTTATAAATTGTTTGGCTCAAATGACTTTGAAATCAGCAATTTATAGTGAACCAACCGATTCGAAAAAAAATGATAACAAAATGAATTTTAAAATCACATAAGAAGGCATGCGACCAGTTTACTAAATTGAAACAAATATCTATTCTTATTATATACTTGATTTAGGATACTATTGAAACTGGGGCATATTATGTTTATCTTTCAAATTGGATAAATCTAAAAAAAAAAGTCTAAGTCATAAAAATTAAGATTACTTTTAGTACGAAAGCTAATATACAGGCAAAGGTTCTTAAATGAAGCAAATACCAAGAGAATCATTTAACATCAACAGTCTGATAACGCAGGTTTTAATTTTACTACATTCTTTCATTAAACAACGCTTGGAATGTGGCGTTTATCTTTTGAATTGACATGCAAAACAGATTATTACAAATCTTAAATAAACATATGATTATGCCTTTGCAGTTAAATAATCTAGTTAAAAGCTGTCACTACCCATCACCATTATTCAACTGATAGAATGTTCGGCCTCCAGTCAGGTAACCTAGACTTTTATACCATGTAAAGATATTTCTTCTTAACTTGTAAAGTTTTCTCTCAGATGTGAATTTTTACATTGATTTTACTAGACATTTGTTGGTTCCTTTGGGGCGTATCTCTATCATTATCCTGGACAAATGAAGAGAAGGTTTGTAACTTGAGATGTTAATCCTGCGGGTAATGTGAATCATACGGGTTTTAATTTTATATTTGTTACCTGTTAACGTGAACTTTTTCTACTGAAATCTGCCTTTCTGTGTACAAATAAAACTTTTCCACTATATGAATTGTGTTACATTTAAAACACTGAGAGCTCCTTCACAGCCTTTCTTTGTCCTCACAACCAGGTCCTAATTATGAATAAAATCTATGAGACTAGCAAAATAATTGAAGACTCGGTGTGATTGAGTCTATTCATGAAAGGTAATGGAATTTTCAACATCCGTCACATCCCCTTGAACCGACTGAAACGGAACTGTATTATGCAGAAGAAATGAATATAATTCATGCTCTCGATGAAATGAATGTTCTATATGACATTTTTGGGGGGATTTAACGTCGCACCGACACAATAATAGGTCGTATGGCGACTTTTCAACTTTGATGGTGGAGGTAGACCCCAATGCCCCTCCGTGCAATGTTTCATCAAGAGCGGGCACCCGGGCAGAACCACCAACCTTCCGTAAGCCAGCTGGATGGCTTCTTCACATGAAGAATTCAACGCCTCGAGTGAGGCTCGAACCCACATTTGAAGTCAGCGACCTTAACCACTCGGCCACGGAGGCTCCTCTATATGATGTGATCCCGAAATACTAAAAGATAAATATATTTCGTGAGTATCTGCCGTTCTCAAGACGCTGTAAATATTGAATGTTTTGATTGAGAATTCTAAGTAGTTTTACCAAGATTTCAATAAAAACATTTGAAAGACACGAAATGCATTACGACATCAATAAAATAAGACATTTACAACTGACAGCATTTGTGCAGATTTCAATTAATTTTGAAATAGGAGGCATTGTTCATTAAAAGTTTATTTTTTTCGAGAAAACACAAGACAAAATTAGAGTCATTTGCAGTCAACTGATAAGGTAGTTCCGTATTTTCCCAATTTAAAGCATGGAATTCAATACAAACGCATCAATTATACAGCATTTAAGTCAGATAATTTCATGTATCATGTGAAAGAAACTAAAAGTACACACATTATAGTTTCTGTTTACAATAAAAGTTAATATTTTGCGACAGATATCAGTCAGTCATTTAATAAAACACTTGAAATTTTACAGAGGGTAAATACAAAACAATAAAATACGACTTTTTTAAATATTTTAATTCGAGAAAAGTTGTCATTACAGAATTTTAAAAAAGGGAAGGAAATTGCTTGTACACAGACAAATGCATTGATAATGTCTCTATTTTCAACTCCCGTGATCGCAATGATGTATGCTATAATTTATAAGAAAAATTGGTGCCTTGTTAGACTTTTGACCTACAGACCTGGTTTCTGCACATCGCCTCATTGCCGCCTATCTATATGCCAGTTGTGAAGTCAATACCTCGAATGGTTAGTGAGTTATGCTCCGGGCAAGAAATAAATCAATACGTTTGTTTTTCAAAACTGGGCGTATCAAAAATATCCTCGTAATTGGATTTTGAAGCAACCCAGCTGCTATAATGCGATGCATAGCTCTCTGGTTAAACCCAACAAAATAAATAAAATAAATAAAGCGATGCAGTGTAGTGCTTGGTGCGCTCTGTGCTCTCGGAAAATCTATCATTACCTTTTATTTTTGTTTCAGTGCTTTACATTGAAAACAGCTAAATGAAAGTCCTCCATAGTTCTTAAAAAGAGGATAATGTAAATGAAATGAAGACTTGCCAACTGATCCGAAGAATGTGGTGCCTTTTTTCAGCATTACTTAAAGCAACTTTCTCACACTTCTGGTGTATGCCGGAAACAATGTTGCAGAAATCGAGACAAATATTCATAGAAACTTGAATACATTTTACTAAACATACGTGAACTTTAAAAAAATGATATGAAATACGTGTACTTTTAAATACTTTAAGCATTTGGATATTAATATTAAAAAAAATGATCACTCATTTTGAAAGTGATTTGACCGAAATCAAATGGTAACCTTTGTGGAGTAGGTCGCTTTTCGCAACCTCCAAAAGACGAAGAAGAAGTCACCGCGGCCATGAGAATCAAAGTATATTTTACAAATATTTGACTTGACTGCTTTTTTCTGATTTTCGGCGTCACAAATTTCCTTACCGTTCTTGCGAAAATATGCGTTAAAACGGTAGTTTCCTCTCGTCAAAATCGACAATAATATAATGTGACAGAAAGCAATTTCCGAAATCGATATGGTTTTGATACAAAAATGATTATTTGTATGGGTAAACGGTGCGGGTGGTGCGAAGAATTCAATTATTTATTTAACAGGACTTTCTTCAAGTTTGTCATACACGTTTTTGTCAAAAGTCTCCCCGTACTTGGATTCAGTGTTGTTATATTTTCTGGTTCTTTGGGATCATGGAGCCCATTCAACATATGGGTAACAGAGTTCCACTTAAGCCGGTGCTAGGGGGCGTGCGAAGTTTTGCACATTTCATTGTCTCTCATGAACAGACTCAATCGAAATGAGTATGCTATTATTTTTCTTGGTTGCATTCTTTGCTTCCAAAGAATCTTTTTACAGATTTGTTCAACTATTACAAAAGCAATCTTTAAGTGCCTTGTGGCGGCTGTAAAAGGTCTCTCCGTACTTGGATTCAGTGTTGTTATATTTTCTGGTTCTTTGGGATCATGGAGTCCATTCAACATATGTGTAATAGAGTTGCGCTTAAGCTGGTGCTAGGGGGCGTGAGAGGTCTTGCAAATTTTATTGCCTCTCTTGAATTGACTCAATCAAACCGAGTCTGCTGTTATTCTTCTTGGTTGCATTCTTTGCTTCCAAAGGATCTTTTTACAAATTTTATTGTTATTGTTTGTGACGAGCTCTTCGTACTATTATTTTTACAAAAATCTGTTCCCTTGCGATTGATGGAAGCTATATTCATTCCTATATATCTGCGTACATGTTCAGTACTGAAGAAACAGTAATTTCGCAGAATAGGGAAACATTTGAAGACAGTGTGGTGATTAAAACAAAATGAACGTAGAACGAATCTATTTCAAGGTATTATGTAACGTATTTAACATATTTTGTCCAAAAGACGTTATACAGGAACATGTTCTCTATTTCGTTACATCAGTCGTCTTCCTGCCTGCACTGTTGTGTAATTAAATTTCACAGTAATTAACTTCTGTCAAAGACAATCTAGATACTATGTTATAAACCTGAAAATCTTAGCTGTATTACATTAAGCGGCGCAATCTTTCATACTGACACAAGTTTTCATTTCCTTCTGAAAACCCTAACATTCAGTTCTAATCATATCAGCGTTCTGATAACGTTTGTTGTACTTCCACAAGAAGGCGCTTGGTATGTGGCGTTTATCATTCAAATTGGCATGAAAACAGATTATAATACAGCCAGACTAAACACCTTTATACTTTTTTTGCTTGATCATCCAATTAAAAGCTGTCACCATTTAATCGCATGTCGTAGCTGATAAAATATGTGACGTCAAGGAAAGTAATCAAATCCATTATATCATGTTTAGAGATTTCGCTTAAACCCTCTTACTCAACGGAAGAAACCCTGTTTTTACTCATTTACAGAAATTGAATCATTCATGTCACAATTTCTTGTTTCAACGCTATCTTGATTTCTTAGACATCCATGTGTGTATAATCAGAGAATAACCGATCCGTTAGTTTTTATTTCATAGAATCTAGTTTCTTATGTCTATGAAATAATTGCGAAAAGATCCCATGGAGTATTGTGTTTTTTAAGTGTTGTGGCCGTGTATAAGAATATTCTAAAAAAAGGACAAACGTGTAATCGAAATTACTAAAGTACCTATCTAAGAACTGATATGAGTTGATCTCGTATTAGATACTTGGCAAGTCTCCAAATTTTTTGCCAGTGTTACATGAATAAACCATTAGATAAAATTCAAACTTGGAATTTCAAATAATTTTTCATTCATAAAAAGTGAATTTTTTCTCATCACATAATTTACACAAAACTTTTATTCTGTCTAGTGTGCATATTTAATTTACTCGTTGCAGATTCATTAAAGTGCGAGAAAATATTATTTATATATTTCTTTTCGTAGCACTTTAAAATTTCAGTATTTATTACTTAATGACGGTATTATTTTAATACATGCAGGGCTAAAGTTTACATGTTTCTAAACTTACAAGTTCTATAAAATCTATAAGACGATTAGTACAACTAAGTCAAGTGTTTGATATAGAATTCAAGAAAATCTATAAGAACTTTCTTTGAAAGCAAGGGATATGATAACAAACTCGGTTGAATTAGTTTTATAAGAGAGAACAAAATGTGCAATACCCCTCAAGAGCCATTGCACCTACCTTGGCGGAACGCTATGATAGAGAATGGGATCCGTGATGCAAATATACCAGATATACTTCAATCTTTTATATCGATGCCCAAAAGCTAGAAGAACAATACCAATTTCAGCGTGTTTCTATTTTTGTGTGACACACTGCTTTATTTCTCACTATTCTGTAATTATTCCGAAAAAGAGAAATGAAATATCGATAGGCGAGATAATTACTGTACCTCACAAATTAAATAAAATATTGTCCTACGAAGAAACTTATTGAAATAACAAAAGATAATGCACTCAAATTCTGTTTATTTTTGTCTTCAATGTCTATATTTTCATGATTTGTGTGGCAAAAATACTGTCGACGTTATTTTTATTTTTGTATTATAACGACGAAGAAAGGTGATCTTGAATATGGAAAAGGCAAAACGAAATATGATTGTATGACTTTACATTTCAAACGGTTTAATCAGCAAAATTGCACATACTGTTACAGTTTAATAATGTTATATTATCTTCTGATACCCCTGAAATGATTTTTCCCCTTTTTTTGCAATGTTGAACTTTGTAGACCAGTGTTCTTCATAATATATACAGTTAAACCAGCGTTTATGTAGTTCTGCACGTTTGATAGACCGGAAATGATGGCGTACTGTCATTTATCCGGAAAACGTAGAATAAAGCCTGGATTCGGCGTACGGAAATGAAAATCATTTTTTTAATTAATGTCAACCAGTGAGTAAATTTGTTACAATGGCACTGTTACTATCTTCTATAGTTAAAATATGATATTAAAAAATATGACATGTTAAATAATTCAAAATAATGTCTTGAAATTAGCGTGAAATGTGCGGTTCACTTTAATCATGGTCAAATATCTCAAAACTTAGCACACGGACCTATACATTTTATTTCACCATATTATAGGCCATATATTTATTTACACCTGCGAATCTATAGTGTAGAAAAAATTATATTCGCGAAAATGGTATGAAAGGTATGATTTTCTCATGGACTCCCATTATGAAAAATTGCGTGAGGTCCACATTTTTCAAATCAGTCTAGCAAAATATCTAGCACATGACCCTATTATCTTTATTTGCTGTATTTTTAAGTTTATTCTGAAGTTTTGAAAAATTAGAATTTAAGCGGCCACCTTGGTTGGTTAATCCACCACTTGCCTGCTGACTCCTTAAATGAAAAAACAAGGATAAATATCAAACGGAATGCCACGTTCCGAAAACGCAGCCTCCCCAAACGTTAACCCAGCACGCGGACGCGCACACGACTAACACACACACATACACAGAAACACACACTCTCACACACACACACACACACACACGCACACACACACACAAAAGCAAAACCACCAACACACACTCTCACACAAAGCAGACACACTAGGGCTAACCGAACAAACAAAGGAACACAGTGGGGCACCGCCTTGGAACGGTCAGTGGCAAAACCACAAAGGGGGAGCTTAAACCGGTTTATAGTGCGCACCAAACCTCACTCGTACCCCCACCATCTTCCAAAGACACGGGACAGTGTAAATGAAAGTTATCCCCGCCAGGTGAATCTCTAACACACGTAATGGAAACAAAAAGGCATGGCATGTATGACACAAAAATGCTCCTGTATAATTATATAAAAAGCAAACCTTAAGAACCAAAAACGTATGTACTCAATGCCTTTGACAGAGCACCAAGAGAAACACCCTTAAGGGCCCGACGAAACAGGCCAGAAAACAGGTATCAAAACAGTTCAGTCCTGGTGGGATTTAAAAACTGCTTATCATAGAGTCCTCCCACTCTTCCGCCAGACAAATTCAAACAGGGAAGCGTAGTGTCCAACTGTAAACGGGTTGAGCACTAAACATGCGGTATATCTCAAAACAGTTGGGTCGTAACCTCTTCTAATAAAACGTTTTTTAATTTTACCAAATGCAGTTGGAAAATTACCAGGACCCAAGATCTTATATTACGAAGTTTGTAAACCACATCCCCATAAAGAAACGGGTTTTGAAATACCTTCTCACAGAAGTGTCTTGAAGTTACTATTGAATTTTAAAACCAAATCAGAATTACGATAGTAAAATTTAGCAAAATATTTACGCAGTTTGTAATAACGATAGCCTTGCTGAAGAAGTTTACTTGTAATATATTGATTTCGTTCATTAAAATCCTTGACATAACCACACGCTCTTGCAAACCGAATTAATTGAGAAATATATACCCATAAGATGTAGTCCGAGGTACATCCCCATTTAATGGGGGAAATTTACAATACTAAAATACTAAAAGTTGTCGTTTCCACCTACATATATATTACATGTAACCTACCTTTAAGACGCGCCACAGAATAACTATCCATGATAGTAATTATACAATGTACATGATTTACACAAAAACAAAGAGAGTTACAAACGGACAGTGACATATAACAAAACTAAGTGTTTAATTTCATAAAATGTTATTAAAGAAATGTAGCAATATGTACAATATTTGCTGTATTTAATTAAGTTAAGACCACACTTTTTTAACAGTGTAATAGTTATCTATGTATGTTTTCAAAAATATACTCAAGAGAGATTGACTGAATAAGTTAGAAGGTAAATTTGTGAACACATATAATTACGGAAGTGCCTTAATTGTCCACCTGTCGTCTTGTAGAATCACTGTATTGTACCAGTATCATCAGATTGATTTTTATGAAGTTTACTTGGACGGAAAAGTAGGACAATGGGTTGTGGTGGGTCTTCAACCAACCAGTGATATAATTGCACAAAATAACATTTTTATTTAAGTTTCAACTTGTCTTAAACAGCCACCTGCTGGATCCTTGCTGTTCACAATACCATTACCTCATGTTTACAAGTTGTTCGAGGTGGAAAAATTAATTAACATGTATCTTACTTGAAATATCGCTGAACTGTGTAGCTTGTTTAGAAAGACATACATTCACTTTCATTTTCAGGACCTTGCAATCTGCGAAATTGTTTTTATTTTAAGACTTTTCCAAATTCGACTATCTGTAGGAATACACAAGGAACATTTTTACAGAGGTTATTGTATCAGGAATTATAATGAAGTCCACTCCATAACAAATACATCTAGTTTCCAGCGTTTGTTCTTGAAATAGCAGCAACCAAACTCCTTTTGCAAAAATACATTTAGTTTAATACTTCTGTGTCAAATATATATCTCCTTATAGATCAAATACTGAAAGTGTTACATTTAGAGTATATTTCATGTAACTGTACAATTTTCAAACGAAATATGCACAAAATATTGATACTGATCACACGATGGTTTTACACTTAAGATATATCTTACGTCAACCTCATAAACATGTATAGACCTTGTGCAGACCTTTACGACATTAACTTTTCTTTTTTTTTAGTTTGCAGCAAAAGCAATAGAATGGAATGAAAGACGAAGCCAAACTGGCCAAATACGTCAGCAAGTAATGTAAATCTAAATCGACAAATATTGCAGTTCGAATGGGTATAAAAAAACTCCTAAATATTGAATTGTTTCAGTTATTATCATATTTAATTGCATGTGAAAGAGGTACAGAAAAGCATTAATGATCTGGGACAGTGTGCACAATCTGAAGAGCACTTGAAACATATGAAATAGGAAAGACTAGTTGACAACAAAAACGTTTATTAATATCTGACAAATCAAGGTTGGTAATAAATTAATTTTTATCAAAAACTGCAGTGTCATCAGTTGATATGAGAGCATGTTAGGGATAGCATTAACTAATAATATGTATTGTTTTACATATCTTGGTATCCGTTTATATATTATTTTAACTTAACGATCATATCGTCATTCTTTTATCTTACCCTATTCACAAAGAAAAATGTGTAAGGTCCAGTAGGGATTTTGATAGCCTGGGAGCTAGGTGTTGATACTACTTGACAAAGCAAAACAACATTAGGTTTAAAAACCTTATTTTTAAATCGGAGACAATACGACTAGCCATTTTTTCAAGAACACTCACCATAAAAGTTATACGCTTCAGTAGTGTTTGTATAATTGTGTAAATAAACAATGTGAAATGAATACGCAACCAGGAAACCCTAACAAATTAAGGAACACTGTTTGGCATTGTATTAGAACGTTCAGTGCAAAATGGACACTGCTTAATCACCATTATATTCATCAATTGCTTGACGGTGTAAATAAAAGTAATATCGTCCTCATTTAAAGTCTACCGCTGGCATAACTGCAATGTGAGTGGCAACAAATTACTACGAGAGCAGATGACCAGACCCTGCAGCATAAAATTAGATCTGATCAATTGTTCATTTATCATTTGTGTGATACGAGCACATCAATTTCGTTGTCGTTATCTTAGCTGCTTTTATTACAGGTTAAGGTCTTAGACCGGACGATAGCATAGGTCCCCCTCCGTGCATTATTTCCTCACGAGCGGGCACCTGGGTAGAACCACCGACCTTCCGTAAGCCAGCTGGATAGCTTCCTCACATGAAGAGACTCGAACCCACATCGGTGAGGGGCAAATGATTTGAAGTCAGCGACCATACCCACTCGGCCACGGAGGCCCCTTGATATTTTTTTATAAAAGGGGATGTTGACTCATGGTCCCTGTCATTTAATTTTGTCTAAGGAAGTACCATCCTTTCCGAGCAAACCTTTTTCAACTTAATATTCTTAAACACAATTAGAAGAATCATTCGAAAGCTACTTCTAACTGGTAAATATGTAAACATATATATTTTATGTAAATGTTTTAATTTTTGTTATTCATGACAATTTTATATCACTAATCATTTACCATATCTTACAGGTTCATCTTTTAACGCTTTCAATTTGATTATTTATGTGTATAATTTCTTGGCACCTTTTTAAAGCCAAAATTAAATGCTTTATGAAACTCTAAAAGACAACCAAATTTACAAAAATATTTTTAATAAATTTCAAGAATACACAAGAACATCTGTTTTAAAGTTGGAGATTGTTGTAGAAAAACATGTCTTTCTTACCTTGCAGATGGAAAATCTTTTTGTTTTAGCAACTGTATACATGTAAGGAAAAGTGACCAAACACTCAGGCCACCGTGTAGAGGGTCGCCAAATAAAGATGTGTGTGAAATTGTTGAAAGAATCTGGCTAGTACTTTCTGCATAGTAGATTTCCTTTAGTTTTCACTATATACAAGTAGGAAAAATTGAACACGCCCTCAGGTGGCTATGTTCTTCGAAGATGTTCAGCCGAAATAAGTTCAAAATCGAATCAGCGTTTTAGGAGATGTCGTTTCTGTTTTAACCTTGGTGATCCCTATGTGCAACCAAATTGGACTTTTTAATATATGTTGAAAATGAAAATGCGATGCACACTATCAAACAATCAACTTCATCTAGCTCTCAAACTATGTCATAAATTATGATAAATGAAATAAATAAATGTTTCATAGCCATTATCACTATCTTGCCGAATGCTGCCTATATCTGCCCTCAAGCGTGCCATTATGTTACCACATGCTGCCTATATCTGCCCTCAAGGGTGCCATTATGTTACCACGTTTGGTCTCAATTGTTTTAACTATTGATATTATCATTATTTGTTTATTTTCTATTCATGTTTTTGTTTGTTTATATATGACTATTACATTTTTGTATCATTAATATTTGTTTATTTCTATTTATGTAATTTATGTATTTGTTTGTTTATATATCTATATATTATTTCTTTTATTTCTTCTTGCATATCCTTCACATGCATATAGTTTGGCATGTAGACATGCTTGTTTTTTGCATGTAAAGTGCAGAGTGCATGCACGTTTCGGTCGTGTATCTTTTTTAAAGATACTTCTTGTTTTCTCTGCTTCATATTGAAGAAATATATTATTGTTATAAATAGCCGCCTTGCCGAGCCCTTTATAAGGAAATCCCACAAAAACGTTAGAGTCATTAAAAGTTCATCTGATAAGGTATTTCCGCAATTAGAAGCAAGAAATTTGAGGAAACTTGCTTCAAGAACACAGGAAATTAAGAAATTTCATTCCCGTGGAGCCCTTCTTTTGCAAAAAAACGAACAAATGTGTCACATATTTGATTTTTGTTCAAAAGGAGGCTCATATTCTGCAGTAACAATTATTAAACAAAAACTTCTAATTTTGAAGAGAGGGTTATAAAACTTTTCTGTTTTTAAATTTAATTTTAAAAAAATCGTCAAAAATAGCACGAAATTAGAAACACATTGAAATGTGTATTACTGCTAATGATGTCCCTATTTTTAAACTTTCATTACTTGTGATAATGTACGTTTACTTTCTTATGTGTATAGTATCATTTTAACTTTTGATTTCTTTCATTTCGTATATTAGATGCTGAAGCTTTATCTATTACAGCGTTCTCAATTCCTCTATGCTTATTAAATACTTTTTGTTTGTCTAGGCCTCTGAGCCAACAATTTCCCGACAGCTCAGCCAGATATTTGGTTCTCATTATTATGTCGTATGTTTTCATTTGTCTCAATTTCTATGACAGAAGTGCAGACAATGCTGCATTAAACATTCATATAAGCCAATTACCCGTTAACAACGAATCTTATATATCAAACAAAGGCTTCTATTATTTTCAATCGTTTGTGTCTAATTCAGTGTCACCCATAGTTTTGCGTGTATCCATTTGTCTGAAACCTGCCATTCATACTTGTGAAACAAGGTTAGCATGTTTATCGATTATATAACACGAAACAAATAACCTATAACATGTGAAAAGATATAGGATGAAACAGAGTTATTTCATGAAATCAACAGTAATATATAATACATGGGTCTAATACAACTAATACAATCAGTTTCATCCATAAAGCACAAAAATAAAGTTGTTTAAATAGAATATTTGATCCAAGACTTTAAAATTAACATTCCATTCAAAATGATACGTAAATTAACTCGTTTAAAGCAATAGGTAGACTTATTTGGACGGTAGCATACATTTCCACTACCTTCTATGAACAGGCTCAATCAAACCGAACTGGAAACATTTTCATTTTTGTCGTGTTGTGTGACCTGTGGATGGAGCTTCCACCTTTTCTATTCCACAAGATCATTTCTGGCATTAAAAAGTAACAGAAGTGAAAATGGTATTAAATGTTTGATACAAATTGCTGAAGTACAAAAATCTTTTTTTTTTATATTCTAGTTCAAAGGCTCAAACTCATTAAAGGCATTAATGAAGCCAAAGCACAGTAAGTGGAAGGAAACAGAATAAAGAAAATATGGCTCAGTTAATTTCCGTTTTTACTGTCTGCTCTGGCAAATATAAGCTAATTTTGCATCTCGATCTCTTGATAACATTACTTTTACCTCTTAGTAACATACATGCCGGAAAAAAATGTCAAAGAAATTGGGACAAGTAATGGACGTAATGCAAACACATTTCTCTTCTCATAACTTGTACGTTTTGTCTACAACATTTAAAAACTACAGTTAAGAGCCAGTATCATTCATAGCAAAGTAATCTGCATTTACCAGGTATACAGTCGCGTTAACTAATAAATATACCCTTAATCTACTGTATACAGTCGCGTTAACTAATAAATATACCCTTAATCTACTGTATACAGTCGCGTTAACTAATAAATATACCCTTAATCTACTGTATACAGTCGCGTTAACTAATAAATATACCCTTAATCTACTGTATACAGTCGCGTTAACTAATAAATATACCCTTAATCTACTGTATACAGTCGCGTTAACTAATAAATATACCCTTAATCTACTGTATACAGTCGCGTTAACTAATAAATATACCCTTAATCTACTGTATACAGTCGCGTTAACTAATAAATATACCCTTAATCTACTGTATACAGTCGCGTTAACTAATAAATATACCCTTAATCTACTGTATACAGTCGCGTTAACTAATAAATATACCCTTAATCTACTGTATACTACTCCCATATTCCAAGAGCAATCTGACTAAAGTACGCATAGGATCTGAGAACGACCTATTCATAGCCTCGTTCTGACGACCCTTTCGCTAGCCAATCAGAGCCTAACTTACAACATCTTGCAAATCTACCTGTAGCCTTGACTTTTGATATTTACAATTCTTTTGTCGTAAGGTATCAGATAGCCGGCTAGCTCAGTCGGTAGGCCACTTGCTTTGTAAGCGAGGGGTCCCGGGTTCGAGCCCTAGAATGACTGCACATTTTTCTTACTCTGACATTCGAACAAGTCGTCTGATTGGATAAAATAAAAATAGTAATACTGGAAATCCAAAATATACAGAAGACGATTGTGAATGGGTCGTTCTCAGATCTTCGTTTAGAAGATCAAGTACTTTAGTCAGATTGATTCCAAGAGCGAATTGAAGGGAAAACAATATAGAATCTGTTCTTAAGGCAGTCTTGGGAGTATCATTTTCAGGATGATAAAATATACATGGAACGGGGGTAAAATATATTACTATGATACTTCAGTTGCAAACAAAAGGGTTCAAACTTCCAATATTTAAGATTACGTTCATATGATTTTGAAGTAAACCAATCGAATCGAAAAAAAAATGAAAATGTCTACTTTTATATCCGATTGATTTAAAATACTTGTTTAACCTTTACTCTGCTAAATTTCTAAAATGGACTGGTCCATCATTCAATTTGGGCAATACCATTTATTATTTAAAGGGGTGTTCACTGAAAATTTACTGACTGAACAGCGAACAGTGTAGACCATGATCATGCTGCACAGATGTGCAGGCTGATCTTGGTCTGCACTGGTCGCAAAGGCAGAATCATTTGCCGACAGCAGGCTAAAGGTTAAGGATCCTATCGCAGTGGGGGTCATATTATGTTTATTTTTTATTTTTTTGAACTGGATAAATTTAATGAAAATTTTAGGTCATAAAAGTTAGGATTACTTTTAGTACGTAAGCTTATACTTAACTCCCTTCTGTAAACGAGTGGAAGCAAATACCAGGATAAGTTACTATCCTTTTACATAAACAATCTGATAACGAAGGTTATCATTTCACTACTTGCTTCCATTAATCAACGTTTGGAATTTGACGTTTATCTTTCTAATTGACATGCAAAACAGATTATAACAAATCTTAAAGAAAGACATGATTATGTCTTTTGCATTTATATAATCCAATTAAAGCTGTTACTAACCAATTGCGTTATTTATTTGATAGAATGTTTAGCCTCCGGTCACGTAATCTAGTCTTTTATACACTGTAATGAGATTTCTGCTAAACCCAGTTTACTTTAAAATGTGAATTGTAGTTATATGGATTATGCTAGATATTTGTTTTTCTTTGAAACGTATCAATATCATTAACCTTGACAAATGCAGAGAAGTTTTCTTTCTTTTAATCTGTAATACTCTTTACAAATTTCACACTGTGATTCTTGTGGGTTTTCATTTTACATTTGTTTACATATGAAAGTCAACATATCTTATGGAATATGCTTTCCTATGTTCAATACATTCTTACAACACTGACAGCTCATTAACAATCTGCCTTCACCCTAACAATTAGGTTTTAATTATGAATAAAAACTATAAAATTACTTGTACACGGACAAATCCAATGGTGATGTATCTATTTTAAACTTCCTTGATTGTAATTTTGTATGCAATTATTTTAAGGCCATGCTGCCTCCTTTGGCTTTTGTTTATGGAAGAAGCTTATGTCTTTATCTTGTACAGTGTAAAACATTTTCGACGGCTCTACAAGATATGTGGTCCTAATAACTATGCTGTACTTAAGTAAATAACATCATCAGACACGGACGCATTCGTTGTCGTGTCCATAATACCCTAAGCAGTAGTCTCAATATGTTTGAATCTGCAACCTGTATGTTACAATGCCTGCGAAGTGTTACACATATTTCTTTGTGGACAATAAATTAAGTTTAAGCTCTATTAATGTTTTTAAGGCATTGAGTACATGCGTTTTAGGTTTTTATATAAATGTAGGGATAACGCATGTTTCTTCGTGTTGTAACATCTGCAGAATCCCGAGGGATTTGTTGGTGCCCAAGCCCGGTAGTGCGAGGGTACCAACGATTGCCGAGGGATTCTGAAGATGTTATAGCACGAAATGAACATGCGCTTACTCTATTCTAGCTTAAAACGTGTAGAAAACTAATACATGTATTGTCCTTCAACGTCATTACAATTCCATGAAATGCGCAGGAATGTCAGCGTTGCTTTTTTCATGTTGACGTCATTTCCTTTTGACTTATCCGTTATCGAGCCATATTACGTTTACGCTTTGCCACGGAACGCGCATATATAAAAAGGTGTTTTAACAGCACGTGGGCACGATTAACTCTCTGTTAACACACGTTTTCTATCCTGTTAAAACAGGTGACAAGAACAGCAGTTATATGCTACAATATACTAAGGCATTTTTGTGTTTTAAATAACATAACTTTTGTTGCCATTGCGTACGTTAGTGTTTCACCTGGTTTACACTGTCTTGTGACATTGGAATATGGTGGGAGTAAGAGTAAGGTTAGCTGCACCATAAAACGGTTTAAGCACCCCAGTGGTGAGATGCCACTGACCGTTCCAAGGCGGTGCCCCACTGTGGTCCTTTATTTTTTCGTTTTGTGGTATGTTTGCTTTGTTTGAGAGTATGTGTTGGTCGTGTGCGCGTCCTCGTGCTGGGTTGGCATTTGGGCAGGCTGCATTTTTGGAACGTGGCTTTCCTGTTGGATATTTGCCTTTGCGGTTTTTACCATATAATCATGATAGATAACGGTTCATACTTCCATTGCATATAATTTCAAACGAAATGCTACAAAAAGGTTATTTTACTACAAAGTCGAATTACCCAACAATAATATGGTACACTTTGATTTCAATCAATCCGTAAAATTCTTCAGTGTTTTTTTTCTGGTCCTTTGGGGTCATGTAGTACATGCATTTTAATATAGTAGAATTCAACTAAAGCCGGTTCTAGGGGCGTTAGGGGTGTTGCACCTTTCATTAACTCTCATGAACAGACTCGGTCAGACCGGCTCTGCTGTTATGTTGCTTGGTTGTTGCGTTCTATGCTTCCAAAGGATCTTTTCAAAGATTTTATCATCTATCACAACAGCAGGCTTTAAATGCCGTGTAGCGGCTGTAAAAAGGCTCCCCGTACTTTGACTTAATGTTGTTATATTTTCTGGTCTTTTGGAATCATGGAGTACATTCATTTTTAACATAATAGAATTTCGCTTAAGCCGGTGGTAGAGGGCGTGAGGGGGTGTTGCACGTTCTATGCGTCCAAAGGATATTTTCGCAGATACTAAACTTGTTGTTATATTGTCTTGTCCTTTATGATCATGGAGTCTATCTAATTCTACCGTAAGATAGAGTTTCGCTTACACCAGTATACAGGGCTTGCACAATGCATTAGCTCTACGAACAGACCCGATCGATTCGGGTCTAAATTTTCACTTCGCCGATAACATTTTCTGTTTTAACAAGACACAAATAAGTATAGGGGTTATAAATTAGAATATTTGCAGTTACTACTTTCTTCAAGGATCTCCTGGACCCGTAGTCATAAACATTTAATCTTAACAATGGCAAATTTCCATGTAATAATTTGTATATAGACAATCTATAGTAATGAAAGTTTACATAGGATCTGTAGCTAAAGAATGAATATTTATGCAAAATTTCACTACTATATGTGCCAATGCAAAAAGGACATAGCAAAAAGATAACTTAGCAATTTTAAGTCTATGTTGCAAACATCAATCGGTGACGAATACAGAGCAAGGACAAATATCCAACAGGAAAAGCCACAATCAGAGAACGCCTATAGAGTACATGAATAGCCTCAAACATTATATCAGAAGAAGTATAGTAGAAATTAACACTGGCTTGCAAAAGGAAAGTTGCAACACAACGACTAAAAGAACATGACATCAGTAAACTATTTGTATCTGCAGTCACTTTTGATACTTGTTCTTGATAGAAAATCATAAAACAAAATATATGAAATAGAGGAAAATTCATCCCAAACTTCAGAATAAATATTGCTTGCATGTTTCACGGCAAGTAGAGTTCATCCACTACAGAAATCTCTCTATATTCTAGTTCGAAAATTCTGACTCAGTTATGGCACTAATGAAGAGATCTTTGAAAATTAATCTGTTCCAGTTAATTTCCTATTTCACAGTCTGTGCTGACAAATATAGCCTAATTTCACATCCGGATAACGTCACAACGTTACTTAAACCTAATGGGAAACATATATGTCACAAACTTTGTCACAATTGAGACTTCATTTCTCTGCTCATAACGTTGCTGTATGATTAACATTTCAGAAAATGCAGCTTAATCAATTTATAAGTCTGTAATATAAGCATCTATTCACTCACGTACAGGGAAAATCATGATAAGCCATGTGAGTCTTTAATTGATTTAAACATCCGTCACACGGTAAAGTCCACTCGTCCTATGCTCACGTAAAACCTCCCTGTCGTGTTTTACTTTATATCAATTCTGATATAAATGCAGAAAGATCTTATTTTATATTGTAGGATGTCCGGTGGTCTAACTGGCTATCAGTCCAGAGGCCCGGGGTTCGAATCCCGTTGCAGGCATTGGAAATTTCTAAGACATTCTCCCAACTAAGAGGCCAGTACCGGTTCTTCTCAGGAAAGATATCTTCGCATGTATTTATCCCGAACCGCGCGTTAAAGAACCAGCCTTTCTGTTCGCAAAGAGACATGCCTGTATCTTAATAAGGAATTCTTTGGCCTTTCTATCGGTTGTTCCCTATGGTCAGATCGCACAGTGTCTGTACTGGTAGGACCCTGAGTAAATGCCTTTATATGTAATGTATACATAAATTTGGCAAGGCATATATATTATATACGTTTAAGTAGACTTTATCGCTGTTGTTCTCTATTGTGTAGTATCAGTTGTGTTCAATAATTTGTATGAGCTATTTCTCATATAAGCGTATGCGAGTATTACAGAAAACGTAGAGGTTGATTATTTGTCATGGAAATTAGCAGATGTGCCCAGAACTTTCTTTCTATGTATTACAAGTTTAGTTAAGGTTCTTTTAGGGTGTAAGGTTACCTTTAAAGTAATTTTCATGCTTGTTTTACTTTTAAAGTCTTTGGCAATTGCACTCCAAATTATATACTGCTGTCGCCTTAAACACATAATTTTGAGCACCTATTTTCAATTTCAAAGAGCACAACAACGGCACAATCACGAACTGATATTGTAATGGTAAAATATATCAGACTTAGTTAATGCTGTAGACACACATCAAAATTGTGCATTTAAAACAACAGATTTACCATAATAAGGTCAGAATAATACAACGTGTCCTTTGGAAGAAGCACGGCATATTCATACAGGAAAATAAAAGCAGACATGATTTGATTCAGCAGAAAAATGCGGGAAGGTGAAAAACCATGAGTATACCAAACAACTCAAGTAACATATTAAACGGTATGAAGACAACGTAAATTAATGATATGGAATACTCGTTTGATGAATCTCGTATAAACATGATAAAGTAGTTATTACTGTAAATCGAATTGATTCAATAACAATAACTAAAAACAGTCTCATTGCTGTACTGTTTCTTAAAGGTTATATTGAAATGTGTATAGAAGAATATAAACAATATTATCCATATTAGCAGTTTGTCTATTTAGGATACGGATAGTTTAATTCATAATTTATATCAGAAGAGGGCTAACTATGTAAATGAAACATTTCAGTAGATATTGAATCTCCAGTCGAAAAACTCATATAAGTTACGCATAAATTTTATCTTAAGTTGCTATTTTTTTCATTTAAAGTAATGAGCGTAATATATGATATACCAGTTCTGTTTGAAAGCAAACTTATGTTTGAAAAGCCAATCGCATATAAAGCAGACGTGCAACCAGCTCGATTTAATTAGAGCAGTTATTTTAATATATTTTATCCTTGTCTATAAAAGCATGGAACAAATGCTTTGTGACTCATTTTTTATAACGAATGTTGTAGTTTCACTATCTGATTAAATTATTCAATTGATTGGAAAGTGTGGTTTATCTTTCAAATTGACATGCAAAACAGATTATAATAAAGCCAGAGCAAACACATCATTATAACTTTTCTATTCTATAATAAACCTATATAAAGTTGTTGTTAATTCATCACATGATTTAAATGATAGAGTTTGACGTCAAGTCACGTAATTACATTTTCGTACAATGATTAGAGATTTAGGGGGGAAATCCATGTGATACGACAAATATGTGTAACTCTTGGTAGGGGGCGATATATTTTGCGGACAAATAGCACTGAAAGACTGTTGTTGTTAATCAATTTTACAAGAAAAATTTAAAGTGCTAATGGCTATCACACATAAAGACATAATCAAGTCAGTAATAGTATGTTCTGGTACTATGGGCTTTTGGAAGGTTTACAAAGAACAAAGTAAGTAAGGAACTAGCCAGATTTGTATTATATTGTATTATATTATGTAAACTTAAGCCGTACCTAAATATTAAATTTCATATCAACATGGTCGATATGCAATTGAAAATAGCTATTAGTAGTTATATATATGGGGGTGCGAGCCCGATTTTGACCCCCCTGACCCCTTGACCCTATTCTAAAAAATCCAATGCCGGACAATTTAAAACCAAAAAATAAACAACTTTTCATAGTACTTTATGAAAACCTGTAGTAAAATATGATTAAACACTTCCACCAAATATTTGCCAAAATCCTGCCAAGTGGCAGCAATGTGGCAGTCGCTGCCAACTTGACAAACTTTTGGCAGAACGTTGGCAAACACAAATTCAGCCAATCAAAAGCCTGCCATTTTTCTGCCAATGGCAGCAATGTGGCAATGTCTGCCAACTTGGCAAACTTTTGGCAGATTAATTTTTATTGATAAAATGTAAAGGAAATTTGATTTTATTTTCAATTAATAACTACATTATTAGTCTTTAAATAATTTTAAATACATTTGATATAAAATGAGTTTACAAAATAAAATATATTGTTTGAAAGAAAGAAGATTTACTGATAATATAAATCCTCATTATGTTACAACAAAAAACGGGAGAAAAATGATAAGGGCTACTTGTTCATCTTGTGGAAAAATGAAATCAAAGTTTTTTTAAAAGTACAGTGGGTAATTTAGATATTCACAAAGCAATGTTACCTTTATACCTAAGAAAGGTTTAACACTTCCAGGTATAATTATTGTGGGCCAGGAAATCCCCTAGATAATGGACCCCCTGTCAATGAACTGGATGCAGTATGTATGGACCATGATTTTTGCTATGACAGTGATGTAAAAAAGAGTACATGTGATAAGCAAATGCTTTCCAATTTAAATAAAACTAATCAAAAACTTTTGGAGAAAAATTGCAAACATTTTAGTTGTAAAACCAGCCATCAAAACGAAATACACACTTGGTCTCGGACAAAAACAAAAATCAAAAAACGGGAAAATGGGGTAGAGTATACCCCCGAAATAAATTGGAGTGATGAATTAGCAGAAGAATTACACAAACCAATTAAAAGGAAATTTAGGAAACGAAGAGTGATAGTTAATGATATTGATGATACTTGGTCAGCTGATTTAGTTGACATGCAAGCTTTTTCAAAATATAATAAAGGAGTAAAGTACTTGTTAACTGTTATTGATATATTTAGTAAATATGCTTGGGTTATTCCATTAAAGAATAAAAACTGGAGAATCTGTTACTGAAGCATTTGAAAAAATAATTTCTGAAGATAGAATTCAGGGACAAAAGTCCCCGAAGACTGCAAGGATTCCACAAAATTTATGGGTAGATGAAGGAAAAGAATTTTATAATAAAAAGTTTGAATCATTTTTGAATAAAAATAAAATTAATATGTACCATACATTTAATGAAGGAAAGGCTGTAGTAATAGAAATATTTAATAGAAGTTTAAAAAGAATAATGTGGAAATATTTTACAGCAAATAATACTTATACTTATTTAAATAATTTGCAGGATATGGTTGATAAATATAACAAAACAAAACATTCTAGTATAAAAATGACACCAACCGAAGCTAGTAAAAACTTAAATAAAGGTACTGTTTACTTTAATTTATATGGTGATTTAAAGATACCAAAGAGCAAAGCAAAATTTAAAATTGGTGATCGAGTTCGCTTAAGCAAACTTAAAAGACATTTTGAAAAAGGATATACACCAAACTGGACAGAGGAAATATTTATAATTTATAAAATTAATAATACAAATCCCAGAACATACACTATTAAAGATTTAAATGATGAAATAATTCAAGGTTCATTTTATGAACAAGAACTTTTCCCTACTACAAGAAGTTTAAGAATAGAAAAAGTTATTAGACGAGACTATAAGAAAAAACAAGCTTTAGTAAAATGGAAAGGTTATAGTGAAAAATTTAATAGTTGGGTACCATTTAGCGATCTTGAACAAATTTAATTTAGAAAATATATTATATAAATGAGCAATAAAAATCTAATTTCTAATAATAATGGAATACAAACAATAGATCAATTAATTATTCACTTAACTAAACTAGCTGCTGCTTACAGAAAAAGTTATAAATTTTGTGGGAGAGTAAATACTGGATTATATATTACAGCAGGTATTTTTGGTTGTTCAGCTGCATTAGTACTTGTTCCAGCTATTCCTATATTTGTAGCAGTTGCTGGTGCTGTTCCATCAGTAATTACCATATTTACTAACAGACTAAAACTTGACGACAAGAAATTTATTTTAAAATCACATCATCATAAAATAAAACAACTTATAACAAAAGCACGGATTGGAAAAGTAAATAAAGAAGATCCAAATAAAGTTATTCAGGATATTTTTACAATACTATTAGAAATGCAGAAAGAAAAAAAATATTAAAACACCCCTTGAAATGCACATGAAGGAATTTAAACTTAACGGATATAAAAGTAAAAAAGAAGAAGAGCTGTATTAAATTTTACGTGTGTTTTTTAAAGATTTTTTTCTATAAGTATATTATATATAGATGGTTAATAGAAAGGTAGATAGAATGATTATGCCAAAATTATCTAGCACTTTAGGAGAAATAATGAATCCAGACAAAAATTCATATAAAAAAGTTCTTAAAAGAAGAAATGTTATTAAATCAAAACTTAATCAAATAGTTAGCGATGAATATAAAAATCATGTCATTGATAAATTACAAAATGTTATAGATCCTTATCTTTTAAAAAATAATTTATTTGAATGGAACTGCGGTTGTCTATTAACTGAAGAAGAAAATGCTGAAAGATTATGTGATTGTCCCAGACCAAATAATATTCGAAACAATCCTAAAAAAGTTATTGCAACCGATTGTGACACTAATGAAGGAAAAACATATAAAAGCACTTATGCAGCATCCAAAGACCTTAATATTAATTCAGGGTTAATAACAATGTGCTGCAAAGGAAAAAACCAAGTTAAAAGTGGAATATCAAAAACCAGCGGAAAAAGATATAAATTTAAATATTTTAATTCATCTTAAAGATAATTTAAAACTTTATTTATTTTATTATTTTTTAATTATTTTTTTAATCCTTTTTTCCTTAGTGATTTTTTTTTCTAAATATAATATATAGATGGAAATCGAGAGATCTACAAAACAATATTATAAGAAATTTGAAATTAAAATTACATATAGACAAGATCCAAAATATCAATTATATTTAACTATAAACGACTCTTATGAAATACTTAAATCTGAACTTAAAACTTTAAAAGGTATAAAAATAAACGTTGTTTTAGAAATAACTTTTGCAAAAATGGATAAAACTGATACAATATATAAATCAGCTTATTTTCAATCAAAGGCTTTAGAAATTATTAACACAAACAAAATAAAAAGAACTTTACATCAAGCTTTTGATGAAATAATAAATAGAATTGGTAATTGGATTTCTGAAGGAAGTGGCTAGAGAATAGAATCAGTTGATGCTCATTATATAAATAGATATAAGTATAGTCCATTGGCTGCTTCAATTATTTAGAATTACCAAAACCATTACAAAGTTCAATGAAAGGATTTAAAAAATATAAAGAATGATGATAACGAATGTTTTAGATGGTGTCATTTAGCTTACAAATTTCCTGTTGAAAAAAATCCTCAAAATATTTCAAAATATAAAAAACATATAAACGATCTTGATTATACTGGAATTAAATTTCCTGTTACATTAAATCAAATACCTAAAATAGAAGTTTAAATGAAATATCATTTAATATATTTGGATATGAAGAAAATAGTATTTAATCCATTGTACAATAATCAAAATATCAATACGAAGAACACTGTGACATGTTGCTAATTACTAATGATAAAATAAATGATAAAATAAATGATAAAATAAATGATAAAATAACTGACGATGACTGTAAGCCCTCAAGAACTGTAGTCCAACATTATGTTTGGATAAAAGACTTTAATAGATTAATGTTTCAAAAAACCAAACATAAAGAAAAAAAAACATTTTTGTAAATCATGTCTACAGAATTTTTCACAAGAAAGAATATTAAATGAACATATTCCAAATTGTTTAGCTATTAATGGTACCCAAGGTGTAAAAATGCCAAAAGAGGGAAGTAAAGTACAATTTAAAAATTATCATAAATGTTTAGCAGTACCTTTTGTAATTTATGCTGATTTTGAATCAATAACTAAAAAGTTTTAACTGCTTTACCATCAACTGAATCTTCATTTACTGAACCATATCAAAATCATATAGATTGTGGTTACGGCTATAAAGTTGTTTGTTGTTATGACGATAAATATACTAAACCAACCCAGATTTATAGAGGTCCTAATGCAGTTTATAAAGTTTATTTAAAAAATGCTTGAGGAAGAGGAATATTGTAAAGAAATATTTAAAGAACATTTTAACAAAGAACTAAGAATGTCTAAAAATGATTCAACCGAATTTAAAAAACAAAAGTTTTGTCATATCTGTGAAAAAGAATATATAGAAGGTGAAGTGCCAGTACGTGATCATTGTCATATAACAGGAAAAATTCAGAGGAAGTGCTCACTCAGAATGTAATATTAATTTTAAACTAACACATAAAATTCCTGTTATTTTTCATAATTTAAGAGGTTAAAGACGGTCATTTTATTATGCAACAAATAGGAAAATTCAAAAAAGAAATTAATGTTATTCCTAACAATATGGAAAGATATATGGCATTTATGATTTCTGACTTGATCTTTATTGATTCATTCCAGTTTATGTCTCAATCATTGGGTAACTTAGTAAAAAAATATTCCAGAATTAAATACTTATCTCAAGAATTTGATAAAAATATAGAATTATTAAAAACAAAAGGTGTTTATCCATATGATTACATGGATTCATTTAAAAAATTCAAAGAAACAGAATTACCTTCTAAAGAAGAGTTTTATTCAATTTTAAATGAAACACATATATCTGACAACGAATATGAACATGCTAAAAATATTTGGAAAAAATTTAAAATTAAAACAATGGGAGATTACCATGATCTATATTTAAAAACTGATGTATTACTTTTAGCTGATGTATTTGAAAATTTTAGAAAACTATGTTTAGAGTACTACAAATTAGATCCTTGTCATTATTTTAGTAGTCCTGGTTTAGCTTGGGATGCAATGTTTAAAAAAGACTGGAATTAAGTTAGATTAATAACTGATATTGATATGTATCTTTTTATTTAAAAGGGACTGAGAGGAGGAATAAGTTATATTTCAAACAGATACAGTAAAGCAAACAATAAATATATGAAAGATTATAATTCAAAAGAAGAAAGCAAATACATTATGTACCTTGACGCCAATAATCTTTACGGTTGGGCTATGTGTCAACCTTTACCCTCTGGAAACTTTAAATTTATATCCGAAAAACAATTTAAGAAATTAATTGCAAAAGGTAAAACTAACTTTATTGTTGAATGTGATCTTGAATATCCAAAAGAATTACATAAAACCCACAATGATTATCCTTTAGCTCCTGAAAAAATAAAATACCAGATCAATGGCTTTCTGATTAATAGTAAAAATATTAAAACAGAATTTGAAATAGGAAAAAGTAATGTAAAAAAATTAGTTCCAACTTTAATGAAAAAACATAATTATGTAGTTCATTATAAAAATCTTGAACTATATACACAATTAGGGGTTTAAAAATAACAAAAATACATAAAATATTAACTTTTGACGAAAGTCCTTGGTTAAAAAAGTATATTGATTTTAATACTCAAAAAAGATCTAAAGCAAAAAATTCATTTGAAAAGGACTTTTTTATAGTTAATGAACAATTCTGTATTCGGTAAGACGATGGAGAATTTACGCAAGAGGGTTAATATTAAATTAACTCATGATGAAAATATTTTATTAAAATACATAGCCAAACCTTCATTTGTTAGTTCAACGATGTTTAACAAGAATTTGTTTGGAATTCATAGAATAAAAGAAAGTTTGTTATTAAACAGACCTTGTTATGTTGGAATGTGCATTTTAGATTTATCAAAATATTTAATGTATGATTTTCATTATAATTACATTAAGGAAAAGTACGAGGGTAATTGTAAATTACTATTCACTGACACTGATTCATTATGTTATGAAATAAAAACCAAAGATGTATATGAGGATTTTTATAAGGACAAAGATTTATTTGATAATAGTGATTATGATAGTAATACAAAATTTTATTTTGATAATAATAAAAAAGTAATTGGAAAATTTAAAGATGAAGCTGCCGGTGTAGTAATTGTTGAATTTGTTGGATTAAGAAGTAAAATGTATTCATATTTATTAGAAAACGAAGTTAATGTTAAAAAATGTAAAGGCATTAAAAAACTTGTTGTTAAGAAAACAACAGTTCATAAAAATTACAAATATACTTTGTTTAATTCAACCCAAAGTAATCACACCTTTAAAGTTATTCGTTCTAATAAACACAATCTTTCCAGTTATGTTATAAATAAAACATCTTTATCATGTTATGACGATAAAAGATATATTCTTGATAATGGTATTGATACATTAGCTTATTCTTAAATTAATTAAAGTTTTTATTAAAGTTTTTATTAAAGTTTTTATTAAAGTTTTTATTAAATTATAGAACCATAAATTGTTAACTGAATATTTTTAACGTTTAAAGAATTAATAGAAATAACATCATTTACTTTAAATTTATTAGCATAATTAATAGAAATAGATTCATTTTTTCTGTTATTTTTTACATCGTAACTTTGAAGAATTACATTTTCTTTATTTTTTAATTGTAATTTAGCTTCTCCTTTATCTAATTTAATTGCATCAACAAGAATAATTAAAATGCAATTAAAATTAATTCTTACATTATTACCTTTTTGAACTAAACCAGGACTAGCATTTACAGTTTTCCATTGAAATAATCCACCATCGGTATCTTGGGTATAACTTGTTAAAAACAATGGAGGTTTTCTTATTAATTGTCTTTCTATTTGTTTTTCTATTTTATTTACTTTTTCATTTAAAATTATTGAATATTCCCATTATATTAATTATTTCAGTTTTAAATAAATGTCCTTTTTTATTAAAATAATTTATAATAGTTTGTTCATTTACTCTTTGATTATGAATTTTTTAGTATTTTATACAATAAATCATACAATGGTACTTTATCTTGTAACATTTTAATGAAAAATAAACAATAATATCCACAAAGCATACTTGTTTTGTCTTGATATTGAACATTGTTGTATTTTACATTTGGTATATACTTAATTACTTCTTTTGGTGGAGGAAGTCCAAATGGGTCCCAAGTATATTTTAAACCCAAAATAACAAACCCAATGTGTTCCAGGACCAACAGAGTCGTCCAAATTTATAATTCCACATTCAACCTTTTCTTTTAATTTAGTAAATTATTTCTACTAAATACACCCCTAAAGTTTTTAATTTTTAATTGTTTTACCCATTGTTCAATTTCAAAGTTAGAAATAGGTTTGTTTATAAATTTTATTTTTTTTTTTACTATAGGAATTCGTCTGTAAGGTCTCCGTTGTGAATCAATCTGTAATCCTTTCCCACTTAACAAAGATGTAATCAAAGGTATCCCTAGACTAGCAGCCAACATACCTAAAAACCCACCGTCTTGTTTTTTGTTTTTGTGTTAATTTAATCATCCAGATCCTACTAGTTGCTTTCTTTGATTAGGTGTAAGATATGGTGATATCATATTTCTCTTATCATTAGCTACTGAAATAATACCATTTCCAAGTATTTTACTAACACCAGTACTGGCCAGTCCAGACAAAGCGCCAATGCCTAGAGGGGCTAATATTTTTGGAGCTATTTTTGCTGCCATTGGAAGAATTGTTTTTTTCCCAACAAACCAGCTAAAGCTCCTAAAAATCCACCATTTTGACCTTGACTGGACATTTGTTTCTTTGAAATTGTAATTTTCTAATCCCTTCTTATTTGCACAGCTTTTTTAATTTTTATTAATTTGTGTTTTTGTTAATAATAAAGGGAAGTTTCCATGTAATTGTTCATGTTTTAATCTAAAAGTATGTGGCATTTTATTATTATAAGCTTGTGCTAAATTTTTCTTTTGTCCATCTGTAAGGTTAACTTTATATTCAATATAATTTGATGACATTATATACTTTATATTTATTTTAATTTATATTTATTTTATTTAAACAATAACAAGTTCATTTCCAATAGTATTTATTTCAACTGTTTCCTCATATAATACAATTGCGTAAACACGAATATTAGCTGCTGGTGGAATATTTAATTTAGCTGTTAATGTAATATGCTTAGGATCTTCTGTAGTTACTTCCTTTTTATATTCCAAGTTAAAATGAATAAATCCAAAATATTCATAAAAATTTGATCTATTTAAGAGACTTCCAGTAGTTTTGTTATTTTGTTTATAATAATAATTAATTACATCATCATATATTCTTGATATACTTGTGTATTCTGTTTCTGGATAAAAAACACCATTACCAACTTCAAGACGACAACAGCTCGAAGTGCAATTTTCATTTGCTGCATTAATTTTAAATGTATCTAAAAAATTTTGGTTTTTTTTTTCCCTTTGTAAATTAAATTTTTAATCAGGTCTTGAAAATAAAAAAATACTTTTGTGGTTTTATTACACCCAGCCGTTATTAAAAAGGTTTATATTAGTTTGTTGGGGCCCAGTTGATTGCCCCACCATTTCCCGTGGGTATGACCATCTTGCTTTTGGAAAATTTTTCCCGTAGAAATTTTAGATAAAACCCCCTAATTCATTGAAAATTAAACGGGAACCCATAAAAATTAATTTTTGTTACAATTATTTCTCCCTTTGATCAGCCCATTAGCCCCAAAAAATTTTTTTCATCATCATCGTCACCCTTTGCAGTGTTATTTGAATTTGACTTGGAGTAAAAATATTGGGTTTCTAAACCCTAAAAAAATGAAAACATTTAAGGGAAATTTTTTAGCTTTTACCCCTTCCCCCCCCTGGTTAATAACTTCCTAGAAGCAAACCCCGGATTATTCCAGTTTTGATTCTTCCGTTTCTCAGCAAAAAGCAGTAGTAATCAAAAAAAAATAAACTCATTTTTTCCCAGTTTTTTTCATAATCCCAGATATTCAAAAAAACTTTTTTACTTTTATTATTTTTGTATAAATTATTCAATCATATAAAAATTTTTTTTTTCCATTTTGTTTAACCACAACTGATCAATTAATAAAAGCTGCTTTTTAAAATTTAAAAAGAAATTTGATTACATCTCCTCAGAAACCATAATTTTACCATTAGCAAGTTTATTTATTTTAAAAACTTACTTCAAAATAACCATTAAACCAATCAAATATAACTTCAAAACCCTTAAAATTTGTAAAGTGATATCCGTTTTTTTTTGTTTTTTAAAACATTATTTCCCGGGAACAGATTTAAAGCTGTATCTAATTGAATAGGAGTTAATTCATATTTTTCACAATTTTTTTTGTTCTAAACATGTATAAATTATATTTTATTTTTTTTTTTTATTAAATTTAAAAACTTTTTTTTTAAAATTAATCTTTTTAATACGTTTTTGTTGAGCTAATTCCAGCGCGAGCAAAATTTCCCAGATCCTACAATATTCTATTTTTTTCTAAAAATGAATACCTCCCCCTTATCATTATTTTTTTTATTTTTTTTTATATTATTTTTTTCCCCTTTAATTCCTTGGCAAAAAATTTTCCCAAACTCCCGGGAGCGGGTTTTCTTTTTAAATTTTTCAAAAAAATTTTAGCGCAGCTAAATTCCAATTTCTTTTCCCAAACCCTTTTTTTGTTCCACTTTCAAGTGTTTGTTTTTTCCTAGTTTTTAAAAATGCTTTTTTTCCAGTTTGGCAATTGGGGATTAAATTTAAATTTCTTTAAAATGTCAAAGATCCCTTTTTCCGTTTAAGATTTCTTTTTCCTGTGTGGCATAAAACAAAAATAAATAGTCCTTTATTTTTATCATAAATTTTTTTTGTACATTATATAAAACAAAAAATTTTAAATAATTTAAAAATTTTTTTTTAAAATTATTTAAAACTTGTTTAAAAACCCCTTTAAAAATTAAATTTAAATTCCCCAAATAAAACGTAAAAATATTTTCTAATTAAATTTAAAAATTTTAAAAATTTTTTAAATTTTTCAGAATATCCAACTCTTTGTGGTTCTTTTTTTAAAGGGAAAAGCCCTTTTTAAATCTGCGTACTTAAAGCATAGATAATATCACTGAAATTACCATCAAAAAAGTAAATTTAACAATAAGATGCAAAAATTTAAAAATTTATCCCCGAGTTAGTTTTTTTTTTTGGTGTTTTATTTCCCCCATTCATATTTTCCTTTTTTTTTTTCTCAAACCCAAAAGAAATGTAAAAAAATTTTTAAAATTTTTTTCCAAAATCCAACTTAAAATTATCTTTTGAAATCAAAATTTAAAAACTACTTAAAAAAAATTTCCCCAAACTTTTTTGGAGAAATTTTAAATTTATAAAATTTCAAAATCCATTACTTTTTAAAAAATTTTTCCCCCCCTAATTAATTATTAATCCTGTGAACTTTAAAAACCCATTTTAAATAAATATCTTTCCAATCCTTACCTTTATGAAAACAAATTTTTTTATTTCATACATACAAATATTATCCCCAAAAAATAAGTCAAAGTTTTTAATACTATCCAAACCGACAACAAAAGTTTTTTTTACTAAAATTAAAAAACGACTAAATCTAATTGAAAAACCCACCGGAGTTTTTTTTATTATCTTTAAACTGTTTTTCAGAACTTAATACATTTTTTTTTCCCAAATTTATAAAATTTATCAAACATATTTTTTTTAATTAAAACCCTAAATTAAAGAAAAAAAATTTTTTTTTAATAACATTTCATGTTTTTTGGTAAAAGAGAATTAAATTTTTAATGGGTTCCCTTAAATTTTCTAATACCTTCTTTTTTTTAGTTCTTCATTATTTTTTTCCAGCTTAATTGAACCAAAAATTAAACTCCAAAAGCTTTTAACCAATTCTTTTGGTTACAGGGACAAACATCAAAACCCTTTGTCCCCAAATTATTTTTTTTAAATTTCATAGATTTTTTATTGAAAAAGGAAATCCTGACTTTTCTTTTAATTTTTTTAAATTTTTTTTAAAATTGAATATTTGAAGTTTTTTTCTTTTTGTTATATTTTTTTTTAAATAAAATTCAATTAAATCATCATCTACTTTAGTTTTAAATTATTCTTTTCAGTTATTCTACCCTTTAAAGAAATTTAAATTTATTTTGACCAAAAAGTTTTTTTAAAGTTAAAATTTAAAATTACCAAAATTGCCCCTTTTGGGGTGAAATTTTAAATAGGGTTTTATGGGTTTTTTTTTCCTTGTCCCTTTTGTCTAAATTTGGGGTTTTTTAAATTAAAAGTATTTATAACCCTTTTTTTTGTTTTTTAAATGATTCGTTTTGTTTATTTTTTTAATTTCTTTTGTTTTTTCTTTTTTTTTATGGATCTTTTGATCTGTTTCTAGCTATTAAACCGTTTAGCTTCAAAAATTTTTCGTAGAAAACCTTCCCTTTATTGTATTTTGGACTTTGTCTTAAAAATTTTTTTTTTTTGGGTTTAAAATTCTCTGCAAAAAAAAAGTAAACATTTCAAGGGGTTTTTGGAATATCCATATTTTTTTAAAAAAAACACAGTACCCAAAACCCCGCATTAAAATCTACTTGGGTTTTTCCTTTCCCTTTCGGCCGGGTCAAAAACAATTTCAGGAAATTCTTGGGTTCCCTCCATTGTATAAAACTAAACCCTTTTTTAAAATGGTTGAAATCGTGTTGGTTCTCGGAATGGTTTGGAAATTTGGTTGTAATGGTGGTTCTTTTGGAATAGCTGGGGACCCCCCTGGTATGTTTGTATGTCTTTTTTTTTTCATCACCTTTAACAAAAATTTGGGTTTGGTTTTTTTTCCCAGGTAATGCTTTTAAAATGACCTTTATAATTGGTTTTTTTTTGACTTTTTATTTTTTTTTAGTAAATTTGGGTTATAAATTTTCAGTATACATATCCCGATTGTAGCTTTTTTTTATTTTTTTTTTTCCCCATTATTTCTTCTCTAAGATTTGTCCATCTTTTGTCCCAAATAATTTTTTTTTTTTATTTTCCCTTTCATTTAAATTTTGATTGCATTTAATAATTAAAGTTTAAATAATTTAAAATAATTTAAAAAAAAAAGTAAATTTAAAGTAAGATATTGTAAAATAATTAATATTATAAAATGGAAAATTTCCCAAAATTTTGATTTCAAAAAAAGATAAATTAATAACTTTTAAAAATTTTATCCTTTTTTTTAAAGCCAAATTCAGTTTTAAAAAATGTTAAATGTTATCTTCCCGGATCTGGGAAAAAAAAATACATTAATGCCCTATACTTCGAAAAAAACCCCTTTATTTTTGATTAAAATTTTACTTATAGCTAAAAAAAACCCAGAACAATCTAAAAATCAAGATTTAATTAAAAACTTAAAAAAAGAAATTGAAAAAATTAAATTAGATCCAAATGAAAAAAAATTGAATATTCCCCTGATCCCAACCCCCAAAAAGAACCTTGGGGAAAAAAACTTGGGAAACAGAAAACAAAAATGTAAAAATTTTTATGGGTTTTTTTTATGTGAAGATAAAAAAGGTTTTTAAAAAGAAAAAACAAAATACTTTTTTTCAAGGACGCCACAAAACTGTTGTGTATTTTTTTTAAGTCAGTCTTTCTAAAAACACCAAGGAAATTCGGATTAACTGTTTACATTATATTTTTAAATTTTAAAGCCAGTTTTAAAAAAGGGAAAAAAATAGGGTTTTGTGAAAGAACAAAATAAGATCGTGATACTTTTGCTAATGCAAAAAAAATCAAAAATAAAGATTTTTTATTATTGACAAACCCCGGAAGTTTTAAGAAAAAAATTTTCTGGTAATATATAATAATCATATAATTGGGGGTTTTTAAAAGATTAAAACAAATTAATCAACCTGAACCCGTTAAAAAAAGTTAAATTTTATATGATTTAAGTGATTATGCTACAAAAAAAAATTCAAAAAGCTTAAAAAGGGGAAAAGGAAACTATCTTTCAAAAAAAATAAGGAAATTATAACACAATGAATAGACATTAGAATGGGAGGTAAAGAAAAATCAACCCAGGAAAACCAGATAAAACCCAAAGATGCAGTTCCCCAAAACGGTTTTTGTATAAAAAAAAATTTAAATGTAAAAGATGACTATAAACTTTTAAGACATCAAAAGTAAAAACAAAAACTAGAACAGAAGTAAAGAATATTTTAAGAATTAACAAAAGATTTAAAAAAAATTCCCTTTTTAATTTTAAACAAATTTCAAGGGAAAATTGAAAAAAGAAAAGAAAGGGTATTACTGTTCATTAAAGAAAAATTGAAGAAAAAAACTGAAATTTGACAGATGACAACCTAAAAAAATATTTAGTTTTTTAAATTTAAAAAAATTTTTTTTCACTCAAATTTTTAAAATTAAAAAAATAGTATATTTTAAAAAGAAAAAACAAAAGACAAGATTATTGAAGCGGGGAAAAAGTTACAAAAATTATCCGTTGAAAACAGAACAAAAAAATAAAATAAATTCTGAAATGGCAAAAAAGGGGAAACAAGGGTTTACTCGTACATTTTTCAAATAAAAAAATTTTTCAGAATAAAAGCTGAATTTGGGAAAAAGGGAGCTTCACAAAGAGGTGATGGGTCATGATACAGCATTAAAAACCCCTTTAAAAAAAAAATTAATTCTAAAATAATTACTTTAAAAAAAAAATTTGAATTGGATTTGTAATTTTTTGAAACCGTCACAATTTAAAAAAATTTCAGAATTAAAGTAATATTCCAAAAAAAAATTAAAAAGAAGATATTAAAGAATTTAATGGGCAAATTAAAAAAAAAAACAAAAGATTTTTGGGCCCCGTAGTTGAAAAATCACTAAACAAGAAAAAGCAATTAAGATAAATTTAATTTATCAATTAATGAAAAAATTTAAAAAAAAACAAAAGTTTTTTACTCTGTATTTAAAATATAAAATAAACAAGGAGAATCAATTTACTGCTAAACCCCCAAATAAATTTCTGCTAATACTAAAACAAAAACCGCTAAAGTCGGGGAAAATTTCCCCCTAATTTTCCCAAAAAATTTCAAAAGTAAAAAAAAGTTTTCCTTTAAAAAAAAAACCCCCAATTTGCTAGAACAAAAGGGGTTGTTGACAATTTAAACTGCTTTTTTTAAGGGGGCACAACAAAAAGAGGTTTATGATTTTGCTGAAATAATTTTTTAAAAATTAAAAAAAAAGACAAAAAATAGAAAAAAGGGTAGAAGGGAATGAGACATGGGGGCGTTTCTCCCTTTTAATACTATTATTAAACAAAACTTTTGATTCCCCCAAAAGAAAAATTTTTTTTTGGGGGGGCCCTCTGGGGGCCTGGATATTTTTAAAATATAAGAATTGGCCGATTGAACTTTTAAAAATTTTGAAATAAGACCTGGAATTATCTTAGATTTTAAAAAATTTTATAAGCATAAACCAAAAAAATTTAAAAAAAGATTTACAAAATATGCTTTTGATGGTGTGTTTTTAGTCAAAAAAACCGGAACTTTTATTAAAAAGATATTTAAATTTTATTAAAAGGGGGGCGAGCTTCCGGGTGAAAAGTATAAACCGACTAAAACCCAATAACACATTTTTATTTAGGTGGCGGGAAAGATGGGGCCCCAGGGTGAGGGGGTTTTTTTTTATATATTTGATAATGTAAATATAACAGCGAGGCAGCTGGGGACTTTGGCACCCGATAATTTTCTATGTTTAAAAAAAAAATTAAAATTTATCTAAAAAAAGGAAAAATTTTTTGATATTCACCCGTATAACATTCAGGGATCTACAGAAAATTTAAAATTTTTGCTTTTGATAGGTAGTTACATTTGAGTCTACATAAACGGGGAAAACCCATATCCTCTTAAAAGCAACTTTTGGATTTTAAAAGGGGTTAAATTAAAAAAACTTAATTAAATTTTTAATTTTCTATGTTAACCCCCAATAATTTCCCTTTCTAATTGAAAATAAGATCAAAAACATTACTTTTAATTAAAAAATATAATTCTTGGCCCCAAAAATTTTTCCAAAAATTTGCCAAGTTTGGCAAAACATTGCCACATTGCGCCACTTGGCAGAAAAAAGGGAGGCTTTTTATTGGTTTAATTTGTGTTTGCCAACGTTCTGCCAAAAGTTTGTCAAGTTGGCAGCGACTGCCACATTGCTGCCACTTGGCAGGATTTTGGCAAATATTTGGTGGAAGTGTTTAATCATATTTTACTACAGGTTTTCATAAAGTACTATGAAAAGTTGTTTATTTTTTGGTTTTAAATTGTCCGGCATTGGATTTTTTAGAATAGGGTCAAGGGGTCAGGGGGGTCAAAATCGGGCTCGCACCCCCATATATATAACTACTGCTATTGTATATGTTTTATAGATCAGATTTGAGGGTTTTGCTTAATACATACGCATTTACACGTTCTCAATAAATGGTCTGATAAAGTTTTGATCTCAGTAGTCTTACAACATTCCTGTCAGGGATAGCGAATGACGGGGGCTAGTTTCCAATGGCGCGGAACTATTTTTAGCTAAGTTTATGTTGTTTGAAGACTAATTTTCTATTCAATAAGCCATATTTACAAGGAAAGACAACGTAGTGCAATTAAACTGTCAAACGAAAGACATGAATCTTACACTACTCAAATAAACCAAAGACATTAAATGAAATATATTTTAAAACGCATTTGTTAAATAATTCTTACCATAATTTGAATCATTGTAACGCATTTGAGCATTTTTGTATTCGTATTTGTATTTACCAGGGAGGATGGATAATATGAAATGAAATATTTGTAAAATGATATCGTGATATCTGTTAAAGGCCACTTTAACAAACTTCAATATTTTGAGATATTGCAGACATCTGACATAACATTATTATTATAGAGAATAATATGCTCTGAAGTGTGGCCGTTAGAATCAGAGGGAGATAAAAGGCATCAAAACGAAATGGGTATGTTTTTAAATGTGACATTTAGCATCAGATATAATGATAAGGGTACGGTTTGTGGTCGTTAACAGGGAGAGTTGGACACGTTTTTGGTGTGTCGCCGTAAGGATCACAGGGAGATAGCATCAATGGGAAATATGAGCATGACGTCAGCGTCGGAGAGATATTTGGGTACGTTTTGGAGCGAGACCGTCAGCATCAGGGAGATATTAAGCACGTTTTGGAGTGTGGCAGTTAGCAAAGAAGGTGATGCGAGCACATTTCAAAGCGTGGCATTTAACAGCAGGATCAGATGCCCATGCACGTTTGGAGTGTAGCCGTTAGAAGCAGAGAGAAATGAAGGCAAGTTTTGAAAATGCTAATAAAAAACAAAGACAAATATCAAACAGGGAATGCCACGTACCAAAAACGCAGCCACCCCAAAAAGAAACCTACAGCACGCAGACGTGCACACCACAAACACACAAACATATACACGCGCACACAAAGCCAACACATGAGGACACAACGAACAAACAAAGGAACACAGTGGGGCACCGCCTTGGAACGGTCAGTGGCAAAAACACCACTGGGGAGCTTAACCCGGTTTATGGTGCGCACCCAACCTCACTAATAAACCGTGGACATCGTACCGACTTCATTTTTTTATGAATTTACAGTAACGTTTTCATTAATTTTCAACTAAAAGAATCTGACATTTAGAAAGTATGAAAATATGACACCTTGAAAACAAAACTTCCAGTGTTCTTTCTCTTAATATTAAAGAACAAAATGTCGAATTGAAAAAGGTGTAAACCAATAAATGAGAGTAACGATCCTATGGGACTTCAAAAGTAAATTCAAAGAATAAAACATCCAAGATATTCAACAGGAACAGTGAAATTCAACTCGGACGAAGTAAATCATTAAATGGCGACAACCATAACGATAATAGAAAATGCAAACTGACAACAAAACTTGAAGAAGACAAATGTAATAAGACATACCTGGAAATCCACAGAAAAGAAAACATAGAAGAAATAGAAAATATTGTAGCAGACAGTCCTAATCGGAACGCCCGAATTCGTTTCCGACACGGTCAAACATATTGATAGTGAAAACGAATATAAATTGAAATGTTAACTTCTAAAAACTAGAAAGAATACCAGAAGCTTAGCCACGAAACCACGTTATGCAAAGGAAAATTTACAAAATTTACAATTTACAAAAAGAAACAGACAGTTTCTCAAAAACGGACCAACAAGCTTCAGTGAAACATCGTTTGAAAGTCAATATATAAAGAAATTATCTGCGGAAAAAAATCATGAATTCCATCATTAACCGCCATTAGAAAGGCAGAATCTTAGTGCATGAGAAAAGAACATGTGCATACAAAAATGTGCAGAATTACAGATGTTGAAGCAATCGTCGTGCTAAACAATCAATACAGGCCTGCATCTCTTCTGTTTAATCCTTTTAGCAAGTAAAGTATTTTGAAAGTTAATCTTGATGCATACTGATTACACTTTTCAGTGATAATGTTCCAGCAGATAGTTGTACGCTCTTGATAACATCGTATCAAAGGAAATGACTGCATAAAATGTAAGAAATTACATGCTTTAAATAGAACTTTATTCAATCATTTCGTGAAAGAAACCTTTCTAGCAGTTTTGATAATGATGTTTACTTGAAGTTTGGTCTGGTGTATTTACATGTGATGATGTTCAGTCTTTGATCTTAAGCGCCAGCAGTATTGTATTAGTCAACTATAAATAATGGTATTTTGGTATGGTATGTATTGGTCTTATCTAAGTTTATAATGTAGATAAGATATAATATAGATTGACGTCTGAGCGTTGATCTTTATTGACAAAGCTGTTGAAAGTGATGTGCAAGGTGCCTGTTTGACAAAAGTAAAGGTAAAGAATTTATCAGTGTCACCACGCAAGAAGACAATCGATAAACATTCTTGAACTAGCTAGCAGCACAGCAACCGGTCACAGAACAGATCCTAGTACGGTTCGACCCTTCGACCCCACCCCACCCCCACTCACTCCCCTATTCCTAAGCCATGGTGTATGTGGTAACCTTTAGCCTACTAGCGGCAAGTGATTCTGCCTTTGCGACCAGTACAGGCTGATCATGGTCTGCACTATTCGCTACTCAGTCAGTAAATTTTCAGTGAACATCCCTTTGAATAATAAATGATACTGTATAAATTGAATGATGGACCAGTCCTTTTTAGAAATTTAGCAAGCTAAAGGTTAAAAAACTGGATATTTTTTCATACACACTTATCAAGACTACGTTTACAAGTGGAATGTGTGTTTTATTTGCACCACTGGATCTGCAGTATATTTCCACTATTATTTCTATTAGTAGATGGCCTGTGTTGTGGTGGTTGGCTCTGATTATGTTTAATTGTGCTTTGTGCTTCCAGGAATACAACTCTTCCTTTTTATTTTATGTTTTTGTCAAAAGATTTGTTCTGACTGTAACCGACATAATTAAGACCTTTTGTAAAACACTGTTGGTTTTAAAACACACACAAGAGAACATATATATGAAAGCTCGACTTGTCTTTAAAAGTGTTGTAACGTGGTACTACGATTGAAAGTTGTTATGACTTTCTGTTTTGATATTGAATCCTATGTAGGCACAAATACAGAAATCTTTCAAAACAAATATTATTCAAGACTCACTGAACGGGAAAATACAGAGAAAATAAATGTTTCCAGACAAAATACCACAACAATACACTCAACTGGTAGCCAAGCTAGAGCCATAAAGATCAAGAATATATTTATAGTTCGAGTAGGCAGCATTTAATATATCTAAAATATCATTAACTCATCGTTTTATGTGACGTATGTCTATGGAATTAATGACCAGTACCTTATTTATTTTTTTTTTCAGTGAACTCATCCAACAAAACCTCTCTCTTTGTCTTTTAGTGTGTATTATACACAAATGCATAGTAAACAAACAGACAAAAAACACAAAACAAGCCGATAAATGAACATATCTGTTTCATCCGAAAGAGCAAGCTAAGCGTGATTGACAGACTCAGTCAAACAGAGTCTGTTATTGTTTTTGTATGTTTGCGTTTTATGCTTCCAAATGATTTTCTTATAGATTTTATTAACTATCACATAAAATCAGTCTTTAAGTGCTGTGAAGCGACTGTAAAATAGTTTCCCCGTTCTTGGACTCAATCTCGTTATACATTTTGTTATATTTTCTTGTCCTTGAGAACATAGAGTCCATTCAATGTTCATGAATAATAGAGTTCCGCTTAAGTCGATACTGGGGGGGGGGGGGGGGGGGGGGGGGTGTGAGGGGTGTTGCACATTTCATTTCCTGTCCTGACCACACTCAATCAGCCCAAAACTGTTATTATTTTTGCTTGGATGCGTCCTATGCTTTTAAATGATCTTTTTACAGATTTGTTTCCAAAGCAACAGTTTTTAAGTGCCGGGTGGTGACTGCAAAGTGTCCCTGTATTTTGACTCAATGTTATTATATTTTTTGGTCCTTTCGAACTATAGAGTCATATCAATGTTTATGGTTATCAGAGTTGCGCTTAAACCGATGCTAGTGGACGTAATGGGTGTTTCACATTCCAATACCTCTCGTGGTTGCGTTCTGCGCTTCGAAGGGATCTTCCTATAGATTTTCATTTTTAAAAAAAGATAAGACTACTAACAAAACGAGATGAGAGTGTTTCATTTATTTAAAGTTTCTCTCAATTTACAGTACCCCAAAATTATTGCTTAAAATATTGCTTTACCTCAGAATATCCATATCAAAATACCTAGACATTATTTTCAGTTCTCAGTACTTGTAAACACTTGGTAGACCGTTCATTGAATATGCATAAAAGCGACTAACCCACACATTGTGAATTGTAATTTTTAATGATTTATCACCGAAAGGTAAAATGCCGCCACTTTTTGATATATTTACATGAAACTGTCATGAACTTTTATAAACCGTTACAACGCTTTATTTTGTAAACATTATTAATATAGAACGAGACGCGACAGTATTTTTAGACGCTGCCATCACGTGGGCAGCAAACCAAAAGTGCGCATGCAGTTTGGTGTGTCAATTTATATACTCGTCTACTGATTAGGGAAGTCAGCATGATTAACTTTGCCTTATTTAGGTAAGAATCACTATCGTACCGAATAACACTACTCAAATAACGGACCGTACCATTATTATAAGTACACAAACATCGCTCACCACAAAACCGAACTATAGGTAGCGCACAGTATTAGAAGTGAAAACAAAACAATAACATAAAATAACATACAATTAAATCATTACATTAAGTTTACGATTTAGTCAGTGATTCCTCGTTGGCCGAGCGGTTACGGTATTTGTATTATACCTTTTCGTCGGGAGTTCGATCCCCATTTTTTTCAGTTTGCATTACATACTTTGTGTAAGTTTGTTTTTCTCTGGTTTCTAATTTATTGTTTTGTTTCTTATTTTCGATTGTTATAAAACATATAAAACTAACTCGCACAGGTTTACATTAGGTCATAATAAAGGTGGAGAGTATTTAGACATAATGACGTGTCAATTGTGACAAATAATTTCAGTGAACATGTTAGAACTAGATTTACTAACTCGTTTTGTCTTCATTGAATTGTAGTGAAGAAAAAATTAAAGACAAAATTTAAAGGGAAAGGTAATGTTGTTTTGATATTAATTCCGTCTGCTTGGATTTCTTTATTCATTTAAAGAAGTGAAAGAATTTTCAAAATCGACTTCAAAATGAGAAAGTTATGAATATTTAAATATTTGATCAAAACGACAGCCATTTTGTTTCCATGGCAACAAAAACAAAATGGCGGATTTATTAAATTACTAGACACAAATTTGAATTGTATTTACTTATTTCTGTAAAATAATTTCTCTACTTTTTCCAGCTATAATGAAAGAAATTACCATGTTTTACATCTTACACTCAAGAAACATATAAAATTAATCTATTTAACAGGTTATTTGCTGAATAAAGAATTCAGCAGTGTGCAAATAATGTCATAAACACACAAAATGGCTGCCTCCATGATAAGCAATTTTCTGAAATTTCAAACTGCCATATCTTTTTCAATAGTGGTCCGCTTTTAAAAATTCTTTCAGCGTTATGAAAGGCTTAAGGATGGCTTTCATATAAAATTAACTTATGACCCCTACTGGGAGAGAAAACTCAACACATATCTGTTGTTAAATGGTCATGGGATGACCTTATTTATTTGTACAACATGTCAGAGATTATATTTAATTGTAATACAAATGTATAAACGTTGTATCGGAAATCATTTTTCTATAAAACATTCAGTGAAAACAGATGTATAAGATTAACAAATGGTAACGAAATGTGAATGGTTCGTTCGAAATGGCCAAAAAATAGATATTTGCTAAATTTCTATCTGGCCCACATTTCGTCCAGTGCGGTGTTGTATGGTAAGGAGGCACCCAGTTTAAGACATGATGTAAAATATTCATGTACGTAACAGTATACATGATTGACTAGAACAGTTTATATGGACATGATGATGAGCATTCGGCAACAAATATATACAACAAAAATACAAGTTTTATCAAATATACAATCATAATGTTAAGCCCAAACTTTTGCCGTCATATTCCTGACGTGTAGTCCCTCCCAGTACATGTCATAAAATGCGCTACGCCGTAAAGCATAGCTTCCCTTTATTGTTAGGCATTCCTTGTCCTTTAATGAGTCTGGGAATCGAACTCATGACGAAAACGTATAATACGTATACCGTAACCGCACTTGGCCAACGAGAAATCACTGACTGCATCGTAAATGTACTAAATGTACTTTATGTTATTGTTTTGATGACAATTCCGATTTTTTTTTTTTATAAACCGGGAAACCCTTATCAGAAATTCTAGACGAATGTTTTTACCTTAAATTTATTAGGAAAACAAGGATTTTCAACAGAATTTGATGAAAAATACATTCATTTGTAAGAACATCGAATATGCAGCATATAGGTGAATATAGCAAACGTTTGATTTTTTTTAAATCTGACGTCACGATTTGTGGGTTAGTCGCTTTAATAACGATTACACTTCACTTTATCGATGGGCTACTTCAACTTATTTCTCCTGTTAATTGTTTCCAATTTAGACAAATTAGTTATTGAGTGTAAGAGGGCATTGAAAATGTCAAAGAAGTATCCTTGAAATTAATTTAAACGCTCAATTAATTTTTCATAGAGTAAACAAATTTCAGACACATGGTAATATTACAGTTATAAGTTGTGAAATAACCTCTGCATTGAGCAAGTGGGCAAATATGCACTTTTTAGTTTAACAGCCGATAAATAGTTACAATGTTGATTTAGATTTCAAATTGTGATTCATCAAGTCCTTTAAAACTAAGATAAGACTCAAAACATGAGTTGGACGTTTGAACAAACGCGTTTAACTTATCTGGAGTACATTGCTCGTTCATTGTGCTTTACATGTTAATTATTGTATGACATTGCTTACCGAAAACAAAACAGTCCATGTGTGGCTAAACCCAACGTATTGCAGTATTGCAGGAATTTGATAGTGTTTGTTTATTAGGGATTATGACTTGTGCAACATCTCTTTGGCCTCGCTACACCCGTATCAACTACGAGTCGACCTTCTACGGCTGCCTGCCACAATGAAACGAAGGTTAAAGGCAGGTAAAAATGTTCCTACAAAGTGTATCATATGCCACCCTCTTAGACCATTCAGCAGCAAGAATACATTGATATATCAGACGCAAAGTTCAAAAATGTGGTAATTGTAACTTTGACCTTAACCAAACTGGCCTTAGTTTAGTTAATACTAAATTGTTTTAGCTCGATTGCGATGAAAGTTTAAAGCTTATTTGAACCACTCTCGAGTCCGCTTTCTTGAAAAACCAGTTCTGGTGTCATATGAGAAGTCATGGTCGTGACCACAGTGGGGCTCGAACCCACGACCCCCAGGTTGAGCGGCAGACACCTTAACTACTAGACAACGGCCTTATATGATTCCTTCCACATTCACATAATCTATAAATTACAATTCTTTTCAGTTCAAGAAAGTACAATTATGTTAGCTTCTTTTTAGCACATTCCACTAAAAGAAAGAAAGTTTAAACCACAAAATTAATAGAAACATACAGCATTGGTGATGTTCGTACTTGCACATTCACTTATTAACAATTAACCTTTCCATATTTAGCTGTTTATGGAACTTGCAAAACCTATTCAATTGAAATGTAATCAGGAAGGTTTGTCAGTTGAGAACAAGAAAGGTTTCTAGTCTAATTACAGAGATTTTCCGCTGAGTGCATGATGCTGAATTAGCAATTAAGGATCAAGTTGAAAGTCAAGAAAATGTTATTAAGCCTGCAGGTTTTGCAGGTTTCTCATTACAACGGACATATATCTTAAGAAGTTAGTTCGAATATTTCAAAAAACATGAAGGAAAACAGTTTCGTTCAGCCGTAAAGACAATATTTCATTGTCATGTCAGGCTGACAATAAATGAACAACAGAATAGAACTTTTGAACGCAATAATGTTTCAATGCATTAACTATGTTATACTGTCATTGGTTTATTTATGGATACTTGATCGAAATGTAATTGCCGGAGGTTGTAAGTCTGTAACAAATTAGTTTAATATTTAATCAGACGTTCTTTGATATAGCGAAATGTCAATTTTTGTGGGGTTGAACGTCAAACCGACACAGTTATGGGTCATGTGTCTAGTCTCAAGTTTTTGATGGTGGGGGGAAATCCTTGGCGCCCATCCGTGCATTCAGGCACTTTGGTAGAACCACCAACTTTCCTTAAGCCAGCAGGATGGCTTCCTCACATGAAGAACTTCACACGCTAAATGAGGTTTGAACCCGCATCGTTGTAATAGATGACATGAATGATGATAAAAAATGTTTCTGCATTGACTGGTCTGTCCTAAACAATTGTTCTTTAGAATATGAAGGCATAGGAAATGGCACCCTTTTTCAATATCAAGGCATACAGGAGGGAATTTTACAAAACAGTTACTCAATTCAAATACTTAAGTTGACATACTTATTGAGTTTACAGTTTGGAAAATTTAAAGCCATTTTCCATGGCAAAAGTCTGACTTTTATTCAAGAATTGCTGTAACTGTAGTTCAGTTGTACACATATTTTTCGAACGGTAACATATCAAAACATCTTCGACACATAATGTATCCTCGGTGATATATATTCACTTTATTATTGATCTATATGATAAAATTGGGTAGCAAATAAAGTAGAAGCTATAACCCCCTGTTCCTGAATGTTTAAAATTGTAAACAAAATATAGGCGATTGGAAATCAAAATAATATATAATTGCTGCCGCGACTCGGGAGATAGGTCGTCTTCATGAAATTGCACAAAATGTGGGAGGAAGGAATGAGATGACGGCATCAGCAGTTAACCGGTTCAGATCAACAGAAAACAAGTTATGGGTTTGTAAGTGTTTATCTGATCCCTTTCAAAACCATGAGTCTTTCAACTGATTTTTGTTTTGGTGTTTGAATCACCCCGAGTAAACTAGAATTTGAGGTAATATTCTACTTTGACGGCGTACCTCTACGACTTGTACATTAAGAACTTCTAGCGCCAAGGTGGTTTATCTGCAACCTTCAGCTTTCCATTTTGCTAGTTTTGTTCAGTCTGTGTGTCAGTTTGAACGCATTACTGTAGATCTACTCTGTTGTGTTAAATCAGATTCTGTAATCGACGGATGAATTTGTATGAGTGTTGGCAGTGTAAATCGGCAATGGCAATTTGTCATGCTATATTGCCCTGTGCTCACCTGTTTTTCCACCGTCCATGTTGTGCTATCACACGACCGACTTGGTTGAGTATTCATCTCTGCAATTCACACAGCACACTTGACGAATGCAGGTGTCATGTCCTGCGAATGACCATTTTGGTTGCATTTTAGACAAAACTAGTCTCCTTTGCACTAGACCTCTCAGTAAGAGGCCAAATAAATAATATTATTTGTTCTGATTTCTTTGCCTAGTCTATTTAGCAGCCGACATTGGTACTGGGCATGGCTTTGCACAATTTCTGACTCTGATACCCCGGGAAGATCAGAACAATGAAGGTTTCACAGTTTTGCAACGCACTTACATGAATATCTGAAGGATATTATGTCAAGTAGATTGCGTGTGGGTGTTGTCTTTTCAGCTTCACTAATTGGATCCCCATACGTAATTTGAACAGATGTCAGCAAACTCTTGGTGTTTTTTATTTGATGTTTCAGTGAGAAAAAAGGTAAATGCTTGTCATTTTAAGTGAAGTCATCAGACTCAATGAGAAGAAATGTTGAAGTTTATTAGCTATTTAGAGAAAAAGTCACCTTCGTGATAATTTGACTGATTATTTTGTATTTTGCTTAATTTTCTATGCGGTATTCTTTTACTTACAACACTATGTTTATCATCATTGTCGCTATTTTTATGATATTTTTACATTAGGAAGCAGCACTTACGTCTTACTGTTTTGCAAAAGACAATCTTACTTCATTCATTCAGGTAGCACACAGAGCATTAAGAAAGCGAAATGAGAGTAATTTAGGTTTAAAAGAGTATAATACAATCGTTTCGTATCGTGTTGTTTGCTATGCCATAAATGAAAATTACCGAGAAGACGTCATTAAAAACATGGACAAGAGTCCATCAAGTAAAGAACGCAATCACAAATACAGCACTTCACATGAAAATGTATACGCGTGCACAAAGACCGTGTATATATACACAAATACATTTTCTTGGGTGTCACGCCACACCGACATATTTATATAGGTCATATGGCGACGTTCCAGTTTTTGATGGTGGAGGAAGACCCCAAATGCCCCTCCGGGCATTATTGCATTAAAACAATACATGTATATAGAAGATGCGGGTTCGAAACCTCGCTCAGAGTGTAGAGTTCTTCATAGAGAAAGCCACCCATTTGGTTTACGGAAAAACGGTTGTCCCACACAGGTCTCTACCCGGTACCTAAACAATGTTCCGTGGTCGAGTGGTTAAGGTCGCTGACTTCAAATCACTTGCTTCTAATCGATGTGGGTTCGAACCTCACTCGGGGCGTTGAATTCTTCATGTGAGGAAATCATCCAGCTGGCTTACGGAAGGGTGGTGGTTCTACCCAGGTGCCCGCTCGTGATGAAATAATGCACGGAGGGGCACCTGGGGCCTTCCTCCACCATCAAAGCTGAAAAGTCGCCATATGACCTATGATTGTGTCGGTGCAACATTAAACCCAACAAAATAAATAAACTGAAACAATGTCTGATAAAACATTTGGAGTTTTCCTCCACCATCAAAAGCTGGAAGTTGGACACAGTAAAAGAGTATTTTTAATAAAAGATACCATAATAGTATACTGAACTGACAAAACTTAATTAATTGAGTGAAACTGACTGTTCAGTAACAGAATTTATGTTTGTTTCACAAAGACACATGTTATGATGTATGCTTTACAAACTGATACTGCGGAACTGTCAAGTCATCACGGCAAGTAATACTGACTTATTAGACATCAAGACCGTCCAAATTAAACAAAGTCAATTCATATTTTATAAAAGATAGGCACTTACTGATTAAAGGAATTTGTTAATCTAGATTTGATCTTCTGTTTTGGTTATAAATAATTATGTGAAATAAAATATGACTTAACTATGAACTGTACTAATAAACAATATAAAATAGAAAAAGTGGAAACTCCAAAGGTCGCTCAACACAACAAAAACGAAAATGTTGCAGGCTCGGTTTGATTGAGCCTGTTCATGGACGGTAGTGGAAATGTATGCTACCGTCCACGCCCTCTAGCTAACTCACGCTAACTATAAAACCAAACAGCACTATTTTAATATAGTTTGATTATACTGGTTTTATTGTGCTTTCTTTACAATGACAGACATAATAGAACATTCGTTTAAGTAATTTTGATTCAGTTAAATAAAGGCGTTCGTTGCTGGATATAATATAACATTTTTATCGTCAGTTACCTTTTCATTTCCGAAGTATGAATTCGTATTCAAAGGATAAAATTGTCTTACTTTAAGTAAAATATAATTGTCTTTTCTTCGAGTATTTTCCACAAAAAAGGAAGTAATTTTCCACACTTTCTACTTTTTTCCGCATTCTCTAAAAGCTCCATTTCGTGGTTAATTAAGAAAGGATAACAGTTAAGGCAATAGAGAACATGATATTGCCACAGATAGGAAATAATTAGATACAATTGGAAAAGTCAGTGCTATGCGTCTTAAAGTAGAAAACTATACTGAGAGATGAAAATTCTCAGATGGTTCTAACTCATTTTAAAGACTTACTGATGCGATTTAACAGGCACGTAGATAGCTGTACGGAGTAGGTCCACAGATAACAGGTTGGTTAATGCCAGTTCGGAAGCTAACTTAAATTAACAACTTAAACGCATTTAAGGCGACCCGCAAATAATGAACGGCAGCAAACCTTTTATACGATTATTTGCGGCAACTGAGTTATTGTTCTGATCTTATCTTCAAATTCTTATGTGTCGGTATGCACATGGGCTAAAACACAGTTTATAGACATTTTTGTGACTAAATCTATTTGTTGTAAGCGCCTAAAACCTAAGACGTTCCTATGTTCGAACTAGATAAAAATGGCATTGCTCATTTCATTTAGATGGCAAATGATAATGTTTACAACTTTGCTACGCATGTGACATTCCCAATGATATGTTTCTGAAACATATTGATAAAACTGCTTTTAAAGCGATTAAAATCAAAACGTATTAGTCATGTCACTAATACGAAGTAACTATGAACCGTACAGTACTTTAATTTTTGTTAATATAATGATTTTTATAAGTGCACGAGTAAAAATGCAAACAATAGACTCTGTGTCTATGAATCATTGGAATAAATGAATGGCAGTCGATCTTAGTCATTATACTGATTGACCGCGAATGCTAATGTCTTCGTGTGATTCAGAAAGATATTTAGTTTGTAACTGTAACTTCATATTGATTGAAATCGTCTCAAAACTTGTAAAATTATTGCTTAAATTTGGACAAAGCTCGCTGTCTTTGCCGGGGCAATTATAAAAGAACCAGTGTAAGTTAAATTTCACTGATACTGCCAGTTAGTAAGTTCATACTCTAAAAACGACGCCAGAGAAATTTGGGCAGTTTTGACCGATTAAGAATGTTGGCAAAATAAGATTATATTTTTCTTTACACGGAAATTGCTGTTAGGTAACAATGTCAATACGCCCATAATCTTGAGTGTTCCGAACATGCTATTGTCACAAAACTGTCCCTGTTCACGTAATGTAGTAGGGTAGAGAATAAGGTTATACTTACACTGTCTAGCTATAGATACTACTGTTATAGCGGAGTGGTATAGTGTCTACCTTAGGTGTGAGAGGTCCTGTGTTCAAGTCCCGGTCAGAGCTTAAATATTTGCATTCTGTGACAGCATGCACATTTGAAGGTTAGCAGACTGTTCCAGATGTTCTATATTTTAGCTAACAGTATAATGGATCATTGTTTAGCCTTAACTTTTACCCTGCTAAATTTCTAAAATGGACTGATCCATCATTCAGTTTGGGCAGTACCACTTATTATTCAAAGGAGTGTTCGCTGAAAATGTACTGACTGAATAGCGAACAGTGCAGACCATGATCGGCCTGCTGATCTTGGTTTGCACTGGTCACAAAGGCATAATCAATTGCCGGCAGCAGGCTAAAGGTTAAAAGATTGTGTGGACTTTGCTCCACAGTGCAATGAACATTTTGAGGTTCAGTCTTTGAAAGATTTACTTTTATCAGTTTCTGTTGACAATAATTATATTATCCTTTTCAAACTCATAAAACATGAACATCAGCTATTCTATTTACTTTTACTGCTATATTGGTATGTTTATAACTACAGTTTTTAAGTTACATAAATGATTTTAAAACGATGTTTTTCAGTCAACCATTTCTCGGCGATATCGACCTTTTTGTGTCATTTCGCCATAATATCCAACTTACTCACACTTCCAGGGGAGATCGGACGCAGTGGTCAAGTGCTAACACCAGCTGACTTTGAAATCAGGGATCGTGAGTTCGATTATCCAGCTTCTCCATCTACAGTTATTAGGGGTGAGATAAGACTACCGTGTATGTGTGCTATACAACTTGCACGCTACGGAACAAGGGCGTGGGTGGTTGGGGGGGGGGGGGGGGGTTACTGGAATCGGAAAGGCTTGCACTATCCTCCCACTAAAATTACTAATAGTCTTCTGGAAGGGTCACCTGTATATGTTACTGGTGGCGACTATAAATAATTGTTGAGACAAGCAAACTTTCAGAAGCGGCGTTTCTTTACTTATTGCAGCGTAACATAACTACAAATAATTTTGCTGGGCACCAAATACAACCTGGTGGTTTGAATCCCGCGGGAAAATTTTGAATCGTTTGCGGTCACGCTATCAAAGCTTAACAATTAAATCAAAATCACAGTTTGCGTTTAAGGACAATAAGGAATAGATAATCAAACCAATATCCGAGTTAACTTGATCAAATAATTGCTTTGTTTCTAATTCATTCTTATTCACGTATCCATTTACGGTCACTTTTTGTCGCTTACTCGTTACAGATTAAGTCCTTTACGATCTAGTCCCTTTAATGAGTATAGAGTCAGAATTTATTTTGCTAAGACGACCTATTTGTATGCACTTCCAAGCTATTACCAAGTTATTTAAACAAAAATGCATTCAGGTGAGCTGCTTAAGCTGATCAAATAAACACATCAAGCTTGAAGCTAGATACTGGTAGAATTTGCTGCTTCAAGACGTGTTAATAACGCAGACTGTAAAGTTCCATTTTAAGTGCAAATGCTAATTATATTATTAGAATGGTCCTGTATGTTTGATAAACCGGAAGTCATAGCGTAGGATCATTATATCCGAATGACATAGAATAAAACCAGGATCCGGGATACGGAAACGCATGTCATGCCCAAAATAAATGGCAACACGCGCGATAATTTAAAAACAGCGTAATTATAGTATCTTTCTAAAGATATGATGTAATAAAAAAGTTGAATCGTGATATTGTTCCTAAATGATTTAATGAAATAAGCTAGAAATCGCATGCACCTTTATGTGTGATTAGAAAATATGTAAATTAACCATCGTCAGAAATGTCATTAATATCTGCATTATTGAACAATATTTTGATAATAATATATCACGTAATTTGCTCGAAATAGTCTTGACTTAAAGAGGATTGTACCGGTGAAACTGCTGGCAAAACACGAATGCTACATCTGATAACATCTAATCCAAGAGAAATTCCACCAAAGTATTGCGAGAAAATGAACTAAAAGCTTTTCTTAATTAAGAACTGACGCAAAAAGCTTTTAAGCCTCGAATAAAGTTGAAAAATAAACCACTTAACTAAAATACTTTTTGCCACAGGGGTTAAAATTACCAAGACTTATAGAAATCATAGAATACAATTGTTAATTTAACAAGGTAGGTCAGGCTTAATCTAAACACCAGAGGAATGTATTTTTGCGGTATGTATTACCTTGCCTTTTTGCTGACGTATCAGTTCTTTCTAGACTGAAATATTACTTCGGTGTGTTATTGGTTCTTGTTTCAGTTGTTTCAAAAGCTGGATCTTTGGTTGTGTTCATGTATTTTAAAGACGTGCCACGAAATAAATGTATTCTTTTACAATTCTCTGATAATACTTATACATGATTTGCATGAATAAAAACAAGAAAAATAAAAGTATCTGGTTATAAATTGACAGTGACATATATAAGTCCAAAGGCGATGTGCTTAATGTCTAAATGCATCATTAAATCTATGTAGCATTATGCACAGTACTTGATGTACTAGGATGAGTTTAGACCACATTTTGTTTCTACAGTAAAAGATATTTATTATTCTATGTTTTAAACCTATACCGAAAAGAAACTGACTGAATAGGTTTGCAGACGAAGTTATGAAAACACATTAATTCAGGGAAACCATATCATATTGTTGAATAGCCTTGTTATGCCAGTATTATCAGAATGATTCGCACAAAGTTCATGTTGCAGGAAAAAGTAGGTCATAGGGTTGTGGTGGGTCTTTAAGCCAGTTTGATAGCGGTAAAAGTTAGAGTAGGTAAATTGGGAAGAGGCAGGAAGGAAATATTTCAGTAGATTAGTATTTGTTCATAAATAAACTCTATACTACTATGAACTCTTCCTTGGAAGTATCGAGTTGTAGCTTTCTATTAAATATCTCTTCCAAACAAAATAAAGGATGACACTAAATTTGCGTGCAAACTTGGGAAGAGCATTCCCTTTTGAAAAGAAATAAGGAAAGAAATTAAGATTGTCGTTTACAATAACTTCTGCTTATTATTAGTCGGAACGATACATTAGAAAACAAGCACATATTTATTTGTCATATGTAAAAGTATGGAAAGCCATAGCTGCACTTCAAGCTCTACTTATATTTGTATATGAAGTACTTTTACTTGCATTTGCAGTTTCTATACATGTATATGATGCGCATAACACTGTATATCAGTATATGCGGACTCTTTAACTTCTACGGTTTCTCTAAATTATATTTTGGTACTTATAACATGTGTAAATGTTGAGTTCTGCTGAACCCGGGGCTAGAGGGCGTGGACGCTAGCTTGCATTTCCACTACCGCCCATGAACAGGATCGATCAAACCAAGCCTACTGCATTTTCATTTATGTCGTGTTGGGGCTACCTGTGGCTTTTTCTATTTTAAATGTGGTCCATGAATTTGCTTTGCTTTCATTTGATTGTTCAAAAAACTTTGTGTGCGGTCATTTCAACTGTTTGTGTGGTGCTTTCAACTTTATAATATTCTGTGCTGTTAAGTGCACCATATACGTAAGAAATATATATATATGTAGGGTCACTTCATACACTGATATAAGTACAGCATAAAGTGCTGTATCAACATCAGAAGTAAACAGTTGCTATTACTTTCCATATAAAAGTATTATACTTTTAGTAAAACGCTCAAAGTAGCCAAAACTTATTTCTGAAGAGCGTGATGTATTCGTCATGAACTGGGAATTAACCTACTAGTATATCATGTCCAAGAGTGTCTGAAACTAATTTCATCTCTAATATTTCGTGAGTAATGGAAAGAAAGAGAGTGTTTGTTTCCGCTAATCAAAATATCATTTCTGTTCTTGAAAATTAAACATTGTCAAATGACGGTTTAGTGGCATTTCTTTAAATCCTTGGTCATCGTTGTACCGCTCTCGTGCGTTACTTAAGATAAGTGATCGGAGAATAGGAGTACCGATAACTTAAGCTAAACTTAGTTTGTATTTATTTATTCTCATAAGATTTTTCTTTAAATTCTTGAGTTCTTCACACTTACTATAAAGTACAATTGTGTCGTTATTTTGGATAAGTTTGCGGAGAATTGGACTACTTATGTTAATCTAAGTTTATATTTATTTGGATAACTTACCCATTACCGCTGTGAATTTGAAATCTCGCTTGAAATAAAGAGCTCTTTCGTATGAGGTCATGCAGCTGGATTAGGGAAAGTCAGAGGCCAATAACCAATCCGTGCCGACAAATAATGCTCGATGGGTTAACTTGGACCATCATCTGTCATTGATATCTGAAAAGTCGCCACTTTACCTATAATTATGCCTGTGTGCCACTAAACAAAACACACACAAAATCTTTCCCGTCTACCTGAATAAACTAATGGTAATATAATGTTTGTTAGTCACATGCGTTTTCATGCGACCGCCGTTTAATCAGTGTATACAAAATTTACATTAAGTCAGTCCATTAAGCAAAGCAAAAAGCTTTCAATTAAATCCGTTTAATCAGTTGTATACAAAATTTACATTAAGTCAGTCCATTAAGCAAAGCAAAAAGCTTTCAATTAAATGCGTAGTAAATTCCTTACATCAACCGTAAAACATAGGAATACATACCTTGAGAAATATGTTGCCAAAAATAAAAATTTCCTTTTTGTATAAATGCATGCAATTAACCATCACCGATCATTTCCAATTTCTTGTAGGCTTAGGATTTAATACTATAATGTTATTAATCAAGCAATTTCATATTGGCCTTGTTATTTGTCCAAGGGTTGTCGTATTGGCCCGAGGCCGTAGGCCGAGGGCCAATACGACTGCCCGAGGACAAATAACTAGGCCAATATGAAATCGCTTGATTAATGATGATATTATTATTCAACTTTCGACTGTTGGCGACTGTTGGCGGTAACAGTACAAGAACTCACTAGTGAGTGAGTTACCTTATGGCAGTTATGCGCGTTCAGGTGAAAAATCTTGACAAGTTGTTTAGACTTGTTTTAGAAATCATAATCATTTTAGCCGGTAAAACAGAATGAGTTGTATATGGGTACTTGAGAATAATTTTGAGATATATTTTTGATGTAACATAATCAAGAGTAACTAGAACTTACCTTATTTTTTGAATTCCTATTTATTTTCTTTACAGTAGAATCTAGTGAGTTATCTTAATCATGTGAACTGTGACAAAACTGCTTTAAATATCATTCCTTTTAGGCTGCAGGCAACGAGACACAAAATTGTACACATATGTGTTGATTAAGATAATACAACCAACCAAGCACACATTACACACTCCCATGCCTCGTTTAATTCTTATCCGAAATTGTTTGCAGTTCACAACTGACACTCTTGTTCGCCAATTTATTCATCCATTTTCCAGCATTTGAATCGCTATTTATCATTGCACAAGTAGTCCACACTTTCAAAATGTCTGTTAAAGATAAGTCTCATCCTTTTAATTAATCTGAGTTTCCTTGTTTTCTCATTATTTTCCTTGACAACTGCCAGAATTTCTGACAGGAAACACTTGCATTTTACACAATACCGAATAAGCGAAAGTATCATTGTAATCTATGAAGATGTGCACCCCGCTCAGTTATACTTGGTTATTACATGAACATGTTAAATGATTTTTTGTCAAAATGTGAAAGAAAAAAATGTTATCTATAACTCTGATGTAAAACAAAATGGCGTCATTTAAAAATCTAACGGAAGTGACTTCTCCGTATTGGCCCTCTCTTTTGAACCAATCAAAATGCTTGAATTCCATATTGGCCCCGTTTTTCTCGTATTGGCCCTGTTTTTCTCATATTGGCTCAGTTATGTTTTGTATTAGCTCTGTCTGTTTCATATGATGTTTGCAATTGGTCTAATACAGTGTGTAATATTGTAAAGTTGAATAATAATGATGCGTATTTTATTGTCATTATATTGTCATCAGTGGGAATAATACCAGACAAATTGTACGTACGGAGCATTCAAGTAATTGCTTTTTTTAAAGTACAGAACTATTAATAATTTGTTCTTAATGAAGATGGCCTTTCAAAATACAGTTATACATTAGTTTACGTTTGCTCAAAAAATAATATAATATAACCTGAATAGTGATTTGTCGTTGAATAAAAGCATTATTTGGAGTTTAGATGCTAAGGAATTATATCACGAGGCCGCAGTCCGAATGTTGATATAATACATCTAAACTACAAACAATGGATTATATTCAAGAGCAAATAACTGTTAAGATATATTATTTCGATTCTAACACATTATCAAGGATTATCATGTACATTCATGACGACATCCATCAAATGTTTGCCTGCTTTTTTCAAGCGCGCCACTGTGCTGTTTGACACTATGACGTAATAAATGTGACGTCAGAAAAATGAATTGTTGAATAATAATACACAATTTTCAGCCTTCTTTGTTTAATAGCAAAACAAATTGAGTCTTCAATTGCAGATATGTTTGTTTTTTTTTTATTCTACGCTATAGTATAGATAGAATCTACAAGTTATTCGTTTCTGTCGAAATAATGGGGTGACTATTGTAAACTGAAAACGGACATGAAACATGAAACCGAGCAAATAATAAAATAGTGTTTGCTTAAAACACTCTTCTTCATTGTTAACCTAGTTTTAAATCACTAGTTGACCGTCTTGTATATTCCTTTCTGCATGTACGTTACTTCTGTGTTTTATTACTGCATTTACACGTTTCCGTTTTTCCATGTAAAATGCTTTGCAGGTGACTGCCTTCTTTGGATGTGGCTTTTCCTTTTGGATGTTTTTATTTAAAAAAAAACTAATGACATGCACCGCCTGACATTAAGAAGCAAGTATAAGTTCTAGAAGCAATTTAAATGGTACTTTATGGGGAAAATAAATAACCAAAGAGATTTCTTTTTCCTTTAATCAATGTCACAGGCACTCATTTGATATTGATTTCTAACAGTAAAGTAAGGATTACATAACAATAGCATTTAAAATACTTTATGGGAAGTCGGACGGAGAGAGAATCATTTTCAGGCTGATATACCATATCAACAACAAAACTAGTTCCTGATCTACGCTATTTCAGCTTACATTAATACGCTCATTTAGCGCGCATAGAGGCAGAAGAAAAAACGTTTTATGAACAGATTGTAGATATGCAGAGCGTGTATTTCACGAGGTACTTTAGTAATCTCAATGAATTTCAAACTAGTTTTAAAGAATTTCAAAAAGTAAATAGCTATAAAGGTACAAGCCGATCCATTCAAAATTGTGTCTTTGTTTGAGAAGGTATTCTCGTGAAATTTAGTCTTAATGCTATCAACGCGAAGCCCCTTTTTTCTTTGGTGGTCTATGACATTTAGTCAGCATGGCTAAAACTGACATTTTCTTGATACACATTTATTTCAGTTTTATGACTGTGTACATAATTAATATCAAACACTATAAATATGTGAAACCATGGCCATCAGACACGTTATCGTTACATGATCAACAGAGATATAATTACGTTTCAAATGCATGCAAGATGCAGACCCGAGATTGATACAATTATCTTGATGTGTCTATTACTGCGGAGCAAGTGATAGTTTGATGTTGTAAATATTTGTAATACCACAATCAATATGACGTGATTCTGTAATAAGGAACGATATGGTTCTTGCATATTATATAATCAAATTCACGACACGATGTAATACAATTTATTTTGAAATAGACTTTCATTTTTTATTCTAAATAATCAATGGAAAAGAAATCTGGCATTGACTACAAGTGATTTTATTTGTAAAGCATCAGCATCAAAGAAAAAAAGAAAATATACAGATTCCGTAATTTTTCTCGTATTTAGGGAAACGATGCTTACGTCTAATTGAAGTTAGAATTAACTTGTTATCTAGTACAGTTTGATGGTTAGCATAAGCTAAGGTCTAATTGGTGGAAGAAATTATTCTAACAGTGATCAAAATTCTATATATTTGATATCATTCGCCCTGCCTTATAGTGGATTTTTTTTCTTCATAAAACTACCGCCCTTGTCGTTTCCGTTTCGATGAGTAAACACGTGTTATCCATGCTACAAACTCACCCTTTTAATATGTGAGCGTTCTGTGGTGAAACGTGAATGTATAACATTTCTATAACGCGTGATTAAAACGGGTCTAAATGGGATATAATGTTTTATCTATTTTTACTCGACAAATTTAAAAGACTTAAACCCTATAAAATTGTCTTAGAAATGCGCTTTTGAGACAGGCTGTAGTTTATGTACCACTTTGTTTGAATATGTCTTTCTACTGCTGACAAACTTAAATGTTTGTTTACATATAATGGGTTATTAAGACTGTTAGCCTAAACCTACTTTTTATTTCTACAAAGGAGACAATTTTACTTGTGCAAATAATGATTATATTTGATTTATTACATGTTTTTCATTGAATTATCGAAATATTAGAGAGAAATAGATCTGGTATTTTCACAGCGGAAAATTTATTGATATTTTTCAAGAAACTATAAAATGGGTGACGTTATTCAAAACATGAAATAAAAGGAAAATTTGTTTGCTTCACAAGTAAGAACAAAATATATTTCACTCATAAACACCGTATCTTAGATTTTCACTCATGAATATGCCATTCATGAAAATATTACATCTGGTGTACACTCGTCAAAGATATTTCAATCTTACTTTGAAACAAACATCCTCTATATATCTTCAGTACTTTTTATTGCGCCTGAGAAGTAACTGTTAATTAAGTCACCCTACCCTTAGTCTAACTGGGGTTGATCAGAGATTAAGACATTTCCTAAAGGTCAGTTATTAAATATTACTGGCTTGTGGTTTTAGACAGATTCTTGCATTTGAAATTTACATTTAAAAAGATGCCCGTACTTACGTGAAGTTTCTAAGTAATCTAAATCAGGCAATTTCATCTATCACGAATTATTAACATTTGCCAATAACATTGTTTTATATAAGACAATAAAGTGAAAATGTTTTCTGAAGCGGTATTGATAACAGACGACATTTTAAACTAAGGAAGCCGCTGGTACTGGAGCATCTTGTGTAGTTTGCACTTGCGCTTTCATCTTATTTATTTTGAAATATTAAGATTCAGTGCAAACATAGTTATGTGTAAATGATTTCTGAAGTATTCATTTTCCTCCAAGATACACAATTTATTTATACAATTTGTTTGGGGGGAAGTCTAAGGGATATTATATAATAAAGAAAGTAAAGTTGTTAGGTAGCGACTTGCTTTAAACTCTGTCGAAGAGTGACACCACTGCCCCAGATAACTGGACGTACCCATGGTACTCTGACAAAACCCAACATTCTCCTGTTCTATCAAAATGTAGAGAAGGTTTCTCTTTCACAAATCAGTAATGCAACACAATTCATTGCAATATTTTAATATTGATTTGTGTTGGTGGCTGTAATGAATTAAATTTTTACACCACAAATACTGTCCAGTGTTTAAAGGTTACAATAACTGGCTTACATTAACTTTAGTGTAGGTACCAAAATATCATCATTATGATAGAAAAGACAAATAAGTTAGTCATCACATCTCGATAGTTATCTTCTCACGTTAATATTCCGTTAATTGTGTATCCCTGTAGGAAGTATGCATCATTAATGTCATGGAAACTTTAACAAATATTCTAATTGAAATCTATTTTTGGTCTGAAGATTTTGTGCAATTTATGGGAATCTGCCAGTTTTCTTTACAATAAACATTAATTTGATTGGCATTCCTATTCAGAAGAAAAAGCATTTCTAAGGGTATGTATAATCAATATTTTCTTGCAAATATTATTTGATGATATACCATAGAAAGAATGTAACATAAATTCATTTGGCTTATACGATATAATCATCACTGTCGAATTAAGTTTGCGTTCGTTTTATACATTGTATTTACACCACTAACGTGTATAAATCATTAACTGCTGAAGCTAATACCACTGACCTTACAAGCCTCGCAGGCAAATAAAACAGTGCTAAAGTCTTGTTTGGTGCCAGTAAATACAGTTGAATATCGAAATCTCGAACTCGTTCATCTCAAAATTCCGGTTATCTCGAAGACATTTTCAATTCACATCCCGAAAACACGTGCAAAAATATCATTTTAAGTCGAACCTCGGTTATCTGAAATAAAACGCTCGATCCCTTGGAATTCGAGATACCGAGTTGCAACTTTAATGAAAGGTGACTTTGTCTCATTCATTATCATCATGGGGTTTTCTAGCAGCAACTCATGCAGGGATGTCAAGCATAAGTTTTACCTTGATACATTTAAATGACACAACTGAAATTTAGATAAATTTTATGTGACACTAGTCATATATATTTTGAACTTCGAAAGTGTATGCTGTTATCTTTTCCGGTAGAAATGTACGGTAATATTGCTTTAGAAACAATTGGCATCAGTTGGTGCCTTTGTGATAGTGGTAAATGTTGCTTAGGCTTATGAAAATCATAAAGCTAGCGGTAAATAGAAATTGACGATTGCTTTAAAAGAAAATGAAGTGTTTTTCTGGTATAGGCTAAAATAGTCTAAGGCAAATTCGAAAAGCATCAGCATCCATATATGTAAGGTTAACATGTCTCATGAAATATTTCTTAACTTGACAGAAAGTACCTTAAGTGAGTACGGGTTAGTACCTTATGGATATATATGTATTTGCTTTTTGATATTTTGCTGAACGTTTTCCCGCCATTTGACGTTACGTTATCAGTTTTACGTCACGTCCGTTGTTTATATTTAAGAAATAATATATCTCATCCAGTGATTTGTCGTTGAATAAATCATTGTTTGGAGTTCAGATGCGCCCTCGTGATATAATAATACGCATCTGAACGACAAACAATTTGATTTATTCAAGAGCAAATCACTAAATGAGATATATTATTTCGATTCTAACACGTTACCAAGGATTTTTAAGTACATCCTTGACGACATTCATTAAATATTTGCCCGTTTTCAATCGGTTTCTTTTACTGCGCGCCGCTATGCCGTTTGACGCCATGACGTAATAATTGTGACGTCAGAACAGTGATTTGTTGTATACTAATCCACTGTTTTCTGCCTTCTTTGTTTAATATGAAAATGAATCGGGTCGTGTTAGAATTGTAAATGAATTATCCCGATGAAGGCGTTACCCGAAACGTTGATGAGATAAAAAAAATAAAACTATACATAAAAACTTTTATACGTGTTGTTGTTGAAATACCTATCGCACTAACTTGACAGAGAAACCTTCAATTTTAGAAATATTTCGCGGAAGCGTAAAATGAATTCAGTTTATAAACTGCTTCTGCTAATGTTTCAATCAAGTACGAAGACAAATTCTGTATTAAATATCTGTTTGTAACTTGTTAGAGAAATGTCGGCATTTCTCAAAACAATCAGATCTACTGTGTATAGTAACAACTGATAAAAAACATAAAAACTTGCAAAGTACTTTTTTGAAAATTAGAAAAAATTGACATTTTCTCCATACAGTGTTCAGTGGCTTTGGTTGGTGTATTTCAATTTGGCAGTATTAATATTGCAAGATCTTGGTTATATATATTTAGCGAAAGTTTACATTTGTTAAAGTGACTTATATTTTGAACATTGAATACTGCTTAAGCCGGTGCTAGGGGGCGTGGGCAGTGTTGCATTTTCCATTACTGCTCATGAACAGACTCAATCAAACCGGGTCTGCAATTTTCACTGTTTGCATTGTTCTCGGTGCTTCCGAGGGATCTACTTTCCAGATTTTATTTATAACTACCTCTTAGTTTCCTAAGGCATTTTTTCTGTGTATTTTTCATTTCATGTTACATTAAATGCCTGTTGGACAAAATGCTAAGAAGGAAGGATACCTTTATGTTCTTTCTGCTTACATAATCTATTATTCTGTGCATCACATGGTTTGTCCTTAACAGAAATGTTTTAATTCCATTTGAAAACATTGGAATTAATGTACTTACCATCTTTGAAATATTTGTATAAATGCCAGACTGAAACGATGACAGTCTGTTAATACTTAGGTGGCAAAATATTTAATTTATTTCTCTTTAAAAACCAAAAAGAGCAATACCGAAATACGAATGGTCAGCATATACAGGAAGTGTTTTATTTGATGAATTACTAGCTTTCCCTTAATTATTTATCTAATGACAAATTAAAAAAGACAGGACTTAGAGTGCCATGCTTAGGGATAATAGTGTTCCTCTAAAGCCGGTGCAAGTGTGTGTGTGAGGGGTGGGGGGTGGGATGAAGGGGATTAAGGTGGCTAGAAGAGTTGCATATTTCATTATTCCCCACGAACTCTATTGAACCGAGTCTGCTATTTCTTTTCTTGGTTACATTCTATGCTTCCCAAAAAAAATTCCCATAGGTATTACAAGAATACATTTGGATTTCATTGGATTTCATTGTCAGTACAATACAAGGCAAATCAGTAGACATTATTATTATAACGAACGAAAATTGATTGATCCGTTCTAGATCGATCGAATCAATATAAAATGTTTTAGTATAAAATAAAAGAAAATGTAAAAAAAAAAAAAAATCTATAGGCCTATGGAAAATGAAAAAGAAACGAAACTCGGCAATGGATGCTTTAGAATATTTAACCTGTCTGAAAAAATAAAAAGATTTTAAACGTTTTTTTTTAGGTTGAGAGCTTGAACAAAAAGCAGGATGCTCTTTTCCATATGAAAATGCATCAACATTCACTAGTAGGCTAGTATAGATTCTATTTTCATTCTCACTAGTTGACAAACAATGCCCCAGGGAAATTCTATTTTTTCTAGAGAAAGATAAGATCTAGTAGTCAGATAGAGGACACAATAATAGATTACCAGCTGATAATGAGAAAATGTACTGGGACGATTGTACTTTCGGGTTATAAGGTGACCATTCAGGCGTTTTATATAGATCTAGTAGGCAAAATGTGAATCAAAATATCGAGGGTTTGTTTATTGTTTAAGAATAATATATCTCATTTTGTGATTTGTCGTTGAATAAAACCATTGTTTGGAGTTCAGATGCGAAGGAATTATAGATATAATACAACTAATAGATCTACGCATTTGAACGAAAAAAAGATGATTCTAATCAACGACAAATCACAAAATGAGATAGATCTATATTATTTCAATTTTAACACGTTACAAAGGATTTTTAAATACAACATAGACGACATCCATCAAATATTTGCCTGTTTTCTGCTGGGTTTTTTTTTTTCAGCGCGCCGCAGTGGCTTTCAACGCTATGACGTAATAATTGTGACGTCAGAAAATGAATTGTTTTGGCTGTGACTGAAAACAGATCTGGTGCGCCTGTGATATATTACAGTATCAAGCAATTTGAACGAAAACTACCTTAAATGTATATATTTTGTAACCATGGTGATACTAACCCTAACCGTTAGTCAGTATATTATACATAATATACACTAAATGTGTGCGGACATGTAAAAATGCGTAATTTTGCCGTGCGATCCAAATGAATAATCATTCCGGGCATGCGCAGAACGGCTGCATCAAATCTGTAATGAGAAAAATCGAATTGTTTTATATTCTCATATGCTTGTCTCTGTTGAAACACACTTACGTTAGAATGACGTCGCGTTAACGTGCGGTAACGTCAAAGGTTTTGTTGCGACCAAGAAAGAGCGCTACTATATTTTATTTACTATTTTAGATTAAAGGCATAGAGCTATTAGAATTGAAATAATTCATAGCAAAATCGTGTTTTAACACTATTTATACACTCGGGCGGTAATACGTCGTACAAATAATTCCACTCGGGTTGCGCCCTCGTGAAATTATTACGCCCGACGTATAACCGCCCATAGTGCATAAATAGTGTTAAAGCACTCTTTTCCTGTAAATAATTTCTGAAATAACACATGTAGATTAATATAATTAAGAAATAATAATCTCATTTAGTGATTTGTCGCTGAATAAATCATTGTTTGGAGTTCAGGTGCGAAGGAATTATACCACGAGGGTTTCTTTCCAGCGCGCCGCTATGCCGTTTGACGCTTTGACGTAATAATTATGACGTCAGAAAAATGAATTGTTATATAATAATTCACTGTTTTCAGCCTTCCTTGTTTAATAGGAAAATGAATCGGATCGTGTTAGAAATTTAGGCCTATATAATTTTCAGCCTTCTTTTTAGAAGGAAAATGAATCGGGTCGTGCTAGAATATCTAACAATATTTTCGCGCAAACCCTAAATATACTGACTAAAACTAGACGGAAATTAAACTAATCTGAGTAGCCTACTGATGAAGACAAAACTTCTTGTTAGTAGGACCTACTTTATAACTTCTCTCTATCTACAAAATTACTCCGTCGTTTATATGACTGAAAAACTGTTGAAAAAGACGTTAAACCCGAACACACACACACACAAAATTACTACCTCTAGTGAAGTAGAATCTACTGCAGTGATTTGCATTTGGAACTTTAAAATATTCTCTTGGAATTACATTGATTTACGATTCATCTCAATATGCTCTGGAGAAAATTGCAATCTAAAGTGCATTTCAATTTAAGAAGAAAGTGAAATTAAAAAAAGAATCTGACATGCATTAGATCTAGTATCTGTAGTTAGTTTGGGAATAATTGTGAATAATTGTGGGAACACGTAGTGGAATAAAAGATATTAGAACGAATAAAATAATTTTAGAAATTAGTGAAGGTGCTAAGAAAGTTTCTTCCAAGCATTTTGTGCATAACCTTAAGAAATAAACCATCGGCTAGCTGTACGTTTACAAATAGACTCCCGCAGAAAATCATACGACAATTACAAGCATTGCTGAGAAAAATAACGTCAATTTTTCTTCGCACTAATGTCATATTCTTTTTGCGCTAATCCTGGTACAATGATAATTTTATTTACCTCTACTGAAAACCTTCTCTTAGAGCTGCCCATAACTAAAAAGTGTAGGTTGTTTAAGGTAAAACTTAAACTTCAGTCATATATAAAGAACGTTTTGTAAATGCCTACGTATTTTAGGTCTAGTGTGAAATACATTCTACAGCTTATAATTATCAATCTCATTCTCACCGCCACAAAGGCAAAAGAGAAAAGAGGAACAAAGTCCTGTTTAAGACTGAGCGCAAAGCTACTGGTACCATTTTACACGTCTTTCAGTATGAGTCAGCCGTGGGTCGAACCCACAATATCCCGCACCCGAAGCCAACGTTTTACCGTTAGGCTATCGGGGTGCTTGAAAGAAAACATTGAACTACAATTCTACAGAACACGATCTAAAATGTATTGCAAAGGGCAAAACAACATTACAAGACATAACAGAAAGGAAAAATAAAACGTAGTTAACTGACAATTTGCTAAAAAAAATACTATAATTACTTTTAGAAACATATAAACTCATCGATTAAAGCAATCATCGAAACATAACTGGTCTAGATGATACAAGTGTTTTCTAATAACTAAAATGCCTATTCAGATTATATAAATTGGCAAACAGTACTAGTATTCAAATAGAGATGGCTAGTTCAACAGAAGGTAAACCAGTCACGACTGAAAAACATACTGACTTCTCGAGTGCATAACCAGAGTTGAAAAAATATAAGAAATTGTACGTGAAATTACATCTACGATACTAAAATAACACAACACCACAATAAGCGGTTACAATTTATGTTTAATTTCATGGAATTGTTACTAAATCCATCAGAATACAAAGCAATAACTGTACAACAAATAAAGAAATTATATTCAGACATGTTATTTTATGGTGCATTGACCCTAGTAATTAGCCCTTTTAAGGGATTTACACTTGGCGAAGTCCTTAGAAACGGAAGTAATTTTTTTTCTGAATTTGAAATTTGTGCAAGTCTTCTGCTATAAACTAATTTTGGATGATTATTGACACGCAAACGGAACCTTACATAGAAATAAATGATCACTAGAAAATCACTAGACTTTAAATGACAGATAAACAAATTGCCGATATCTATGTCTGATATAAATCACTAGTACTTTTCTTTAACATTTGGCTAATTTTGTAGCAGGAAGTAGCAGCTGTAGACATTACCCAAAGGGATCACATTATTTAATATCCATAAACACTACTCAAAGAGGGCACCGTGAAGCAAAATCTGTAACCACTACTCAAAGAAGTACCGTGAAGTAACAGTTATAACAATTACTCAAAGAGGGCACCGTAAAGTAACAGCTGTAACTATTACTCAAAGGGGGCACTCTGAAGTAACATCTATAAACTCTACTCTGAGAGGACACCCTGAAGTAACACCCATAAATGAAGTAACCACCTTTCAAAGGGACCACCTTGAAATTGTAGCATAATCACTTCTCAAGGAAGCACCCTGAAGTAACATCTGTAACCACTGACTAAAGAGACAACCATGAAGAAGCATCTATAAAATACTACCCAAAGAGGGTATAACAGCTATAACCATAACTCAAAAAAGGCCACGCTGAAGTAACAGCTATAACCATTACTCGAAAAAGGCCACGCTGAAGTAACAGCTATGACCATCACTCAAAGGGGTCACGCTAAAGTTACATCCATAAACACTACTGAGAGACGGCCCCTTGAAGTAACAGTTATAACCACTACACAAAGAAGTACCCTAAATTAGGAGCTGTAACCATTACTCAAAGAGGCCACTTTAAAGTAACAGCTATAACAACTGCTCAAGGGCGGATACCTTGAAATAATAGACATAAGTACTACTGAAAGGGACACAAACTCTTCTCAATAGATCACCTAGTAGAGTAACAGCTATATAAACTTTCCTCAATAGATCACCTAGTAGAGTAACAGCTATATAAACTCACTCTTCTCAATAGATCACCTAGTAGAGTAACAGCTATATAAACTCTTCTCAATATATCACCTAGTAGAGTAACAGCTATATAAACTTTTCTCAATAGATCACCTAGTAGAGTAACAGCTACATAAACTCTTCTCAATAGATCACTAAGTAGAGTAACAGCTATATCTTCTCAATATACACCTAGTAGAGTAACAGCTACATAAACTCTTCTCAATAGATCACCTAGTAGAGAAACAGCTATATAATCCCTTCATAATAGATCACCTAGTAGAGTAACAGCTATATCAATTTTTCTCAATAGATCACCTAGTAGCGTATCAGCTACATAAACACATTCTTCTCACTACATCACCTGGTAGATTAACAGCTATATAAACTTTTCTCAATAGATCACCTAGTCGAGTAACAGCTACTGTATATATACTCTTCTCAATAAATCACCTAGTAAAGTAACAGCTACATAAACTCTACTCAATACATCACCTAGTAAAGTAACAGCTATATAGACTTTTCTAAATAGATCACCAAATCGAGTAACAGCTACATAATTTTCTCTCAATAGATCACCTAGTCGAGTAACAGCGACTGTATATAAACTCTTCTAAATAAATCACCTTGCAGAGTAACAGCTATATAAACTCTTCTCAATAGATCACCTCGTAGAGTAACAGCTATATAAACTTTTCTCAATAGATCACTTAGTAGAGTAACAGCTACATAAACTTTTCTCAATAGATCACCTAGTCGAGTAACAGTGACTGTATATAAACTCTTCTCAATAGATCACCTAGTAGAGTAACAGCTATATAAACTCTTCTCAATAGATCACCTAGTAGAGTAACAGCTATATAAACCCTTCACAATAGATCACCTAGTAGAGTAACAGCTATATAAACTCTTCATAATAGATCACCTAGTAGAGTAACAGCTATATAAACCCTTCATAATAGATCACCTAGTAGAGTAACAGCTATATATACTTTTCTCAATAGATCACCAAGTCGAGTAACAGCTATATAAACTCTTCTCAATAGATCACCTAGTAGAGTAACAGCTATATAAACCCTTCTCAATACATCACCTAGTAGAGTAACAGCGATATATTCTAGGATTATTTAGCGATGGTAGTTCTTCGTATCTGCGTTTCTTTTTTATAGATTAGTAAAAGTTAACGTATATAAAATAATGTTAAAAAAAACAAAATTTGTAAAAGACGATGTCATTATATCAGTATTCTAGGCATACTTCATGCCAAGTTTTCTTCTTTATTTAGCTTGTGTAATAGATATGTTATGTAGACTGAAAAAAACAGTAAGTGAATGACTCAATCGTTACAGACATTTTTTCGTTTTATTATTGATTTGGTTCTTTATTTCGTGATTTTTGTGTTGTCAAAAACATATATACATTTTTCATTATCAGTATTACCAAGCGCACTATGTAAAACTGTCAGTTTAAAAGGTGGTCAAATTACCACCAGACTGAAAAAGAAACTTTCAATAATTATTCATGTTCCATGAAATTGAAACGGTAAAAGATGTCTACTCGTATAACTTGTCGTTTCCGGATCAGGATATTTTTCTATTGACATAAGTGAGAAAAAGACAACTTTGAAAGTGTTGCTTAGCTCGAGAGAGACGATAAAAGAACGCGTCTAATAGTCACAGTAAAATGCTTAATTTCTTTCAAAATTGGTATTACATCTATCATTTAGTCAGGAATCGCGCTAGCCATGGAAATATGATTTAAAGCTGCCACTTCAGGTTGTTACTTGAGAATATGTTAAAATGTCTTAAGCTTAACACAAACAAAATCCTTTTCACTGGAGCAGAATGCATATTGTTTGGTCAGAAGACGAGAATAAATATAGAAAAGCTACAGTTTTAAATTCATGATTTAATCCATTTTAGCTCGATTGTGATGAAAGGTTAAAGCTTATTTGAACCACTCTCGAGTCCGCTTCCTGTAAAAACCAGTACTGGTGTCATATGAGAGGTCATGGTCGTGATCCTAGTGGGGCTCGAAACCACGACCCCCGGGTTGAGCGGCCGACACCTTATCCACTAGACCACCGCATTGATTAAATATTAGATGTTAAATATTAACATCAAAACACTCTTCCAACTAATAACATGACACTGAGTTCAGGAAAATGTATACGTGCAATTAAGTTTGCAAATTACGGGGGTATATTATTTGTAGAAAGGAGCTGTACAATTACAATATACTAAATCATATAAGTGGTTCGTTAAACCGTAAAACTGAATTAATCTTTAACCAAAATATTGCTTAATGTCACTTTACAGAAATGCTTTACAATTATGGCTGTCAGTTGCAGCGTTTCTGTTTTAGATATAACAGCGGGGAAAACAACGTTTTTTTTCCTATTATGGAAACAAACCGACAACTACGCTGTCCCTTGCTACGAAAAAGCTACCAAAATAAATAATTGTATATCGACAGAAAAATGTTGTTTACCAAACAAACATTTGTTAAATATTAGGTTTTATTGTATAACCACTTGACTTTTCGTTATTTTAAGACAGAAATACATTTTTAAGTGGAATTAATTGAAACTCTTTCTCTAAAATTGATGCTACGCAATTTAAATGCTTCTGGTTTTTTCTAGAATTAATCCTTTCTTGAAACTTCACATACGAAAAACGTCAATATTTATTCACCCTACAGATCTTATTGGCTATAGCTTTAGGTCTCTCATTTGATTTTACCAAATTATGCAGTTCAAGTATAGCCAAATTAGAGCTACAATCAATTTGCAAATTGTTTTAGATTGTTAACTTGTCAGCATAAAGAATGAAAACATAAGGTATTTTTTCTGATTCATCATTGAGTTTCCGAAGGTGAATGGCATTAATTTCTTTCTTGAAAATTGATATTGCTTATATCATTTATTACTTACTGAATCATTTGAAATATTCATGTCAAGATTTTATGACGTTATGATTGAAAAGCAATTCCTGAAAAGTTAAAATATACGTGTCAATCTTAGCACTAATTATTTAAAAAATGATGATGTTTACTTCCGAAAAGGACAAATGTGCACTATAGCAACTGAAGTACGTATTGATTGCTTTTTACTAAAATGATTTTCATTTCATCATAAAATACATACCTGCTTTTAGTATTTAATGAATGGCTATATATAACTACGTTTGTAATTACAACTTGTAATCTATTATAGGATGTACTAGCGGGAAATAAACCAACAAGTACTCCCGCCAAGAAGCCCCCGAGCCCATCCCACAAACTGGACGTGTGATACAAATATAAAAATATAGTTTAGTGTGGAAATGCTATTGTGTAGAAGAAAGACATTTTGTGGCCAAAGATTACTGGAGTTCGTACAAAGCAACTTCGTGTAATGCAAGTCTGTAGGAAAATTAACTGAACTGTTTGACCAGCTTGATATTTTTCTAAAATTCAAGTACTGTAATAAGTCAAGATCATCTTCGAAAACTGACACCGCGAAAACTTCACCAGCTGAGTCTTTCCAAGATAACGGGGAAATATTGGTCTCTGGACAATGCTTGCTTAAAATATATGACTAAATGAACTGCTTTATAATCTTAACCTGCCTTTCACAGAATTATTCAAAACAATTTCAGATTTTGATATTTTGAAAAAAAAAAAAACCCGAAAACAGCAAATTTTCGATTATATAAATTCAAATACTTCTAAGGCTTGTCGACTCTTAGTTTGTAAAAATAGATTAATAACTTTGTTCAAATAAAGCTGGAAGAACCATTTCTAATACTATAAGAAGCAAACAAAACAAAACAAAAAATATAAAATAAAAAACTAATATAATGATATAACAGTAAGACTAGTTTGCTTTTGCATAAACAATAAAAAAAAAACAATTCATTTTTGAGATCCCCAGCAAAACAATCATTCTGAATATAAGCAAAGAAGTTCATTTCGCGATATTCTTTGACGAAAACGTATCTCGTATAAATCAATTAGTGTCAGACCATTTACGAAAATGCCGTTTTGTTTTATTACATATCTATGGTTAAGAACACTTGTAATGTGTGTTTTATGTAAATTGCATTAGTTAGATTTCCATTCTAGGCTGATTTAGTATTCCTAGACGAACGTTGCGACATTTTTTTGACATTACTTACCCTTAACTATTTTTTTCTATGTTTCTAATAAAAGTTCCATTGGAGAAACGATACCATGAAAGGACATGAAATATGCAACATCATGTCCCTGGAACTCACTTTTTTCACGTTTGTATTCAATGCAGTCTATAAGAAAATTGTTTAAATCATGGAGCGCAACAGCGAAATAACAGCATGCTCGGTTTGACTGAGTCTGTTCATGTGTATAATTAAAGATAAAAGTACTACGGACAAAACCACACATTTAGTCTAGTATGGATCCTTCTCTGGTCTTATCAAGATATATTCCTTTCACTGACATAGTTTAAAAAAAAATGATTTTAATCTGATTTGGTCACAACCTGCTTTTCAATAAAGTTTGAAATTCTTGTTAATAGGGACTCGGTTTGATTAATTTTCTTTATGACAGGTAACGACATGTGTGGAAACCTTAACACCCGGGTAAACTGTCTCGATTGTTTAAAATATCTATAATTTTGAATTCCGCTACAGAAACCACGGGAAAATGTCTTTATTGCCGAGGCGGTCAAGGTTCGATTCCCGACGCGGTCATCTTTTCTTCTTGATTTGGAATTTTTGTACATATTTTAGAAACAAAAACTCATATTCTAAAGACATATCATTTTAGCAAAATCAGGAGGTCAGTGCCTTTAAGACAAAAATGAGCTTTAATACAGTTAGAGGATTTTAAAATAAATATTGATCTTACCCCCGACATATTGTTTAACGTAATGGATTGGATGGTAAGTTTAAACTTTTTGTCCTTTTCGGTGAAAAGTATATAAGATTCTTTCACTGGTTGTAGGTGCAGATGGGAATTTCCAGCCTCGAGGGTAACTGTTTAGGCGGTAACGAGGTTCCTACCGAGTAACCGCCTAAACAGTTACCCGAGAGCCGGATATTCCCATCTGCACCTATATGAAGTGACGGGATCTTTTTCTTGCATACTGATATCAAGAAATAATAATAAAAATAAAATCAATCGAACGGCTTTCTTTTTAGAAACTTTTCTTAAAGCAGCGTATTTAAACAAAGCGCGGGAAAGCAACGTCCGTAAACAGGAAAGACGTCATGACGTTTCAAAGACAAATAACAATGTTTCGTTCCGGTTTTGTTTTATCAGTTGCAGCGTAACGTTATGTATTTTTGATAAAATAACGTGTTTTGATTCGAGAAATATACTATCAGGAAAAAGAGGAACTGTCAAGGTATTGGATTTTTATTCCGTTTCTTGAAATAAAATATAAATAACTACATAAATCTTCTACATATATATACGTCATTTAAAGCACGAGAGTCATCTTACAACCCGGGGTGTAAGATGGATTTTTCCAGCACCGGTAAAAATACCGGAAATCCCCGTCTGGTATGCAAGAAATTCTTTTCTTGCAGATTCTGTTAAGGATTTTAACAAAGTAATAATTATCTGAAATTGCGTCTGCCAACAGTGTTAGGGTAATTTTGCTGGCAAACTTCACGTAAATTTTGATGTATATGCGCAATACAAGAAGATGAAAATGAAATATAGCGATATTCTTTTGTCTGTCGTCACCTTAGGTTAATTGTGTTACTATTCTGTAATTGTATTGCAACACAATTTCTAAATGTGAACATCCTCTTTATAACGCTGTTGATCATAAATCTAACGATGTTATCTTTTTAGATTAATAGATTATTTCGAGGTAATTGCAGGCGTCAGAAATACAAGTTATATGCTCTGTGAACTATCTACTGAACACGTTAAATACATTTATTTAATAATATTTTTACGGCTTTCTGACAGTTACAATTACCATAAAATACTTGAAAGGCAAGTCAGCCTTTTACGGAAAACCTTACAACTATAGATCATATTGTTTTATCATTTATGGTGGATTATTGTTAATAACGCATAAGAAAAGGGTTAGTTACTTTTTCTATTATGTTGCGCTTAAAAACGTTATATGGGTTTCCTTGGAAATTCATGTTGAAGTAAAGTTAATGCGACATAATTAATTAATTTTCCATTCATCCTTTTGTTGGCGGGGCGGAGGAGGGAGAAGAGTGGGTATGTCTAGATTGACATAATTAAGGCCATATGGGTATTTTCCAGCTGTCTGATGGTTTAGGAAGGAAGACCCCATGTGCCCTCCGAGCATTGTTCCATGTATTAGGCGGGCACCTAGGTAAAACCACCGACCCTAGGCGAGATTTCAAACCTGGATCGATGGAGGGCAATTGTTTCGAAGTAGGTGCCAACTTGAAGTAACAATTCGAACCACTATTCAAAGAGGCCACCTTGAAAGAGAAGTAAACTCACTACTCAAAGGAGAACCCTGTACTGTAGGTTATCACACCTGAGGTAACACATGTCAAGTTTTCGTCAAATACATTGTTAAGGCACATTATACAAAACTGTCAATTTTTGAAGTTCGTCAAAAGACCCCCGGGGGTGAAAAAGAAGTTTTCGATACTTATTCTTGTTTCATCTAAATAAAAGCAGTCAAATAATATCTTTACAATGTCCTTGTGTTAGACATGCCAGCGGGTAAACGTCTTTTTTTCTATTATGGAAACAAACCAAATCAGACTTGACGACTACACGAAACATGCTATTGGCTAAAGCTTTAGTAAACATTACGCTTTATAGTAAATCTACTTGACGTTTCGTGATTTAAATGACTGTTAAAACAGAAATACGTTTTAACGTGGAATTAATTGAAACTCTTTCCTGAAAATTGATGCTACGCAATTTAAAGGCTTTTAGTTTTGTCTAGAATTAATCCAAGCTAGAAAATTCACGTGCGAATAAGGTCAATATTTATTCATCATGCATGTTTTATTGGCTATAGCGATATGTCTCTCATTTGATTTACCAAGTTAAGCCAAATTACAGTCAATTTGCAAATATTTTAGAGTCTAAGGAATAAAAACTATAAAATATTTTCTCTGAATCATAACTGAAGAGTTTGAAGTTAAAAGCAGTTAATCCCCGTCGCTTATATTACTCGTTATTTACCAGTCATTTGAAATATTAATGTCTAGATTTTATGACCATTTATAAAAGCAACGCCGTCCTTAAAAGTCAAAGAACAAGTGTCGATCTTAGTACCGCTGCCAATGACACACTCGTTGAAGCCTTTTTCATTACCCTTTACTGAGATAAGCCAGAGAAAAAGTCCAGAAAACACTTATTTTAATCATGTTGACAAATCGTTTTACAACACCATTGGTAAACGATTTATGTAACTGCCACTAAGGACCGACGGTTGCAAGTATGGATCCTTCAGATATTATCAAAATATATTACCTTCAATAACATAGTTTAAAAAAAGTGTTTTATTTTGTCTGATCTGGCCACAACCTGAATTTTGATAAGTTTAAAACTTTTTGTTCATTTGGGGAGATCACAGCACCTACCCTTACCGCGGTTTAAGCGAAACTCTTTGATTGAACCCAAAGTACCAGAAAAAGGCATATTTAAGAAGTAATAAAGCAAAATGAAAGCAGACTCGGTTTGAATGAGTCTATTTATGAAATTTTAAACAAGGAAATGAAATATGTGGCTGGGAATAGATATTCCGGCATTTATGTAGAAGTCCTTCGTATTAAGATAAAAATAGTCTTTTAATACTATAAGGATGATTTTCGTCCGGACACATGAATTTCCGTAATGGAATACGTCGTATAGTTAAATAGTAAACTACTCTCACTTTTCGGGGGAAATTAAATTTTCTTATATCATATGAGCCACGCCATGAGAAAACCAACATAGTGCATTTGCGACCAGCATGCATCCGCGCAGTCTGGTCAGGATCGATGCTGTTCGCTAACGGTTTCTCTAATTGCAATAGGCTTTGAAAGCGAACATCATAGATCCTGACCAGACTGCGCGGATGCGCAGGTTGGTCTGGATCCATGCTGCTCGCAAATGCACTATGCTGGTTTTCTCATGGCGCAACTCATATAGCTTAAACAGAGCTGATTCCATCTTTAATTTGTTTTGTCGGTTATTTTGCATGCAAACGTCAAAGGAATTTTGATGTATCAGCAACTTGCAGACGATAAATCCGTGCTATGTTTACGCCTGTCATCATCTTTAGTTAACTGTATTACTATCGTGCAATTGTATCGCAACACATTTCTAAATTATAACGATGTTAATAATAAATATAACGATGCTATCTTAATAGATTAATAGGTTTTCAGTTATTGCACGTTATAAAAGTAATATGCATTTACTTTAAAGATGTTTTAACGACTTTCTGACAGTACCAATGACCATAAAATACTTGGAGGGCAAATAAGCTTTCACGGAAAACCTAATAACCCTAAATCATATTGCCTTATCTTTTCTGGCGCATCATTTGTAAACACGTATATGAAATGATGAGTTAAATTGATGTTAACAAGTTTTATCGGTATTTACGAAAATTTATCAGTTCTTTAATATGTTGAATAAAAAATAAGGTAATGGTAGAATATGTCTATCTCGGTTCCTTTTTTGCGGCTTGCGGTGTCCGTGTGTGTGTATGGCTGAAGCACTGTTACAGATATTGGGCGGGCACCTGCGTACACTCACCCCGTATACCTACCCTCTCTCTCTCCGAACATGCCAAAATACCTGGCAAAATACGACGCCACGTCTAGCAAAACACATTAGCTAACTAAAAATATTTGCTTTAATGTAGTAAATCAACACTACCCAATATTTGCATATATACCCATATTTATGTCATTATGTCCAAAAAATAAATTGTGCCATTTTAGGTACTGATCGGCAGCAGAGAACCTCTGAAAATTAACTGGGTCACAAGGATACAATGAATTGATTAAGAACAGATAATGGGAGATAATTTATACAGTAGTTACAAGTTCGCTATTTAAATCATTATTGTTACTGAGAGAATTTGTACAGATATAATTATCAGCACCATAACAAGATAACTGGCTACTTAGCAATATTTAAATACTACAAAGATATACATGGCCTATATGTTATAGCACCATGGGAACCATTCCGAACTAAAATGTGTGACAAAACATTTTACTTCGCATTTCACGCTACTAAAATGAATTAGAATCTATATTTGCAAAGTTACAGCCAAGATTGTCCACCCTTTTTCCTTACAAGGCTTTTACTGGGTGAATTAAATGTTTCAAGCAATTCCCATATCAGCGGTTTTTCTGGGGGTTTTTTACATCATTTTTCACAAAGCTGCCAAACTGTTCATTAACAGGAAAGTTAAAAGAGGCCAATTTCTTTCATTACAATTTATTAACAAAGAAATAGGTTAACCAATCTCCCATAGTGTATTTTCTTTCCTCACAAGACTTTTAGTTTAATTAAACGTTTCAAGCAATTCACGTATCTGAGGTATGAAGTTTTTAATGTAAATTTATATGCCGATAAATCATATTCCTATTAAACTGATGTTCATTTCGTTTGGCCTACGTTAGCATGTATCAAAATAACAAGTATGTACTTGCCTTTGCAAAATAAGAACAAACAAGTACGTAAGTTGCTGCAAGATGCAGCAAAAGGAAACTCCGCGCCAAACAAAGCAGTGTATGTAGTACTGATAGAACAGGAGATGATATAACGATACTTGTGTCTTTGTTGTAGACCCTAGGCAAACAAGACATTCTGATCGGGTTTCATGAATGTTGGAGAAAAACATTGTCTTTATAGTACGAGCAGGATTTTTATTGTTGTATTTAGTGACCTTATTATTGACTGATCATGACCCATATGCGAAATTAAATAATAAGTTTCGGTATATGGAGTGAAATGTATTGTATACACAAGGTTGTTCTTAAATTGAGACTTACGTAGTATTTCATTCGATATGACTAAGTTTCAAACTTAGCTCAGACATGTCAGATGTTATCAAGACCATTATTCTGATAAAATGTCTTATCAGGAATATGGGCTTAATATGATACTTTCAAGTTAAACGATGAGGAAAGACTAAGATGTACAATGAACGAAACACAACAAACATCATTTTATCCCGCCTAGGGACGTGAAACTCACAGTTTAAAAGGAACAAGAAAATTATAACCCAAGTGTTATATGTTGACGATTACGTTGGTGTATTTACTTAGAGGGTATTGTTGTTGTTGTTGTTTTCTTCACCTCCTCCTTAGGAGAACAGCTTCTGAATACGCAGCAATGAATATTGACTAAACAGTTCACTACTTTAAACACCTCTACCGCTTTATACAGTCATATACTGATCAACTGGTATTTTGGAAGAACAAACGGTCAATGTTGTGCAATCAGTCACCTCTCAAGAAGAACCATTATTCTAATATTGCTAAAGAATCTACACTGAGATAATTAGAGCAAGGATACTTTAAAATTCAAGTCACCTTGGTTCAAAGGCCAGTGTTTTGCCTCATTGTTAGGTGACAATTGTATAAGGTTTGACTATAATTATGCATATCAAACATCAAACACATAAATACTTAACTTAAAAAATAATCAAAGTATAAGACTAAAAATATAAGACACTGTTTATGGATGTTTGTGTTCCATACGTACGTACTGTGTTATAAGGTTGGTGTTAATTACCAAAAGAGTAATGTAGTATGCTTAAACAAAATAATATCCCTGTGGTTAATATGTGCATTTTTACACTCGGATTTCAAATATAATGTGTTAATTAAAATGCTGATGATATTAGTAATAACTATGAGGTTATATACTCTAGTTGTTAATAACACACAGTACTAACTTTCTATTGTTGTTAAATATGGATGACATTATTTATTTCTGAAATATCAAGGAATAATACGCATTTTAATGTTACACAATTTCAGCTTTCGTATGTTTAGAGCAAAACATTCGGTACAGTACTTATACCGGTTAATAAATACAAAAACACAGGTCTCCTTTGTCTTCTTTTTTTTTCCTGTTAATTTTCATTTTCTTATTTTAATAATTATATTTAACAAAGATCCAAGACTTACTTAAATAGATACAGTTTATTCAAATAAATAATTCAGAAACATCATTGATTTATTACATCCCTTTATCATTTATTTTATTTCTAATTAAGAGTTTTCTTTTGGAAACCTATAACTTTCTAAAAGTAGCGCGGTTTTTTAAGTAGAAAATTTGTACCCCACATTTGGCAGGTGTACATCGATTGTATTGTTTACGTAAACGTCACTTCCGTGATTCCATAGATCTATAACGTTACTTATTTTATGTATTTGTTAGCCAGAATAATTGCAAAACATATAATCTAAGAATTGTGCATGTGACTTGATAAAGGTCCTGGGCCGAAACGTTGTCGCAATGAGTGATAATAAAAGTTATGAGAAAAAAAGTGTTATGTATTTCTTATATATGAAACCTCTTGTGTATAACTTGGTTATATACAGTACTACTAAAATTAACACAATAAAAAGGTTTTAAAATTAGCATAAATTAACTTTAAAAAGCAGTATCCGGAATTTCGTTAGAATAAAAAGTCTATACCAACTATCATAAAAAATAAATGTGGCAAAAAACAGTGCCAACAATATAATTAATCAATATTTAAAATAAAATAGAAAATGAAGGTAACCTTCTTTCTAGCGCATTCATCAAATTCTGAAAACGAAAGTAATTTTCAAAGTGATGTCCGACACAAATTGCTTTCTTTTCTGCACTTTGATTTCTTTCCTGCTTCTTTTTTCTGGTGAAACTTATTTTTCTCGTTTGTGTTGTTTAATCTTAAGCCATTATCATTGGCCAGATCACACATTTAAAATAAAAGTTTGAAATTTTGCAAATCGAAAGTAAAAATTCTTCACTTACGGCATACACTGCACACTGCACTCACAAAAGCCATCACAAATAAATGTGAGGCAAAACTTAACTATACATGTACTTATTTCGTCATATCATTTTACTGTTTAAAACGAAAATATTTCAAAGATAAATTAAAATTACATTTTATTAATATCACTTGCAGTTCGAAAATAGTGTGTGATACTAAGAATATTGTAACTGGGGACAAAACGTAGAATGTGTATATAACAGCATGTAGACTACAATGGACCCTTATTTTGCTGAACAGGTCTGCACTGTTCGCCATTCAGTCAATAGGTTTTAGGTAAGCATTCTTATAGACAATAAATTGCACTGTCCAATTGAAATAGCAAGGGTTTGTAACGTAACACAACACGAGTCTAAACGTTTTTGATGTTTATTTACACAGTAGAATATTGCGTACATAACTTTCATAATTCATTTTGTAACTTCTTAAGTCTGATCTTAACAACTGTCATATCTAAAGCCTAACTTAATCTTAATATCTACGAGACCCATTTCCTAGGTCTCGGTCCGGACAACCGCCTAAACCTGGTCTGTCTTAGTCCCTTTCTGACCATTCGAGATATCTAAAACAGCAATATATAGCGATTCTCTAACATCAGTTATATGCACTAACTGACAATTTGACGTATAAAACGTGAGGGTTTGATATAATAAACAATTACATAAATGCATCATACATCAACTTGACAGATGTGGAAAGCTTATTGAAGTACTTCCTGACCTAAAACAACTTAAACAAATAAAATAATCCTTGATTATTTTACAGGTTAAACATAAAATATAGTCCGTAAACGAAACAAACGCATACATGGCTTCCATGATTTAGATGGAAAACAAAGTTATTTAAGCCCCATTTTAATATTCAAATAGTTCAGACGGTAAAACCTTAAAGGTGGGCGACAATGCAGTGTATCTTTCAAGGCAATATCCTAGACATCGAAGAACCTACGAACACATTACTGTAGTGCAAAGTGATAATAAGTCAGTGTCCTTGACCGCTCGTCAGCAAGATATAGCCACCAGCTTTTTACTCTAACCCACAGCGGTGTAGAGGGAAGTGATCAGAAATCAGTTACCTTTACCGCTCGATCTCGATACCCCCATCGCAATTAATACAAGCGCGCACGGCTGTTTGAAGCTACAGGTCTGAGGTTTAACGAAGACAGATTGCATTTAACTTTTGTCTTTTTCGATTTTTAAAAGGAATGAACCAAAATGTTTTGTGTATAATTTTAAGACTTTGACATGAAATTTATAATTTTGTATATACATTCAAACAACGTTGTGTCCCGTTTACGGCGTTACATGAAGTACCCTAGAATAGATAGAATACAGTTGGTAATATTACATTTTTTTTTCAATAAATTATTCAAATATTGGGTACAATATATATTTGATATTTGATTTTTTCACTAGTATGGACGAGCAAAATGAGTGAAATTTGATTTAAACCACTGGGAAGAAAAAAAAATAAAGAAATGTTTGTATTTCATCTAAGATCAAAATAGTTTTCACTTGTGAATTGCATCCGGTCCTATCCGACTATGTATTCGGCAACTGAATATTCATTTTTACAAAACTCTTACTATGTATAATCTAATGGTTTTGAAATTTTGTTTGTGGTTATGTATGAATGATGTCAGGATATAAAACGAAATACTGTTGAGTAACGGCGCTAAACCTAAATCAGACAAAACAAATCAAATATTTTATGGCTTATTTCCCGTACTTGGATTCAATGTTGTTTTATTTTCTGGTCCTTTGGGATCATAGAGTCCATTCAACATTTGTGTAATAGAGTTCCGCTTGAGCCGGTGCTAGGGGCATGAGAGGTATTGCACATTTCATTACCTCTCATGAACAGACTCAGTCAAACCGATTATTCTTCTTGGTTTCATTCTTTGCTTCCAAAGGATCTTTTTGTAGATTTTATTAGTTAGTATTCGCTACGGGGTACAAACTACCGGCAACATTCAACAGCGCATACGTTCTTTATTGTAATAACAGTCAATTAATACGTGAAAAAGCAAAAACTGTAACATTTATGTTATTAACATTCCAATTTATAAAAGCCCTGGCCCAACATTTCCAGGATTGGCAGAAGGCGGGAGAAAGCAAGTTGGCGGAAGGCAGTTATCCCAGAATTTTTTATCGGCTTCTGCTCTTTTCCGTTCCCAGCATGTTTTTGGGGGACAGCACACTCCAGTCAATGTCCGATAACATGTGTACCCTGAAAATATATATAAACTAGCTAAAGTACGGCTTACGTTAGAGCAGGTCATTTCTCTATAGTTCACATCACAAGGTGCATATGTATCCAATGCAGTACTCAGATTATTCGTCGCATCATATCTCAGTCATGGCCAAATTTATTTCAAAATTTAGAAATAGAACATTTTGATGTATTTCGCACCCTTAAGTGTAGAAGATTCCCATATTATCTTCGTCGTGTGTGAGATTATTATTTTCCGATCTCGTCTGTCAAACTTGTTTTAAGTCTGACCAAACGTAAATTTCCGGAAAAGTGTCAGTCCATTGTCTTGAAAACATGGTAAATGTGCCAATGGAACAATACGGTAGTGTATAGGTAACTTCAGCTTACACCTAGCAAGAGGTATATTTCCGGCCCATCTCCACGGGTATGTATAACAACAGGATTTATGTTGCAAAACAGCACAAAAGACCGAAGGGAGGCTTTTGTTACCTTGCTGTCTGTGAGAGCAATTGCAAATGCATTGTCAAGCTGAGAACCAGCTGTTGCAATTTATACTTCCTAAATGAAAGTTGTTTCATTTTTGCGTAATTGGTCGTATTGGGACTAAACTGGTCGATGGTTACCAGTATACTTTACAAATTTTCCAGTCTGAGTTGAACAGTAAACGGACCGTTGACTATCGGCGACACATTTATGTTTCTAGTACATCACAATAAACATTTTGTCAAGAACACAGTTACCTCTGACGCACCCACAACTTTCTACACACGCTTGCCCTGGTCCGCTCTTCAATGATGAACATGTACCAGTTTCTGAAGTAAAGAAAATATTTTGGACCATACACTTCTGTTTGTGTAAGAACAGCCTTCCACAAGCCTGGGAGACAGCGGGGTAACCGATGGTTCATGAGCATACGTGCAGTGGCAAGCGTAGAAAACATCTTAAATTAATAAAACGTGAAGACAAGGGAAAACTAATGTTAAAAGTCCGCATCAACTGAATATTTTTTTCGAATATTCTACATAATTAATACCTATATAACTTTAAATGTTTTAACTAATACAAAGAATAAATTAGGCAATAAAGCTTACCATTTGTCATACCCAGAGGGCGTGGCCATCCTAAATCATCCGAATCCCCGATAAGATCACCAGCACTATTTCTGCAGCACTGATTTGCCGGGCATTGTTGAGAGCCTGTACATGTTTTCTTGGTCGGTTTTCTAGTTCTGCCATAAGACAATGGAACTCGTCCATGCAGGTAGTGAAAACACAAACATACCTGAAATAGGTCCGTTAGTTGGAAGCCGGAGCACAATATTTGCGACCAAGTTTCATTTAATAAAGCCCTGTTATATGACAATGAGATGACTACAAAGCTAGAATACATTTTCGTTTAATATCATATAATAATAATGTCTCCCAACCCCCTCCTCCTAAAGTTGTGAGGTATTTTGCACGTTGTATAAACCTCTGAATGAGTTCGCTGCGTCCATAGAATCTTCTTATGGCTTCTTTTATAATGGTATGTTACGTTTGGTCCAAATACAACTGCTTCTTTGTTTGCAGTTTTTGGAGTCTTGTTCTTTTTCATTTTAAAAACTAATTATCCAGGGATATCTCTTATAAAATTGTCAAAATAAGTATTGATCAAAAACCCTGAAGAAGATTAAGAAACCGCTATTTTCATTACAGTAACAATATTCATCAAGGCATAAATTACGAGTTTCGGTCCTCGTATGTGATCATTTTAACCCTTACCTTGCTGGACACGATTGATTTTGCCTTTGCGACCAGTGTAGATCATGATCAGCCTGCATATCCGTGCAGTCTTATCATGATCTGCACTGTTCGCTATTCAGCCAGTATCTTTTTGGTAAGCACCCCTTTTAACAATTAATGGTACAGTCCAAATTGGAAGATGGACAAATTCATTATAGAAATTTAGCAGGGTAAGGGTTTTAACATGCCCTTAATACGATACTAGTTGCAGGCTTATTTTGTTATCAGATTAGGTAATAAACTGCCATCAATATATGGCTTAAAACGTTTTATTTAAATAATAGCTTACCAAAATTGTGAAGAAGAAATTCATTTTATCCACTGTGACAGATAACGCATTAATAGGATGTAGATAAACATTAATGCATTTGTTTATATATTGTTATGCTAGATAAAAAAAGACGAGCAATGACGGATGTTTACGTTAATGTTTACCTTTACGTAGATCATGAACCGCAAACAACTGGAAAGACATTGGATGTTGTTTTGTTTTTTTTAATTCATCGCTTATTAAACGATTTCCTGACTTAAGTAAAATTGTTGAAATATTACTACCATAATAGTCGTTTCACTTCAGCCTGTGCCACGAAGCATGAGGGGTGTACTTTTCATTACCTCTCATAACCGCGCTCAGCTAAGCCAGGTCTTCTATTATTTAACTTGGTTGCATTCTATTCTCACATTTATTTAACCTTCACAGCAGCATTCTTATCGTGTCGCACGAATTCTCCCAGGGGAAGAAAAAATATCCAAGGATGCCTAACAGGTTATTAGATTTGTAACGAAAAAATGCATTTCTGCAGCATAAATATTGCCCGAATTTAGGAGAGCAATAATATTCCACGAAAGAACGGGTGCATATTTCTTGATGTAAATCTAATAATCTTTTTATTACATACGCATCTACGCTTAAAATTTTATACAAGTGATACAAATTTGTTATTAAGCCTGAGAGAAATTAAAAATATCGTCGTGAAAGACCTTTTAAATGCGACGACATACATGAAACGGACGTCACAAATGACGTCACACCCCCATATGAAATTTGAACGTATTTAAGGAATAATTTATAGCAAAACAGTGCCATATCGCTATTTATACACGATAGGCGGTTATATGTCGGGCGTAATAATTTCACGAGTGCGCAGTCCGAGTGAAATTATTTAGGACGACGTATAACCGCTCGAGTGTATAAATAGTGATAAAGCACTGTTTTGCTATAAATTATTTCGATTCTAATATGTTCTTTATTGTAAAATTTATATCAAATATGATGGAACTGTTTCTTCGCGTAAGCATGGCGCCAACAGTAGGTATTTGTTAAAACACGCCAGGACCGGAAACGGTCATACGTCTTGCGGCAGAATTCAGTTAGAGCGAAAATTATTGCGAATTATTCAGCAATGCGAATAACTAATTCAGTATGTGTATAAATTAATCAAAACATTTGTGCAACGTGACATTTCGTTTAAAACATGTTATTAAGTAAAATATTTCATGAAATTTGAAAGGGCTATTTCTTGATGCGTACATGGCGCTAAATATCACGTTGACGTGACGTCAACATAACATCGTTGTGATGATTAAAGCATTGTTAGCCATATTAGAATGAAAAATATTGACGTTTCAGGCTCCATTGTAGGGATAACGCATGTTTGTTCGTGTTATAACGACTGCAGACATGCGCTAACGCTATTCTAGCATAAAACGCGAAAAAACGAATAAATGAATACATTATCCCTCAACGTCATCAAATTTCCATAAAATGCGCGGGAATATCCGAGTTGTTGTTTCACGTTGACGTCATTTCCATTTGAATTATCCGTTTTGGGGCCGTTATACGTTTACGATCTTCCACGGAACGCGCATATATAAAAAGGTGTTATAACAGCACGTGAGCGCGAGAATCTCTCTGTTAACACACGCTTTCTCTCCTGTTAAATTGTTTTTGCCCTGTCCGTCCGTCCGTCCGTACGTCACACTTCATTTACGATCAATAACTGGAGAACCATTTGATCTAGAACCTTCAAACTTCATAGAGTTGTAGGGCTGCTGGAGTAGACGACCCCTGTAGTTTTTGGGGTCACTCCGTCAAAGGTCAAGGTCACAGGGGCCTGAACATTGAAAATAATTTCCGATCAATAACTAGAGAACCACTTGACTCAGAATGTTGAAACTTAACAGGATGATTGGCCATGTAGTGTAGATGACCTCTATTGTTTTTGCGGTCACTCCGTCAAAGGTCAAGGACACAGGGGCCTGAACATTGAAAACCGTTTCTGATCAATAACTAGAGAACCACTTGACTCAGAATGTTGAAACTTCATAGGATAGTTGGTCATGTAGTGTAGATGACCTCTATTGTTTTTGGGGTCACTCCGTCAAAGGTCAAGGTCACAGAGGCCTGAACATTGGAAACCATTTCCGATCAATAACTTGAGTACCACTTGACCCATAATGTTGAAACTTCATAGGATGATTGGTCATGCAGAGTAAATAACCCTTATCAATTTTGGGGTCACTTTGTTAAAGGTCAAGGTCACAGGGGCCTGAACATTGAAAACCATTTCCGGTCAGTAACTTGAGAACCACTTGACTCAGAATGTTGAAACTTAACAGGATGATTGACTATGCAGAGTAGATGACCTTTATCGTTTTTGGAATCACTCTGTTAAAGGTCAAGGTCACAGGGGCCTGAAATTCGAAAACCGTTTCTGATCAATAACTTGAGAACCTCTCGATCCAGAATGTTGAAACTTCATAGGATGATTGTTCCTGTAGAGAAAATGACTCATATTGTTTTTGGGGTCACTGCGTTAAATGTCAAGGTCACAGGGGCCTGAATATTGATAACCATTTCCGATCAATAACTTGAGAACCTCTTGATTCAGAATGTTGAAACTTCATAGGATGATTGAACATGCAGAGTAGATGACTCCTATCGATTTTGGGGTCGCTTTGTTACAGGTCAAGGTCACAGGGCCTGAATATTGAAAACCATTTCCGGTCAGTAACTTGAGAACCACTTGACCCAGAATGTTGAAACTTTACAGGATGAATGGTCATGCAGAGTAGATGAATCCTATCGATTTTGTGGTCACTCTGTTAAAGGTCAAGATCACATGGGCCTGAACTTCGAAAACCGTTTCTGATCAATAACTTGAAAACCTCTCGACCCAGAATGTTGAAACTTCATAGGATGATTGTTCCTGCAGAGTAAATGACCCATATTGTTTTTGGGGTCACTGCGTTAAATGTCAAGGTCACAGGGGCTTGAACATTGATAACCATTTCCGATAAATAACTTGAGAACCTCTTGATCCAGAATGTTGAAACTTCATAGGATGATTGAACATGCAGAGTAGATGACCCCTACCGATTTTTGGGTCACTCTGTTAAAGGTCAAGGTCACAGGGGCCTGTTCATGTAAAATCATTTCCCGAAAATAACTCGAGAACCACTTGACCTAGAATGTTGAAACTTAACAGGATGATTTGACATGCAGGGTAGATGACCCCTATTTATTTTGGGGTCACTTGATCAAAGGTCAAGGTCACAGGAGCCTGAACAGTGACTTTACAACCACTAGGCCAAGAGTGTTGAAACTTAGCGGGATGACTGGACATGCCAAGTAGATGATCCCTATCGCAGCCAACCATCAGTGTCTCTTTGACTTTTGCTCCTGACACCCGTTGACTTCTTGCCTATAGGAATTTGCACTGGGGGAGACATGCGCTTTTTTGCAAAAGCAATTTCTAGCTGATGTTTATTTACACAGTAGAATATTGCGAACATAACATTCATAATTCATTTTGTAACTTCTTAAGTCTGATCTTAACAAGTGTCATATCTAAAGCCTAACTTAATCTTAATATCTACGAGACCCATTTCCTAGTTCTCGGTCCGGACAACCGCCTAAATCTGGTCTGTCTTAGACCCTTTCTGACCATTCGAGATATCTAAAACAGCAATATATAGCAATTCTCTAACATCAGTTATATGCACTATCTGATAATTTGACGTATAAAAAGTGAGGGTTTGATATAATAAACAATTACATAAATGCATCATATATCAACTTGACAGATGTGGAAAGCTCATTGATGTACTTCCTGACCTAAAACAACTTAAACAAATAAAATAATCCTTGATTATTTTACAGGTTAAACATAAAATATAGTCCGTAAACGAAACAAACGCATACATGGCTTCCATGATTTAGATGGAAAACAAAGTTTTTTAAGCCCCATTTTAATATTCAAATAGTTCAGACGGTAAAGCCTTAAAGGTGGGCGACCGTTGCAGTGTATCTTTCAAGGCAATATCCTAGACATTGAAGAACCTACGAACACATTACTGTAGTGCAAAGTGATGATAAGTCAGTGTCCTTGACCGCTCGTCAGCAAGATATAGCCACCAGCTTTTTACTCTAACCCACAGCGGTGTAGAGGGAAGTGATAAGAAATCAGTTACCTTTACCGCTCGATCTCAATACCCCCATCGCAATTAATACAAGCGTGCACGGCTGTTTGAAGCTTCAGGTCTGGAGGTTTAACGAAGACAGATTGCATTTAACTTTTGTCTTTTTCGATTTTTAAAAGGAATGAACCAAAATGTTTTGAGTATAATTTTAAGACTTTGACATGAAATTTATAATTTTGTCTATACATTCAATCAACGTTGTGTCCCGTTTACGGCGTTACATGAAGTACCCTAGAATAGATAGAATACAGTTGGTAATAGATTTGTATTACATTTTTTTCAATAAATTATTCAAATATTGGGTACAATATATATTTGATATTTGATTTTTTCACTGGTATGGACGAGCAAACTGAGTGAAATTTGATTTAAACCACTGGGAAGAAAAAAAAATAAAGAAATGTTTGTATTTCATCTAAGATCAAAATAGTTTTCACTTGTGAATTGCATCCGGTCCTATCCGACTTTATGTATTCGGCAATTGAATATTCATTTTTACAAAACTCTTACTATGTATAATCTGATGGTTTTGAAATTTTGTTTGTGGTTATGTATGAATGATGTCTGGATATAAAACGAAATACTGTTGAAAAACGGCGCTAAACCTAAATCAAACAAACCAAAATCAAATATTTTATGGCTTATTTCCCGTACTTGGATTCAATGTTGTTATATTTTCTGATCCTTTGGGATCATGGAGTCCATTCAACATACAGTCAAACCTGTGTTAAAGACCACATCTGAATAGAGACCACCTGGCTTTTAAGACCACATGTGTTGTTTCCCATTTTAAAATTTACATTGTATTTTAACCTGTGAATAAAGACCACTTCCAAATAAAGACCATATTTTGGATCTCCCAAAGGTGGTCTTTATAGACAGGTTTGATTGTATGTGTAATAGAGTTCCGCTTAAGCCGGTGCTAGGGGACGTGAGAGTTATTGCACATTTCATTACCTCTCATGAACAGACTCAATCAAACCGATTATTCTTCTTGGTTGCATTCTGTGCTTCCAAATGATCTTTTTACAGATTTTATTAGTAGTATTCGCTACGGGGTACAATCTACCGGCAACTTTCAACAGCGCGTAAGTTCTTTATTGTAATAACAGTCAATTAATATGTGAAAAAGCAAAACCTGTAACTATTATGTTATTAACATTCCAATTTATAAAAGCCCTGGCCCACCATTTCCAGGATTGACAGAAGGCGGGAGAAAGCAAGTTGGCGGACGGCAGTTATCCCAGAATTTTTTATCGGCTTCTGCTCTTTTCCGTTCCCAGCATGTTCTTGGGGGACAGCAAGCTCCAGTTATTGTCCGATAACATGTGTACCCTGAAAATATATATACACTGGCTAGAGTACGGCTTAAGTTAGAGCAGGTCGTTTTCCTAGATCTATAGTTCACATCACAAGGTGCATATGTATCCAATCCAGTGCACATATTATTCATCATATCTCAGTCATGGCAAAATTTATTTCTAAATTTAGAAATAGAACATTTTGATGTACTTCACACCCTTAAGTGTAGAAGATTCCCATATTATCTTCGTCGTGTTTGATATTATTATTTCCCGATCTCGTCCGTCAAGCCTGCTTTAAGTCTGACAAAACATTTATGTCCGGAAAAGTGTCAGTCCATTGTCTTGAAGACATGGTAAATGTGCCACTGGAACAATAGGGTAGTGTACTTACACCTAGCAAGAGGTACAGTTCCGGCCCGTCTCCACGGGTTTGTATAACGACAGGATTTATGTTGCAAAACAGCGCAAAAGACCGAATGGAGGCTTTTGTTACCATGCTTTCTGTGGGACAATTGCAAATGCATTGTCAAGCTGAGAACCAGCTGTTGCAATTTTTAAACTCAAAGAGACTCTTCCTAAATGAAAGTTGTTTCATTTTTGCGTAACTGGTCGTATTGGGACTAAACTGGTCGATGGTTACCAGTATATGTACTTTAGAAATCTTTCAGTCTGAGTTGAACAGTAAACGGGCCGTTGACTATCTTTTACAAAAAGCTGACCTTGTAAAACAATCTATCAAACTCAGAGACACAATTAGTTTACGTTTCTTGTACATCACAATAAATATTTGGTCAAGAACACAGTTACCTCTGACGCACCCACAACTTTCTAGACACACTTGCCCTGGTCCGCTCTTCAATGATGAACATGTACCAGTTCCTGAAATAAAGAAAACAGTTTTTTTAATCAAAAGGACCATACACTTCTGCTTGTGTAAGGACAACGTTCCACAAGCCTCAGGGGCAGTGGAGTAACCGATGGTTCATGAGCACCCGCGCAGTGGCAAGCGTAGAAAACATCTTAAATTGATAAAACGTGAAGACAGAGAAAAACTAATCAATGTTATAAGTCCGCATAAACTGAATACTTTATTAGAATATTCTACACAATTAATACCTATATGACTTTTAAAAAAAATAACTAATACAAGGAATAAATTAGGCAACAAAGCTTAAATTTTGTCATACCAAGACGTCGTGCCCATCCTAATCATCCGAATCCCCGATAATATCACCAGCACTATTTCTGCAGCACTGATTTGCCGGGCATTGTCGAGAGCCCATGCAAGTTTTCTTGGTCGGTTTTCTAGTTCTGCCATAAGACAATGGAACTCGTGCATCCAGGTAGTGAAAACACAAACATACCTGAAACAGGTCCGTAAGTTAAAAGCTGGAGCACAAAATTTGCCACCAAGTTTTCATGTAATAAAGCCCTGATATATGACAAGGAGGTGACTGCAAAGCTAGAATACATTTTCGTTTAATATTATATAATAATAATAATGTCCCCCACCCCATCTTCCTGAAGTTGTGAGGTATTTTGCGCGTTGTATAACTTCTGAATGCGTTCGCTGTATCCATAGAATCTTCTTATGACTTCTTTCATAATGGTATATTACGTTTGTTCAAAATACAATTGCTTCTTTGTTTGCAGTTTTTTTTAGTCTAGTTCGTGTCATTTTTTTAAACTAATTATTAACGGAATTCTCTTACAAAATTGTCAAAATAAGAACTGATAAAAAAATCCTGAAGAAATTTAAGAAACCACTATTTTCATTACAGTTACTATAGGAAAATTATTCATCAAGGCATACATTACGAGTTTCGTTTCGTTACATTTTAAACTCTTACCTTGCTGGACACGATTGATTCTGCCTTTGCGAGCAGTGTAGATCATGCTCAGCCTTCACACCCGTGCAGTCTGATCATGATCTGCACTGCTCGCAACAGATTAGGTAATTAACTGCCATCAATATATGGCTTTAATAATAAAAAGATTTTTAATAAAAGCTTACCAAAATTGTGAAGAAGAAATTCATTTTATCCACAGATAACACATTAATAGGATGTAGATAAACATTAATGCACTTTTCTTATATATTGTTACGCTAGATAAAAAAAAAGACAAGCAATGACGGATGTTGTTTATCTAATCGTTTACGTAAACGTTTAACTCTACGTAGATGATAAACCGCAAACAACTGGAAAGACATTGGATGTTTTTTTAGTTCATCGCTTATTATTCACAGCAGCTTTCTTATTGTACCGCGCAAGTTCTCCGCGGAGAAGAACTTGAAAAATATCCAAGGATGCCCTAGCATAAAGTCTTTGTCAAATCCAATATTAAACTAAACAAGAACATAACTAAGAAAGAGTTTGTTTGTTTGTTTTGGGTTTAACGCCGTTTTTCAACAGTATTTCAGTCATGTAACGGCGGGCAGTTAACCTAACCAGTGTATCACTATAGTCCTTCAGTATTAACAGGTTATTAGATTTAAATCGAAATATATGCACGAGTTCTGAAGCGGAAATATTGCACGAATTTAGGATCGCAATATTGTTCCGCGAAAGAACGAGTGCATATTTCTTGATGCAAACCAAGAAACCTTTTTATTACCTACGCATCTACGGTTAAAATTTGATCAAAATTTGTTATTAAGCCTGTGAGAAATTGAAAATATCATAAAGATCGTGAAAGATCTTTTAAACGCGTTGACAAACATGAAACGGACGTCACAAATGACATCACACATCCGATATGAAATTTGAACGTCAAAATGGAAAATATTGACGTTACATGTTCGATTGAAATTTAATGAAGTTTTTAGATGGGTATGTAATAAAAATGATTACAGCACACTCGTTTTTCTGTCTGTTAAGTTACGATGGAACTAGAAACGTCAATATTTTTCTTATGGATTTTTCTATATTGACGTATAAATTTTATATCGGGTGAGTGACGTCATTTTAATGTGTGTCGTTGCGTTGATTTACTTCTTTTTATTATTTTTCATTATTTTATTTATTTTGACTGCTGAACAAATTCATGATATTTATATGATATTGATATGTTTAGATACGTATGAAATACAAGATGATTAGCTTTCCAACAGAAATATGCGCTTGTTCTTTCCTCGCGCAATATATCCGCTGAAAAACTCGTGCATATTTTTCTATACAAAACTAGTACCCTTTATTTATTGTAATATTGCAATATTTAAAAGAAGTCTAATGTATGCAATAGCAATCAATTATAATGGACATTGGTACTTTAAGGATACACTAATGAATAAATTGGCATTTTAAGGTGAGCATATTAAAATTGCTATGTCCGTCCGTGCGCGTGTCCGTGTAGATTATTGTTCGGGCTGTAACTCTGCCATCAATAAAGGAATTTTGAAATAATTTTGCAGAAATATTTACCATAATGAGAAGGCGTGTCACGCGCAAGGCCCAGACCCCTTGCTCCAAGGTCAAGGTCACACTTAAAGGTCAAATGTTACCAGGTCTGTTTCGTGCCTGGTCCATCAACCTGTCATCCGTGGAGGGATTTTAAAATAAATTGGCTTGGTATAAATGTAAATAAGACGACGTGCCATGCGCAAGATCCAAACTACTAGCTCTAAGATCAAGGTCACAAGAGGTTAGAGGTTAAAGGTTAATATGGTCTGTTTCTTGTCCGGTCCATAACTCTGTCACCGATGAAGGGATCTTAAAATAAGTTGGCATAAATATTTCCTATATTGACATGACGTGTCATGCGCAAGACCCAGACCCCTAGCTCCAAGGTCAAGGTCTAACTTAGAAGTCAAAGGTTAATAGGGTCTGTTTCTTGTCCGGTCATTAACTCTGTCATTCATCAAGAGGTTTTAAAATTACTTGGCACAAACGGTCCCTATAATGAGTTGATGTGTCATGCGCAAGACCCAAACCCATAGCTCCAAGGTCAAGGTTACCGTTGGAGTCTGGTCACAAAATGAGTCATATTTTGCACAGACATCTGTAGCATTCTTTTGCACATTTCGGGGGCATTTGTCAATAATAGTGACAGCTCTTGTTTGGATATTTTTAGTTTTTATTTCATGTAAAACATGATTTCCTCTATCAGACGCCCAAAATTATGAATTTAGAAGTTCAAATAGAAAACCTTTATTTGGTGAATTTCCAGGATAACAGTAAATATTTGACATGTGTTTACAATAACACCTTTCTTAAAAGTACAGCCAGGCTATAAGCTTAGCATTTCATTTCCAGAATCTCAATAATAAAAATTTAATGTGGTTATCCAAGGCTCTAGAGGGAGTGTAAATGCGAGTTATATTGCTTTGACATAACCGAAATTATATGGGTGATATTCACCAGGTAAATATTAGGGATTTTGACTGGCTGTCTTGGTAGAGGGGCCTAACTATTTGTGAATAAGTGTTAATAATGTTCAAACTGGCGACCTATGAATACATGGAATCGAATAATGAAGAAGTCTGATCGTTGGCAGAAAAATAAAGGAAGTTCAGCCTTTGATGAAGGAGGAGACTCAGGATAAAGTTCACATAACACATTTTCGTCTTTTTCTTAGAGCAGAAATTCACAGTTTGAGAAATGTTTGAAGTGATTCAATTTCTTTATTTATGAAAGAAATTGCATAAAAAAATTGTCTATTTCTTTGAAATATATCACAGTTTTGTAATGAATTAACCCGCAGAACCAAAAATCATTTATTTCTGTATAACTCCTTTTTTCTGACAATTTAGAGAAAAATTTGATACGCTTTGGTAGTTTAAGGGACTGCCATACAGCACGCAAAAGTTTGGATCATTTGAAGTACTGATGAAAGAGTTGAATCTGTTTGAAGATAAGAACAGAGTTTTACATATTTTGTAATATTAATAGAATCTTGATGCATAAAATCTTATTAAAATAGTACCATGGTATAGCTTAATATTTCGCCTTCATTTTGGTGTATTGATACGTATCTTTTTTTTCTTTAGAAATATGGAAGAAAATCCTGTTAAAGGTCCATTACTAAGGGAAAGTGAGTTGGCATTTTTTTTCATAGCCAGTGCATAGACTTCTGCAAGACACTAAATAATGAAGATTGGCAGGTCAAAATTTACAGAAGGTCTTTGGAACTCAAAAGAAATGTATGTATATTATGTTGAAATTTCAATGAATCGACAGAATGACCCCCAGGTCTTTTTAACTTTCTTCATACTTCATAGAAAAATAATTGTACATATACTGCGATTTATTTCGAATTTCTACATACCAACTTTCATTTTCCAATAAAATGAAATAGTTTCTGTGCTTTTTAAAAGAAATTAAAATGTTCACTTTCCTTAGTATTGGACCTTTAAAGCAACACGTCCCATCACTGCTTAGTGTATCCTTAAATTCTTATGTAAGACTTCATATAAATATTTTACAAATCCTTCATTCCAATTATCATGTGTAGATATTAATCAAAGCCATGAAAGGACTGGTAGCCAGTGCTTACTGAGTGATATTTCAACCGATACACCTGAAGAATCAGCATTTCATAGTGTGTAGACCGGTCATGATTTGAACAATGTTGGTAGAGGTCCAATAAACAATGATACATGCCAAATATCTAATCTCTGTGCACTGTGGTTCAAGACAAGAAGATTCCCTATACAACACTATGTAAAACTAAGTTTGATTTCAATCCTAACCTTAAACCCTAACCCTTAATCCAAACCCTAACCCTGGAGTGGAGTGATTCCGAATATTTCGATTCATAATTATTCTAGAATCCGTTTAAAACAGCAGTCCTCCGTTGCTCACACACTCACATGTAATACTAAGATTATAAAAAATAAATATGGGCCTACTTTACACGTCCAGAATATTTGTGTGATGCGGTCACATAGAAATTAGGTTGAAATTTGGCTGAAGCAGAGAAAAAGAAAACGGACAATAATCATTTAAAATCGTTCAGAACCCAACACTTTCATGTCTTAGCAAAAGTTCCTTCTAGCGCATATGCAATATTCTGACATTATCATCATGTTGCAGATGTTTATACCGCGGTATTAAAATATTTCTGAAATCTGTGCAGAAGTATTAACACACTGAAGCACCTGCATATATGTATACAGAATGATAACATTGTCTGACAACGAAACCAGGGGTAGTGAGTTAGAATCCCGCTCCTCCAACTAAAAATTGCTAAATTGGGGTAAGAGTTCCGTGTATGAGTTTTTTAACACTTGGCACGCTAGAGTACTAGGGAAACTTCTTGAATTGGAGCGTCTTCTGTATCTTGTACTATCTTCCTACTAACATTACTAACAGTCTTTTGGAGTAGTAGCCCATATGGCTTATCGATGGCGACTATAAGATAAACTTACATACAAACAAATAAACTCATACATTAACGAAACGCATGAAGAATATCTCGATTTTTGACAGATAAAAAGTAAATAATGCATTTGCAAATTGCATAGATATCTGAAGATAACAAGCAACACATGTTTGTTTGTTTGTTTGTTTTGGGTTTAAAACCGTTTTTCAGCAGTATTTCAGTTATGTAACGGCGGGCAGTTAACCTAGCCAGTGTTCCAGGATTCTGTACCAGTACAAACCTGTTCTCCGCAAGTGATTGCCAACTTCCCCACATGAATAATCAGAGGCGGAAGACGAATGATTTCAGACACAATGTCTTCTATCAAATCGTCACGGAGAACATATGCCCCGCCCGGGGATCGAACTCGCGACCCCGCGATCAGTAGATCATGACCAGCGACAATTTCATCACATTATTATTTGGCGGTAGTCTATTTTTAGATCATGCATATTAATTATATTAATCTCTAGTCTAAATTATTAAATATTCAATGCATGGGTTAACACTCCTTGTCTGTCTCCCTGCTGTAAATAACTTGCATTTCGCAACAGGATGACTTAAAGACGCATTAACACACACTGGCATTGAAGCTGCTCGTAATGAATATGCACGAGTCCAAGATGGCGGCGCCCTACTAGTAATCGGATGCCTTTGACAGTACCCTTATATCCATTCCCTGTTCAGTTACGTGTGAAATTTCAACCACAAGTGTTCCTTCTCAAGAGGAGGAACAATAAACATGCTCAAAAATGCTTATGTACTTCATACATCCAACATCGTTTGGTCAATTTCAATCAAGATATGCAATAGGCAGACGGACATATTTAATGTAAGTGTGAATACTGAATCACTATGCTTCCATACCTCATGTTTTATTTCGATGTAAAAATACCTCTTTATTTCGATGTTAATGAGATGTGAAACCAAAATTTGTAGTCTTGTTTGGCGCCATATAACCTATACTGTGTTGGTGCGCTGTAAAACCCAAATAAATAAATAAATAAATGAATCACTATGCAGAAGTGTAAAATTTTCGGTGGAAATTACACGTATCGTGTGACTTCCGGGACTAACAATGATACATTAGTCCAAGGTGAATAATCACGAAATGTTTCTTAGCAAAGATAGAGCACACGTTGTCTTCCTTAACAGTATCGGCATTTGGAAGGCTGCTAATTCAAACAAACATTGAAGTAATAAACTAATATCTCAGAGTTATTTACGACTATTTATTCATGGGCCTGTTTGTATGTATGTGTGATATAATATGGTATAAAAAAGGCATTAAATAAATAACTACCCAAGAAAAAGCGCAAACTTTGTTGTAAGAGCTTTCATGATAAGAAAAAGCATGCTTTATAAGTAGATTTTCTGTTACCTTGATTTATACATAAGGCTTATTCTGTAACATTAGCACAACGCACTTGTTTTGATACATTTAAGTTAACAGATTTATGCAATGCATTTAAATATTCTTGTTTATGTTGCCTTGTTTATTATTTCTTATATTAAGAAGATGATATAGCATGATATCATGTTACTAGATCTATGTACTTAAATATTTTTTGTGCAAATCATATCACGGTAAAGACATACCAACAACAACATTTATACTATGCTTTCTTTTACTGATATCATTACATCATTTCATCAAATATATATGATTAACGTAGTAGCTTAACAATTATTTAAGAACTTTAAATTTAAAATGTCCATGTCCACTATTGTATTCTTTTAGTGTGTGTATCCGTGAAATATTGTTAAATATTTATGAAATGTGACATATAGGCCCGTTGGGCCGGGTGTTTACAGTTTGTAATATTTTATATGTATATATCGAGGCGTTGTACAAGCCTGCACTCCACCCTGCCTCACACCTTTAGAGACATTAAAACAGGAAAACAAACTTATAGTTCAACCACATCGCTAAATTAGAAAAGTGAACACACTCTGAAACATGTGCTCTTAATGTAACAAAATTAGGAAGTAGTATTAAATAATCATTGTTATACTAAATTAAAGTGTATCTATATAAAATAAAATTGTAAAGTTTTTTTTAATGAATTGCGTTATCGATAATTGTCCCAGTAATACAAAAAGGGTTGAGGTCTTAGTAATAGAAAAGATGCCAGTAGTGCTCTCGTCCATGAAAATAAATGCTTTTAACACTTTATTTGTGGATAGTGCTTAAAATTACTTGGGATGGATTTTGGGGGCTATTGTTCTTTCACTTAAAGATATCTACCAAGCTTACTCAATTTATACCCCCGTTAATAATATATATTTTTCTCATGATGCTAGCGGATTTTCTAACTGACATGGAACAAAACCAGTGTACAATATTGTGGTCCTGCATGATAATTTTACATGAAAAGTATTTTATTATAATTCTGTGTTAATACATTAGTCTGAATGAAAAATTGATGGTTACAATCATGCATAGGATATTTAATTTCAATCATTAGAACTTCATAAAGTCATATCACTTCGGCTGTATATTAATCTTGAAATTCTTTTGAACGAGGGTCTGATAAAACTGATTTGTCATTGGTGCCATTTACAGTTAGAAACTCTGTCTTACATAGTTTCATGTAAATCGCCGTCTGAGCAAAGACGTCTCTGATTTGTTTTTGGTACTATATAGACCAGTATTTTGTGCTAAATTGCCAAATATGTAAAACAAAATGCAAGTTTGTAATCCAGTCGATATTCCTTACTTACATGTATCGCGAAAGTCTGCTCTAAAATACTTTTTGGACTAAATATAAGTATTTGTCAGACAATGCCCATTTCCACTATAAACAGTGCAAACTGTGACCAATTCTGAAAAAATTGTGGGTGCTCTATCTTTACAAGTTTATTGTGCTTACACGTTGTGTATTGTAGTTTTTGTGGATAAACTAGATACAAGATACAAGAATCTTATTTTACGTCGGATAAAGTATAACAAAGAACATTAGCTCATGAGCTATTTCCCGACAAACAAAGAAAACAGAAATTAACAAAAATAAAGCGGCTAAAAAGAAAGATAAGCAAAAGTCAGCATATTAAAACATAAATTACATTGCAGCGGTTAAGAATGGCATGGTTATATGATTAAAAAGAAACTTACATACATAGCACATATATTAAAGCACAAACCTGTAAAAAATAAGTACATAAGTAAAAGGAAAACGACATACATATAATACACTACATAGTGTGTTTATTGCATAGAATGTGCTAATTTTGGCAGCAGCTATATATAAAAGACAAATAAAAGGCAAAAACAATTTTTAAAGGCATTTTAAGATTTAGTGAATGCTAGTAGCATATTTACTAAGGTTAGTGTAGCCTTTAGCACCTTCCTCTAGATCATATAAAAGAAAGCACATAAAAGACTAAGTTTAAAGCACATAGAAGACTAAGTTTAAAGCACATAGAAGACTTAAGTTTAAACATCAACAAACTAAGTTTAAAACATCAACAAACAAACAGTACACTGTTTATACTGCAAACCAGATCACTTGGCTCTTACTGACGTTTGGATGTCTAATCCGCCCACTATAACAAAGCCGCAATTCACGAGAAGATCAAACATTAGAGACGTAGAGCCTGGGGGGTGACTGACCAGGACTAATTGGAAATATCTACTGAATTTACACGCATTTCGTGTTCATACTGTAACATAAAAAATGATCTTATAGTATTTAGTATCAAATCACGTGTATTCTCTTCAGAGTAAGACGATGACATGATAAGGTTAGGCCTAAAAAAATCTTTGTTTCCGGTAACATGCTCAAACAAGAAATATCTTTAAAAAAGATGGTCGGCGAATTGTATTAAGGCAAGAAGTTAATGAGGTTTTTATATCATTTGTGTTATTCTATCGTCTATCTAACATTTTGAAAATAGCAAAACTAAACACAACACTTAAACAATTCAAATGGTTCTCTTTTAATTGTTCACAAAGGTCTCGTAACGGTGCAATATTATTTCGGTTTTTTTTTCTATGTCGAATAATTACAGCAGTGGTCTTGAAGTCACTTCTCTACCTAGAAGACATTAATCGATCGGCTAATCACACCCTCATTCATGTGATACGCAGACCGTATTCAGCTCTCCTTGTAAATTGATACATATTGGTATTTGAACAGGTTTCTATTATATTTATTAAACTTACTTAGCATTTTAGATATATTAATATTCTTGCTAAATATACTGAGCGTTGCACAAGCAGGAGAGTGAAAAACAAGAACAATCTTTAAAAAAGATTGTCGGCTAATTAAAGTAAAACAAGAAGTATATGCGGTTTACAAATCGTGTCATTCTATCATCTATCTAACATTTTGCAAACAGCAAAACCAAACACCACATTTAACAACAATTTAAATGGTTCTCTTTAAAATGTTCGCAAAGGTTATGCCTTTTTGTTTCCATTACGTGTGTTAGAGATTCACCTGGAGGGGATTACTTTTATTTACACTGTCCCGTGTCTTTGGAACATGGTGGGGGTAAGAGTGAGGTTGGGTGCGCACCATAAACCGGTTTAAGCTCCCCAGTGGTGTTTTTGCCACTGACCGTTCCAAGGCGGTGCCCCACTGTGTTCCTTTGTTTGTTCGTTTTGTTCTCTTGTATAGGCTTTGTGTATGTGTGTGTGTTCCTTTGTTTGTTCGTTTTGTCCTCGTGTGTTGGCTTTGTGTGTGTGCATGTGTGTGTGTGTTTGTGGTGTGCACGTCTGCGTGCTGTAGGTTTCGTTTTGGGGAGGCTGCAATTTTGGTACGTGGCATTCCCTGTTTGATATTTGTCTTTGTTTTTTCCCCTAGATATGCAATTTTGTTTCGTTTATTCTACGACAAATAATTACAGCAGCGGTCTGGAAGGCACTTCTCTACATAGAAGACTCTAATCACACACTTATTCATGTGATACGCAGACCGTATTCAGCTCTTTCTGTAAATTGATATATGTTGGTATTTGAACAAGTTTTTATCATATTCATTAAACTTATACTTATCGTTTTTTAGATATATCAATATTCTTGCTAAATATACTGAGCGGAACTTAGCTTTAAAACTGTGAACAGCGTCATTTAGCATAAATGTTTTTGAGTGTTGCATAAATCGTTCATTTTGATAAATTATCTATAATGCGTTATCGAGTAGTCTGATTTGCAAACTGAAATCACGTGGCATGGTTACGAATTCGTTCTTAATATGGCATTCGCCGAAAAAATTAGGGTAGGTAGGTCGGAATTTTTTTATTGGCGAGGGGTGGGGGTTCTTTTTATTAAGTGAGACTTTTCAGAAAATATTTTTGTGTCAAAAAATGAATACAGATAAGGGGGTTATGCTTGTAGAGCATTAGTAAGTTGATTTCTAACATCACTGACCATGTTTAAAGCATAAAAAGTGCAGTTTTGCAACTTTTTATTAAAAAAATATTCTCCAAGGCCATAAAAACATTTAGGTCGGGCCAACTATTTAGCATAGGCGAACGAGCGAGTTTAACTTTGGGGGTGGGGGCCAAATGGGCCGTAGGCCCCCTCAAGCCTCTGTGTTTGAGCAATCATTGCGTTATTCTGATGATAGGCACACGAATATGCGCTGAACTGTCTGCAGTTTAACTTAATCAGTCAAAATATGTACTGTTCTAATCAAGCGTGCCATTATTTTTACAGTCTTCGGTTGAAGCCCTGGATATACAATCAAATAGCGCTGCATTTTGTCTAATTGTGATATAAAGTTGTGGGAATATTATTTCCCTTGGTTTAAACTTTATTTCAGCAAGTTTGACATTCATGGTATACAACAATAAATACATGAAATTAATGGATCGGAAAACAAGTTATTTAAAACTTATTATTTCCCTTGAATAGACAATGATAAAAGTAAATACATAACGTTTACATGCGTAAATACTTACATCGTTTTTGCAGACGCTCAAACCGAAACTGTAGTGATGCGCTCGATATTATATTCTTTTTATAAAATATAATCAAACAATCCTCGGCGCGTACGAGGTTTCAATACTCACCTTACGGAAAGAGACAATTCAGAATGCAAGGAAAGGCCAAATGCAAATCAGAAATCAGGTTGAAAAGAATTATATATGATACTAAATAAATGTTATATTAGACTGCAAGTTATATCAATGCAGTTGCAGTCGACCAATCTCATCTTATTCCAACTAGAAACCTAAATTACTTAATCCCCATGTCTCACACTCAGTACTTTTCTAACTCCTGCTTCCCAAGGACCATCCGACTCTGGAACTCCCTACCAACTTATGTTAAATCTAGCCCCAGTCTCAGTATCTTTAGAGAGAGGCTGCCGGTGGTCAGTATGTAATTCTATTGCCTCTGTCCCATTTTAACTGTAGCATACTGTCTTTTTTAGCTTTTATTCTTTTAACATACCATTTCTTTAACAACTGTTTCTCTGACAGCGCCGCCCAGTGATAGTCGGAAATCGACGGTTGGGTGAAAGATGTAGATGTAGATGTAGATATCTCTTTTCCAAAATATTGTGGGGGTGGGGGGGCAAACTATAGTTCGCCCCCCCCCCCCATCCTAGCTTGGGGGGGTGGGGTCTGCCCCTCCCCCTGGCCTCACCGGCTCCTACGCCTATGTTTAGGGTAGGTCGGCATACGGAAACGAACAATTTTTTTACGCCTTAAAGAGAATTCCTATAGTTTTTTTCCTTTCATAGAATTTTTTTAAATTCACATATATGATAGGAAAATTTGTGCTGAAAACAATGAACAAATAAAAACAATAGGTCACCAGGCTTGTTTTTGTGAAAAATTGTTTTGAACACACCCGCTGTTGCTGAAACTGCCAGCGATTTTTCAACATTTTCATAATTTTCTGCTTTTTTATAAATACCAACCAAAATATACATCCAGGCAGCACAATACGGTTTTTTCTTTTTACAGATTTTATTATATACTTATTTGATATCATAGTCATATTTGTAATACTCTATCCTTACAATAATGGGTACAAATGAAAAAGAATATTGTTTCATATTTACTTTTGTGAACTTTTTTCAATGAAAAATACCCATAGTGAAGAATATTTTTTTTTAATTTTGAAAAAACTCTTTCATAGAATGTTTTCTTTTTCTTCTTGTGTATAGATAATTGTATTGTGAGCATAAAAATGGCTAAAAATGTATGGGTCACCAGGCTAAATTTTATGTTAAGACCGCTAGAATACAACACCTGTTCGGACGGAAATGGCGCGAACCTGGCCAAATTGATTACATGTATGTCTGCTAAAAGTTAAAGAAAACGTTTTAAAAATTTTTAATTCTTTCTATAATTGAATACTAAATAATCTGAAAGGTAATATTGTCTTATCAGTACTAAGTCAATTATCTTACATTATATGAACAACACTGTCTTTGTACTAAAATGCGACGTGTAAACACAACCACAAAAATAGCAAGATACCTGTCAGGCACGATACTTGTCAATACATCATAAACCAGTATCAACATTTGATTACTGATATAACTTATCAAAAATGTTATTTCATTCAAAATTCCTCATATTTAAGATTGTCTGTAACATGTTTCAACAAATGTTGACTTCAGTTCAGTTTTCCATAGAAAGTGTCGGCTGCGCAGAAAGATGCGCATAAAAAACTATAGGAATTCCCTTTAAATGTACACTCGAAATGTCTTAATTTCGCAAAATATTATCTTTCCGTGAAAAAAAGCCTTTTTCGCAATTTTGTCCTATCCGCAGCGGCATGATGACGTCACGCTAAAATAATAATGGGTTTTCCTTAATTTTTACACCATTGTGACCTGTGTCCAAGAGAAAATAATTGCAAATGACGAAAATCAATCATTTTAAGCAACCCTTTTATAATTTGCGTGTAATTTTGCTAAAGCAATAGGGGATTCCATTGTGTCAATATTATGACGTAATTTGGGGTGCTTGTAATCCGCGAATTTGCCTATCCCTGTTCGGGCTATTGACGTGGCATGTGCAACGAAATTTCGACCACGTCCGCCATTTTGACAGGTTTGAAAAATATCAAAAGCTATTTGAACCAATAAGTCTTTGTTAAGAATTGTTATTGCAGTTTCAAGGGACCAACTGACGTCTGTTACTCGTGTGAAGTTTTTTACAGTAAGGTTGTTTTCAGTTTTTTATGGATACTTGTGTTTTTATGTTTTTGTTTACTTCCTGATTAAGTGGGTGGGGTAAACCGGTTGGATTTGAGTAGTTTTTGTGTTACGCTTTTGTTGCTAAGGACTTCTCTTCGTAAATTCAACAAGGAGCAGAAATCACCAGTAAATGACTAGCTTTATTTGTAAAGTTTCATGTTTTAAAACGAGATGTTTTGTCTGGGTTTTATTTGTTGATGTGAATGATGAACTGTGTTTCCAGTTGAACAGTGTTGAATAGTTTTCGTAGTTTTTTGCCAACAGTAAGCTTGTTTGTGTCCTCCGATCCATACATTTTTTGTCTTTCAAACATTGTGTGGACCAAAAGAACATCTTTTTTATTCAGTAGAAGTATCATGCGAAATCATACTTATCAGTTTGATCCTCCTCAGTAGCCTGTTTGAGTGGGGTAGGTCAGGGGTTCCATCCCCACGTCATACCAAAGACATGAAAAATGGTACTAGTAGCACCCTTATTTGGCACTGACGCTTGAAAGGGTTGTACCCAGGAGGTAAGATAAGGTAAAAATCAGTGACTGGATACCTGGTTTGTCACACAAGAACTTTGTAGCTATCTATCTATTTATACTGCCACGCCCTCTTTCCGAGTATTATATGCAAGTGCGCGACTGTGTGAGAGATTTAAAAGCACAGATGTACAAGAGGGAAAAAGTAATACGATTGTAGGACATTTGCCCCCCAGGACATTTGCCCCCCAATGAAAAATTGTATTTCCGGACATTTGCCCCCCAGCTGAAATGGCAGATAGGACATTTGCCCCCCACTTCTTATTTTTAAAATGGACATTTGCCCCCCAATATTTTTTGTCCTATGTGCCAGTAGATGTACTGTGTTTTATGTTGTTTTATTATCAAAATTACTCTAAAAGGCAATTTTCAGTAAAAAAAAAACTATTTTATTGATAAAAATTTGATGAATATGTTAATTACATTTAGGTGTTAAGGTAAATAATAGCCTATTATTGAGTTATAAAAGTGCTCATAACAATGTTATAATTTTTTAATTTGTGCAATGTTTTTAACACTCAAACTTGTTAATTTGGCAATTATCTACTAGAAATATGTAAGAAACAAAGACAATGTTATCTACAATATGATAATTATCTTCTACTAAGTTCCTAAAAAATCACTAGGGGACAAAAGTATTGGGGGGCAAATGTCCGTTTCAGAAATAAGCACTGGGGGGCAAATGTCCTATCTACCATTTCAACTGGGGGGCAAATGTCCAGCAGTCCACTTTTTTATTGGGGGGCAAATGTCCGGATCCCAAGTAATACTAATGTTTTTGTGAAATATTGAAAATCAAAACAACCGTGTTATTAAAAAGAGGAATATTAACAGTTAAAAGAGATTAAAAACAGCATTTTTAACATTAGATCATGTGAGAACATTTGGTCCCTCCCTGTCTTAATTGTTCCAGGGTAGGGACCTGCACAATCTCGGCTGGAAGAGAGTTCCATAGAACTTAGTAGCTGCGAAGGAGAATTTGTAATAATTACATGGTGTAATGCAGGAATCGAATTTAACTTTTTTTCCCACTGGCAAATTTTTGCAAGAGCCATTTTTTTCTACTAGCAAAATTACGGGTTCCACTAGCAATTATTTAAAAACTGTTTATGTGCTAAATCTTGTAAAGTTGTTTTGTTGTTGTTTGGTTTCATATAAAAGTTCACAGTCCGGACAGGCCGGGGACTTTCTGGTTTTGAAAGTACGATACGAACCAAAGTACTCAATGATTCTTTGGACTTTTGGCAGGACATTGAAGTTTTAAGTTTTTCTCAGGTCACTGCCCCTAATATTGCTAGCATTTTCGGTCTCTGCAGGCCTTTTTGCACCAAGAAACGTGTTATTTTCCTCTCCATTTCTGCAGAACTTTGCATATTACAGACCAAAATGAAAACAAATATTGCCCAGACGCTTACTTAGATATCCGATAATTACTTTTGTATAAAACGACAAGCGTCTACAAGCAGTCACATGATTACCGGTAAATTAACTGCCCAAAAGGAGTTTTTAAAGAGAAAAGGACAGTTTGAATGAATTCCCCGATTTTTGAACGTGATCGCGAAAATATTTGAGTGCCATGATTTTCTACTCGCATTTTTTTATTTTTACTCAAATTCCGCGAGTTAGCAACCACTAAATTCGATCCCTGTAATGATCTGCTTGTAAGACGAGGGGTGCATGTGTCTAGTGAAGCGGGGAGTGGGTATAGCATAAGGCGGCATTGGCACTGCAACCAGTCCATTTACTATCTTGTAAAACATAAGTAGCCTGGCATATGATCTTTTGTCTTCAAGTGAACGCCACTCTTAGTGCTGTATGTTGGATTATATTAGTCCAAGTAATAGGACGTTTCGAGACAGCGTGATAACTTTTGACAGACACTGTCTGTCACGTCCAAACTTAATCTACATATCAGCATGCCCATTCACGCACTGCAGTACGTGAATCACGTACAAAATATCAAATGCACGCATAAAAATCACTTGTTGGGGGTACATGCACGCAGAGATTCGGAACTCCAGTTCAGCTGCAAAATCGCTGTTTATTTCATCGCGCACTTGCCAATTGTTTGGTATGGTCTAAAACGCAGATCCGGTCCACGAACGTTATAATTTCGTTTCCATCACCGAATTCTCGGCGTAATTGTCAGCTGTATAGAGGGGTTTGGTAAATGTTTTAGTCGGACGTCACACGGGTCGTGTGCAAAAAAAGAATGGATACGAAACGCAAAAACGCATTTTAGCTTTAATAAACTCAGCAAAAGGTTAACAGTATTTTATTTTTCGATATTTAACTGCAATTTTGATACACATTGCATATCTGTAATAGTTTGGGCATTTATTATTGATGGACGAATTTTACCAGTCTTCAGTTGACTGTATGTTATTTCGGACGAATCGTGTTCCGTTAACGAAATTTGGAATACATGAACCTTGCTGAAAACTTATTTATATATAGGGAGGGGTCTTTTGATTCAGAATTTCCTATCTTAACTTTGGAAAAACATTTTACATTTTCTAAAATTATCTCATCTGTTATACCCCACCCACGAGTTCTGTATGAAAAAAAAACAACAACAAAAAACAACAAAAAAAACCATGTAATATACAAATTTCAGTAGTTAAATAGAAAATTTTCAGATCTGCCATGTAGTGTACCCCCAAAAATTGAAGTGTACCCCTATTTTGCAAAAGCAGGGGGTACATGTACCCTCAACTTTAAAAATGAGTGGGCATGCTGCATATTTCTGTTAGGAACCCAGTAAATTCCGTTGGGAATGTTTTCTGGTACCAGGGATTTTTTAAGGCCAATTTTGGGGCCGAATTTCAGACCCATCCCAATTGCAGAAATTTGCTTATTTTCCCAATTCTGAGGTTTAAATTTCCCCCAAATCTGCCAAAGAATACAAATTTTACGGTAATCTCGATTTTCAGGTTTCCGATACTAGCTCAATTAGTTTTCGTTCTGATTCTTGTTCCTCATATTTATTAGCTCATCTGATTTTTTGAAAAAAAATGATGAGTTATTGTCATCACTTGAGCGGTTGTCGGCGTCGGCGTCGGCGTTGCCTGGTTAAGTTTTATGTTTAGGTCAGCTTTTCTCCTAAACTATCAAAGCTATTGCTTTGAAACTTGGAATACTTGTTCACCATCATAAGCTGACCCTGTATAGCAAGAAACATAACTCCATCTTGCTTTTTGCAAGATTTATGGCCCCTTTTGTACTTAGAAAATATCAGATTTCTTGGTTAAGTTTTATGTTTAGGTCAACTTTTCTCCTAAACTATCAAAGCTATTGCTTTGAAACTTGGAATACTTGTTCACCATCATAAGCAGACCCTGTACATCAAGAAACATAACTCCATCTTGCTTTTTGCAAGATTAATTGCCCCTTTTGGACTTAGAAAATCTGTTTTCTTGGTTAAGGTTTATGTTTAGGTCAGCTTTTATCCTAAACTATCAAAGCTATTGCTTTAAAACTTGCAACACTTGTTCACCATCATAAGTTGACCCTGTATAGCAAGAAACATAACTCCGTCCTGCTTTTTGCAAGATTAATGGCCCCTTTTGGACTTAGAAAATATCAGATTTCTTGGTTAAGTTTTATGTTTAGGTCAACTTTTTCTCTTAAACTATCAAAGCTATTGCTTTGAAACTTGCAACGCTTGTTCACCATCATAAGCTGACCCTGTACAGCAAGCAACATAACTCCATCCTGCTTTTTGCAATAATTATTGCCCCTTTTGGACTTAGAAAATCATTTTCTTGGTTGAGTATTATGTTTAAGTCAACTTTTCTCATAAACTATCAAAGCTATTGCTTTAAAACTTGCAACAGTTTTTCACCATCATAAGTGGACACTGTACATCAAGAAACATAACTCTATCCTGCTTTTTGCAAGAATGATGGCCCTTTTTAGACTTAGAAAATCATGGGTAGGACAATATTTCTATTACACAAAAAAAATCAGATGAGCGTCAGCACCCGCAAGGCGGTGCTCTTGTTTGAGATAGCATTGTTCCTGTGTCAATAGAATAACTGCTCCAGTACCGATTTTATTAAATCTTGCTAACTGTTCTATGTTCCATATACATGACCGTGACTGCATTTAATCAAGCTTGCCAATTTTTACCGGACCGAGCAATAAATAGTAAATATTATACAAAGAAAGTTACAAAAAAGTATGCTGCTGACAACAAAAAGCTGTCAAGCTTCGGCTTTGTCAATAAAACAAGTGGCGAGAAACAGGCCACCGCCATAAAGTCCCAGGATTCGTTAAGGACGGTGAATGCTGATGACGAATTAGATACACCCGTGATAAAACATTTGATAAAACACAAGTGACACTGGTACTGACCCACTAAATTTTATGGAGGTTTTAATGACCCTTCACTGTCTGAGAGTTTTTTGTGGCTTTCTTTGTGTAATTAAGTAGACACTTTCAAAAGACAAAAAAAAAACCCAGAAAAATTGACTTGTATAAATTTGTAATGTGATAATAACCACATAACAATGCTGAAATAAAGGTATTATGATGGTAAAACTTATTTGTGAAATTTCCCAATTTTCAGGTTTAAGCGCCATTTTTCCCAACTGAATGGGCCCCAGGCCCCAGGTTTATAATGGTAAAAAAATCCCTGGGTACATGTGCAAAGTATTTGTAATAATTACATCTCTAAAAATGAATTTATGTTGACATTAAAGCATAAACTTGCCTTGCTGACATTTTATGAATGTATATTTTGTGTTTTGTTTCTGCAATTTAGTATCATCGGTAGTCTGCTTTTATTGAAACCGTCGTCAGGGTAGATATCGCCTTGCACCTGTCACATCATATTTTTGAAGATTTGAGTCTCTTTTTTAAAATTATGAATTAAATTCAACCCATTTGAAGTTTCTACATGAATATATATTAATGTTTAATTTATTGAAGCAAGTAAGTCAGACCAGTATATTAAAATTATTATGACTTTTTTGGGGGTTTTTTTTAATGTCTTAGTTTTCCTAACAGTAAAATGCAGACCTATATGGGTAAGGCTTAGAGGGATGGCAACTATAAGATATCAGATCATAAAATAAGTCATTCCAATAAGCCAGATGAGTAAGACTAAGATTATATGTGATGTTTAATAAAGCTTACCTTCACAGTTACCTTTACAGTACTGTTGCAAACAAGCTGATATGTTTTGTGTTTGTATTGCTCTAAACCCTGGAAATATAATATAAACTTATAAATAAGTAAATAGATCTCATGAGTGGGTGGTTTGAAATAGCCTCTATTCAGAAAATGAACTGTCTTGCCTAGTGCCAAAGTGTTGCCTTTTTTCTTTGAAAAATTAGGCAGCTGGATAGCTCAATCGGTAGAGCATCAGAATGGTATTCTGAGGCTCCAGGTTCATGTCCTGGTCTTGTTGCACATTTTTGTCACCCTGTGACACTTGTTTATTATTACAATCTGTATAAATTTACATTTGCTTCAGTACTTTACCAGTAAGTCACTTGATTCGATTAAAAAATCAGATTTACTGGAACAGTACATTATGAAATTTAAGCACCAATATTTGTGAAATCTGCACAAAATGGTGTTTTTTCTGCTTTTTGTGAAAAAAAGTGCTATTTTGTATTGTGACTGAATTGAAAATCAGACCCTTTAAGTCCAGAAACTTTTATATTTTATATGACATCTTTTTGCCCAATCTGGAGGAATATTATTTTTCGTCTGTCACTAATTTCTGCTTAAACTTCTATAGTAACTATTCAAATCCGATGGAAGTCTGTGTTTGTCTGTACTTGAAGTGGATGTATGCATATTATTGTCCATTGGCACTTCCAATATTTCAATTAATTATCATTTTTAGCTCACCAGTCACAAAGTGACAAGGTGAGCTTTTGTGATCCCGTGGCGTCCGTCGTCCGTGCGTGCGTAAACCTTTGCTAGAGGTCACATTTTTCATGCGATCTTTATGAAAGTTAGTCAGAATGTTCATCTTGATGATATCTAGGTCAAGTTCGAAACAGGGCCACGTGCGGTCCAAAACTAGGTCAGTAGGTCTAAAAATAGAAAATCCTTGTGACCTCCCTAGAGGCATATTTTTCAACGGATCTTCATGAAAATTGGTCAGAATGTTCACCTTGATGATATCTAGGTCAAGTTCGAAACAGGGTCACGTGCGGTCAAAAACTAGGTCATTAGGTCTAAAAATAGAAAAACCTTGTGACCTCTCTAGAGGCCATATTTTTCAATGGATCTTCATGAAAATTGGTCTGAATGTTCACCTTGATGATATCAATGTCAAATTTGAAAGTGGGTCATGTGTGGTCAAAAGCTAGGTCATTAGGTCTAAAAATAGAAAAACCTTGTGACCTCTCTAGAGGCCATATTTTCAATGGATCTTCCTGAAAATTGGTCAGAATGTTCACCTTGATGATATCTAGGTCAGTTTCGAAATAGGGTCATGTGCGGTCAAAAACAAGGTCAGTAGATCTAAAATTAGAAAAACCTTGTGACCTCTCTAGAGGCCATACTTTTCATGAGATCTTCATGAAAATTGGTGAGAATGTTCTATCTAGGTCAGGTTCGAAACTGGGTCACATGCCTTCGAAAACTAGGTCATTAGGTCAAATAATAGAAAAACCTTGTGACCTCTCTAGAGGCCATATTTTTCAATGGATCTTCATGAAAATTGGTCAGAATTTTTATCTCGATGATGTCTAGGTCAGGTTCAAATCTGGGTCACATGAGCTCTAAAACTAGGTCACTATGTCAAATAAATAGAAAAAACTACGTCATGCTCAGTTCAAAACTGGGTCATGTGGGGACAGGTGAGCGAATCAGGACCATCATGGTCCTCTTGTTTAAATTGTGTCCATTTTCTGAATTTACGATTTTGCAATTTTATCTGTACCTTGTGTTGATCAGCATGAAGTGTTCATGGGCATCTTGTCTAGACTTACATGTCCGATTATTATTTTTGAGATGCATCCATTTTTCGACTACAATAAAATTATGAAAACAAAAATTTTAAGGGCTTTCTGTCAATGCACCAAATGTTGATAGTAAATTATAGTAGCTGCAAATATTTGATAGCAAAAATGATTTTTGTGTGAATGTTATTTTCACATATTGTCACTAACTTTTTGAATCCTGCAAACCTGAACATTGTAACTGAATCGGAAAGAAACCAAGGAATTTGTTTGCATTATTTCTGTGGCCACGGTTTTTGAAGCAACTTGAACGTGTGTTTCTATCGCATAACGGTGTTTTAGATTTGAACATATCAAATTCACATCAGGAAGGAGGAATAGTTTTCTTCTAAACAAACTATGTCCAGTGTGAAAGTGGCTTTGCCAAGAATAAAGGTAACTAATTATTTGGACACTGCTTTATAAAAGGTGTACCTAGTTTCTTACTGTGATATTAGGGGAATCATGCAAGGGCCTTTTTTCTTTTCATTTTTGTCTTCAACAATTCCTCTGCATTTTTGAATATTTTCTGATTTTTCTATCTTGATATTGACTGCCATGTATTTATATAATAACATAGCATAATATAGTATTAATGATATTTATTTTGCTCAAAATTGCATAGCATGCATATTCATAGCCGATTAAAACAAATACAAACCATGAAAACATGTTCCATAAATTTTCACATTCAGTACTAATTTGAATATCTGAACAAACCGTGAATGATGTCACATAAATGCTGCATACAAATCATTGGTTCCAAAATGCAAACAATTCAAAGAAAAGAAGTGTCTTGATACTACAAAATCATAAGGGTATATCTTCATATTAATGACACCAAGCAAATAGAATTATTTACAGACATGGGTTGCATTTCTTTAACATCTTTTTGAAATTACTTCTGTTTTCATATTATTATAACTCATTTTGTTTTTACTTTTCTTAGACAGTAAAAAATATCTGACATGTCATTCAAGATGAAACAGTTGGCTGTGAACTCTCATATAAAACTGTGGATGTCAGGGTCTCCAACCTTTTAGTGTATGCTCTAAAATTTTGTGAGTGTAAGAAATTTCAGCTCGCAGAACTTTAATTTACAGATTCTATCATAATTTGGATTTGGGACGGCCAGACCAGAGTTATAGCCCTTGACTTAGTCCGAAAAATCCATACAGTGACAAAGACCTTTGGACACAAATCTAGTTCATTGTCACTCAGTCTATAATGATGATAAAAGTTGTTTACAGTCAAGTTTCTTTTAACCTCCAACTGTGCCTCATAGTCATAATACATCATAGTATTCATACTCATTTCTGTAAGAAATTACAGTTCAAGTTTCAAGCTCATAAAATTATGAGCATGTTATTAAAGAGTCCAGGCACCGGCAGGGGATATCATACTGTAATGCATTTTAAAATCTTGCAAATTGGCCATTTTTGAAAAATCAGTTTGGAAATTCAGACAAAAAAATACCATTTTCAATTGAGACCGGTACCATTTATTATCATCTTAAGGAGAAAACATATTCCATCACAGTTTTTGTACTTGGAAAATTTTGTAAGCATCTGAAAATAACTGCTTGCATTTTTAGGTTCCAGTCACATTTTGCAAGCTTGCAAAGCAAGTGCTAAATTTGAGCCTTGGATACTATGGTAAAAAACAAAGAGTTCAGATCCCTTGATACATAATCCTGTAGTGCCCTTGCAAGGTTCCCTAATCATTAAATCAGTTCTGCTTGCACTGTTTGATGACCATGATGACTATTGGAAAAATATTGACGTCTATTCTACTCGCCCTTCTGCTTATCAAATCTACAAAAATAAGTTAAATAACCAAGTTAGGTAACTCATGATGAATTTTATTTGAATCATGGCCCTTTTTTGGTTAGTTAAGCATGCAGCATCAAGCTCACCAACACGTACTAAATGTACGAAGTAAGTTTCTCCAAGTTAAGTTCCTACAGGGAATGAAAATATTTTTAAAGACAACTTGTCCTGTAGGACTAGTGCAAACAGTTTTCTCAGCTTGCAGGGGAGTTCACTAGTCCTGCATATTTTTGAAGACAACATGATTGTGCAGTATATAGAATACTTAAAAGAAAATGGGATAAAACAGATACACGTTCAGTTTCATGTTATATGTCTTATAATAGCACACAGGTACTTGGCTGAAATCACTTACTAAACAGTCAACAAATTATGACAATTGTGTGATCATTTTAGCCAGGATGGTCTAATTAATTGGTAGATTCCTTTCTTTACAAGTCAACCTGGCAGAAAATTTTGCTCATCTTCAGGCCTTTTCTACTCGTTAGTACGAGCAGATGTCCCAGCCCTAGTCCTTGTAAGACATAGAATTTTTCGAATAGTCAAGAGTGCTGTTATAAAGGACAGCTCGGGTTTTATTGATAACATTTTATAATCAGACATGTCAGATGTTGCAATAAAATACACGTGTTTTGACTCGATATGTCAGATTAATTTTTATGTCCCTACACATTTATGTGGGGGCATAAAGCGTTGCTGCTGTCCGTACTACCGTCCCGAAACCTTGTGTTTTCAACTCCTCCCATGCTATTAGCCTGATTTATCAGATGAACAACCTAGATGTACAGATGGCAATAATGGAAGGAATATTTTCTTTGACTAATTTTACAACAGTTATGGCCCTTTGATAATTTTTGCAATATACATTACAAAGAAAAGTCTTGTGTCCAACTCCTCCCACTCTATTAGCATGATTTACCTCCAACTTTCATAGATGAACACGCTTGATGTGCAGATGACCATAAAGTAAGGAATTTTTCCTCGCAGTTATGGCCCGTTGATAGATTTTGCTGTATAGAAGATGGCACGGACGTATGTCTGGGCATCCGTGTCCTATGGACACAATTCTAATTTACCCATCTATGAAACCGTACTCCGAACTTGACGTCCATTATTTCTTTTTGAACTGCTGTACATGGTCAGTTATTTGAAATTCCAAGGAATTAATTGCAAGTGTTTTATCTTTGATATCTCCAATAACTTAATCATTGCATCTTTTCATTTTAGCTGTGTGTCTTGTGAGCAGTGAAAGAACAAGTAAGAATGGGGGCATTTGCTTCACTTTTCAAGAATTTGTTTGGAAAGAAGGAGATGAGAATATTAATGGTGGGTTTGGATGCTGCTGGTAAAACTACCATTTTGTACAAGCTGAAACTAGGAGAAATTGTTACTACTATTCCAACCATTGGTAAGTTAATGTTAAAAGAATCAACATATTTCTTCAAGGAAATATTCGATCTATGAAATTAGGAAAGGTCAAATTTGACTCTCCTATTTCAGGTCTGCTTTTTAGCTCACCTGTCACATAGTGACAAGGTGAGCTTTTGTGATCACCCTTCGTCCGTGCGCGTCCGTCTGTCAACAATTTCTTGTCTGCACGATAGTGGTTTCATTTATGATTTAAACTTGCACACAACTTGTATCACCATAAGATCTCGGTTCCTTTCTTGAACTGGCCAAATCCCATTATGGGTTCCAGAGTTATGGCCCCTGAAGGGGTCAAAATTAGCTATTTTGACATTGTCTGCACAATAGCAGCTTTATTTATGATTTGATTTTTACTGAACTTGCACACAACTTGTATCACCATAAGATCTTGGTTCCTTTCTGGAACTGGCAAGATTCCATCATGGGTTCCAGAGTTGTGGCCCCTGAAGGGGTCAAAATTAGCTATTTTGACCTTGTCTGCACAATAGCAGCTTCATTTATGATTTGATTTTTACCAAACTTGCACAAAACTTGTGTCACCAAAAGATCTTGGTTCCATTCTTGAAACGGCCAGATCCCATGATGGGTTTCAGAGTTATGGCCCCTGAAAGGGCCAAAATTGGCTATTTTGACCTTGTCTGCACAATAGCAGCTTCATTTATGATTTGAATTTAATGAAACTTGCACAAAACTTGTGTCACCAAAAGATCTTGATTCCGTTCTTGAACCGGCCAGATCCCATGATGGGTTTCAGAGTTATGGCCCCTGAAAGGGCCAAATTTGGCTATTTTGACCTTGTCTGCACAATAGCAGCTTCATTTATGATTTGATTTTAACCAAACTTGCACACAACTTTTATCACCGTAAGATCTCAATTCTTTTTTATACGCCCGCAGGGACGTGTTATGTTATCGCCTCGGTCCGTCTGTCTGTCTGTGTGTTGGTTAGCAATTTCCCTTCTGCTCTGTAACTCTTGAACCCCTTGATGGATTTCAGAGAAACCTGACACAAATGTTCACTCATTGAAAGGATGTGCAGAGAGCATGTTTTGGATGGCTAAATTCAATGTCAATGTCACACTTAAGGGTCAAAGGTCATATGACTGTTTTATATGAATATTGCGTTGCATTGCAGTACTCTTGTTTTTATTTGGCAGAACCTTCTTTTGTTTGCTTACAATATTTTTTTCTATTACTGCCCTTTTATGTTACTATAAATAGCTTATTTAGTAACTTTTTTATTATTGGCCGTAGGGAAAAACTGAGACCACTTTTATGTGGTACAACATGGGTGGTACCTCCAATTTTTAGGTGTTTTTTAACATATCTGTACCTTGTAAGAATTTTTTCTTTTTGTACTTGGCTAAAGCAATGGTACTCAGGTGAGCGATATAGGGCCATCATGGTCCTCTTGTTATATTTTTAGCCCTTAGTATTCAAGCGCATGAACTTAGATCAAAGATCAAGGTTGCACTTTGACATCAAACTTGGAATAAATATGAATGTTATTAAGTGATTCGATGAGGCAAAAATCCAAATTTCTCATGGGTAGATGAAGGAAAAGAATTTTATAATAAAAAGTTTGAATCATTTTTGAATTAAAAATAAGATCAATAAAGTCGTTTCGTGTCCAGTCCATAACACTGCCGTCCATGAAAGGGTTTTGAAATAACTGCATAAATGTTCCCCATAAAGAGATGAAGTGTTGTGCGCAAGACCCACATCCATAGCTCCAAGGTCAAGTCTTACAAGTCAAAGGTCTGTATGTGTCCAGTTCATTACTGTGTCATTCATCTAGGGATTTTGAAATTACTTGGCATAAATGTTCCTCATAATGAGACGAAGTGTCATTCGCAAGATCCGGACCCCTAGCTCTAAGGTCAAGGTCACAATTAGAGATCAAAGGTTAACATGGTCTGTTCCTTGTCTGGTCCTTAACTCTGCCATCAATGAAGGAATTTTCAAATTACTTGCCATAAATGCTTGGGGGCAATGTCAATACTAGTGACAGTGCTCACTGCCCCAGCCTCTTCTTTTTATGCCCCTGGCATCTTCTGATGCGGGAGGCATATAGTGTTTGTCCTGTCTGTCCGTTTGTTTGTTTGTCCGGTTAACCAAATGGGACCATTTCGTCTAGCATCAATACCCCTTACTAGAATGACTTGATACTAATCCAGATGTAACCTGTGACCATTCCTCATCTTCACATATCGCTTGACCTCAGTTTGACCTTGAACTTGACCTCATTTTGGACTTGGGTTGCTTTATATGGGCCATCTCTTGGTTAACCAAATGGGACTGTTTCGTCTAGCATCAATACCCCTTACTAGAATGACTTGATACTAATGCAGATGTAACCTGTGACCATTCCTCATCTTCACACATCACCTGACTTCAGTTTGACCTTGACCTAATTTTGGACTTGGGTTGCTTTATATTGGCCATCTCTTGGTTAACCAAACTGGACCGTTTGTCTAGCATCAATACCCCTTACTAGAATGACTTGATACTAATGCAGATGTAACCTGTGACCATTCCTCATCTTCACACATCACCTGACCTCAGTTTAACCTTGAACTTGACCTCGCTTTGGACATGGGTTGCTTTGTATAGACAAGGATGCCACTTGGGGCATCAAGCGTTTATTGAAAGCAGCTCCTTGTTTTTAGCTCACCTGTCACAAAGTGACAAGGTGAGCTTTTGTGATCGCGCGGTGTCCGTCGTCCGTCATCCGTGCGTGCGTCCGTAAACTTTTGCTTGTGACCACTGTAGAGGTCACATTTTTCATGGGATCTTTATGAAAGTTGGTCAGAATGTTCATCTTGATGATATCTAGGTCAAGTTCGAAACTGGGTCACGTGCCGCCAAAAACTAGGTCAGTAGGACTAAAAATAGAAAAACCTTGTGACCTCTCTAGAGGCCATAATTTTCAATGGATCTTCATGAAAATTGGTCAGAATGATCATCTTGATGATATCTAGGTCAAGTTCGAAACTGGGTCACGTGCGGTCTAAAACTAGGTCAGTAGGTCTAAAAATAGAAAAACCTTGTGACCTCTCTAGAGGCCATATATTTCACAAGATCTTCATGAAAGTTGGTCAGAATGTTCACCTTGATGATATCTAGGTCAAGTTCGAAACTGGGTCACGTGCCTTCAAAAACTAGGTCAGTAGGTCAAATAATAGAAAAATCTTGTGACCTCTTTAAAGGCCATATTTTTCATGGGATCTGTATGAAAGTTGGTCTGAATGTTCATCTTGATGATTTCTAGGTCAAGTTCGAAACTGGGTCACGTGCTGTCAAAAACTAGGTCAGTGGGTCTAAAAATAGAAAATCCTTGTGACCTTTCTAGAGGCCATATATTTCACAAGATCTTCATGAAAATTGGTCAGAACGTTCACCTTGATGATATCTAGGTCAAGTTCGAAACTGGGTCACGTGCCATCAAAAACTAGGTCAGTAGGTCAAATAATAGAAAAACCTTGTGACCTCTCTAAAGGCCATATTTTTCATGGGATCTGTGTGAAAGTTGGTCTGAATGGTCATCTTGATGATATCTAGGTCAAGTTCGAAACTGGGTCACGTGCGGTTAAAAACTAGGTCAGTAGGTCTAAAAATAGAAAAACCTTGTGACCTCTCTAGAGGCCATATATTTCATGAAATCTTCATGAAAATTTGTCAGAATGTTCACCTTGATGATATCTAAGTCAAGTTCGAAAGTGGGTCACGTGCCATCAAAAACTAGGTCAGTAGGTCAAATAATAGAGAAACCTTGTGACCTAACTAGAGGCCATATTTTCCATGGGATCTGTATGAAAGTTGGTCTGAATGTTCATCTTGATGATATCTAGGTCAAATTTGAAAGTGGGTCACGTGCCGTTAAAAACTAGGTCAGTAGGTCAAATAATAGAAAAACCTTGTGACCTTTCTAAAGGCCATATTTTTCAATGGATCTTCATGAAAGTTGGTCTGAATGTTCATCTTGATGATATCTAGGTCAAATTCGAAACAGGGTCATGTGCGGTCAAAAACTAGGTCAGTAGGTCTAAAAATAGAAAAACCTTGTGACCTCTCTAGAGGCCATACTTGTGAATGGATATTCATAAAAATTGGTCAGAATGTTCACCTTGATGATATCTAGGTCAAGTTCGAAAGTGGGTCACGTGCCTTCAAAAAGTAGGTCAGTAGGTCAAATAATGAAAAAACGTTGTGACCTCTCTAAAGGCCATATTTTTCATGGGATCTGTATGAAAGTTGGTCTGAATGTTTATCTTGATGATATCTAGGTCAAGTTTGGAACTGGGTCAACTGCGATCAAAAACTAGGTCAGTAGGTCTTGAAATAGAAAAACCTTGTGACCTCTCTAGAGGCCATACCCTTGAATGGATCTTCATGAAAATTGGTCAGAATGTTCACCTTGATGATATCTAGGTCAAGTTTGAAACCGGGTCACGTGCATTAAAAAACTAGGTCAATAGGTCAAATAATAGAAAAACCTTGTGACCTCTCTAGAGACCATATTTTTCAATGGATCTTCATGAAAATTGGTCAGAATTTTTATCTTTATAATATCTAGGTCAGGTTCAAAACTGGGTCACATGAGCTCAAAAACTAGGTCACTATGTCAAATAATAGAAAAAAACGACGTCATACTCAAAACTGGATCATGTGGGAAGAGGTGAGCGATTCAGGACCATCATGGTCCTCTTGTTTCCTAAATCTACCTGTGCTAGGTTCGGATAACACGTAAATATTGCTATTAAATGTCGCAATTCATGTTTCTTTTTTATACTCCTCATTTTACCATGGACAAGGTAAGATAGAGTTTGGTTGATTTATCATGTTTTTGCGGCTTCACTTAAGTCATAATTGTAAAATTTAATTGACAAAACAGTTGTTTTCTGTCTTTAATTAATGTAGTAAAATAGAATAAATCAAACATGAAAAATATAGAAGTATCTGTTTAAGAAAAATTGGAACAAATGATGCCAATTTGTTGTACAATGAATGAAGCTTCTGTACTAAAGAGTATTTCGCAGTCCGGCTTTGGTACGCAACTTATGATAACACTGCTACTAGTTAAATTAGTTCACTGCCAGATTCTCACCACGGACCATAATTATAGTTTATAAGCCTTTAGAATACGTGTTTATTATAGAAAGACTACACAGTAATTAACTGCAACATTATTTCCAAAATTGACTACTTTTTTCACAGGGTTCAATGTAGAAACAGTAGAATACAAGAACATCAGTTTTACAGTGTGGGACGTTGGTGGTCAGGATAAAATCAGACCTCTGTGGAGACATTATTTCCAAAATACACAAGGTAACATTTTGCTTCTGATTTGCAAGTTGAATTGACACTGCCATAGATTTGATAATTACTTTGTAACTGTCTATATAACAAGAGCTGTCAGAGGACAGCAACGCTCGACTATTCAACAGCATTGTCGCTTGAATGGATACGAGTCGAAAAAGGCATAATTTAGTAAAAAAAGTAAAACAGGGTTATGGAACCTGCATAGTGCTTATCAGCTCATGACAGTGGTTAAGTGTATGAAGTTTCAATCCATTCCCATTAGTGGGTACTGAGATACTAGCTTACCTATAAGAATTTAACCCAAAACTCCTAAGTTGAAGAAGGGGCATAATTTTGTAAAATGCGAAGTTGAGTTATTGACCCTTTGCACTGCATGTCATATCATGACAGTAAACTAGTGTGTGAAGTTTCAATCCTTTCCCATTAGTGGATACTGAGATACCAGCTTACATGTACAAACAAAAACTTAACCAAAAATTTCTATGTCGAAAAAGGGGCATAATTTTGTAAAAAAAGCAAAATAGAGTTATGGAACCTGTGCAGTGTAAGTCAGTTTATCACAGTAAATAAGTGTGTGAAGTTTCAATCCATTCCCACAAGTAGTTACTGAGATACCAGCTTACATACAAAACCTTAACCAAAAATTTCTAAGTCGAAAAAGGGGCATAATTTTGTAAAAAAGCAAAATAGAGTTATGGAACCTGTGCAATGTAAGTCAGTTTATCACAGTTAATAAGTGTGTGAAGTTTCAATCCATTCCCACAAGTAGTTACTGAGATACCAGCTTACATACAAAACATTAACCAAAAATTTCTAAGTCGAAAAAGGGGCATAATTTTGTAAAAAAGCAAAATAGAGTTATGGAACCTGTGCAATGGAAGTCAGTTTATCACAGTGAATAAATGTGTGAAGTTTCAATCCATTCCCACAAGTGGTTGCTGAGATACCAGCTTACATACAAAAACTTAACCAAATCGGGACGCAGACGCCGACGCATGGGCGAGTCCAATAGCTCTACTATTCTATGAATAGTCGAGCTAAAAATGTATCCAGAATGTAGTATCCTGATACTGGTATACCAAATGTTGTCTACTCAGATTACTTGATCCACTAGGGTAAACCAGAGATAGTTCCTCAAATTTTGATGCTACTTATAAAAAAGTGCACCGATTGTCATTAACCAGATTCTCTTAGAAAACCAGTTATTAGATTAGGGGTATGACATTTGGCAGTGGGGGCGGGGCTGGGTGTCAAACTTGGTTTTATAGTTTGGAACAAGCTATAGACACCAAACATGGCCTGTAGATAGATGGTAAGGAGACAAAGGTTGGAATTGCGTTTAGGGTCATTTGGGTCAAGGTCGCAGTTGCTTAAAAAGAAAAATTTGTTTCCGCACAATATTAACTTTGTGTGCATTGATGTATTGAAATAAAACTTGGCCTATAGGTAGCTTATAGAAAAAACAAGGTTGGGATTGTATATGGGGTTGTTGGGGTCAAGATCAAGGTCAGGATAACTTATTTAATCTTCACACTTAGAAAATTCCCTGATGGCACAGTGATCTACAGTGTTGGGCCAAAAGCTGCTTTTTAGTCAGTGGGACAGAAGAGGGTTAGTTCAAATCCTATGGAGATCAAAAAAAATACTTATTTTTAGCTCACCAAACGTGAGCTATTGTGACCGTTCATTGTCCATTGTGCGTTGCGTGTCAACATTTGCCTTGTTAACACTCTAGAAGCCTCATTTGTGATCCACTCTTTATGAAACTTGGTCAGAATGTTTGTCTTGATGAATTCTAGGTCAAGTTTGAAACTGGGTCATGTGGGGTCAAAAATTAGGTCACTAGGCCAGATCAAAGGAAAATCTTGTTAACACTAGAGTCCACAGTTTAAGTTTGAAACTGATGAGAATTGGTCGGAAAGTTTGTCTTGATGACCTCTAGGTCAAGTTCGAATCTGGATCATGTGGGGTCAAAAACTAGGTCACCCGGTCAAATCAAAGAAAAAGCATGTGAACACTCTAGAGGCCACATTTGTAACCCAATCTTTATGAAACTTGGTCAGAATGTTTGTCTTGGTGATCTCTAGTTCAAATTTGATTCTGGGTCATGTGGGATCAAAAATTAGTTCAATAGGCCAGATCAAAGGAAAATCTTGTTAACACACTATAGAGTCCACAATTTAAGTTTGAAACTGATGAGAATTGGACAGAATGTTTGTCTTGATGACCTCTAGGTCAAGTTTGAATCTGGGTCATGTTGGGTCAAAAACTAGGTCACCCAGTCAAATCAAAGGAAAAGCTTGTTAACACTCTAGAGGCCACATTTGTGACCCAATCTTTATGAAACTTGGTCAGAATGTTTGTCTTGATGATCTCTAGGCCAAGTTCGAATCTGGGTCATGTGGGGTCAAAAATTAGGTCACTAGGCCAGATCAAAGGAAAATCTTATTAACACTCTAGAGTCTACAGTTTAAGTTTGAAACTGATGAGAATTTGTCAGAATGTTTGTCTTGATGACCTCTAGGTCAAGTTTGAATCTGGGTCATGTGGGGTCAAAAACTAGGTCAGTAGGCCAGATCAACTCTGGTGAGTGATGGCCCTCATTTTTTGTTTTTAGCTCACCTGAGCACGAAGTGCTCAAAGGTGAGCTTTAGTGATCACCCTGTGTCCGGCGTCCGTCGTCGTCCGTCGTCCGTCCGTCGTCAACAATTTGACTGTTAACACTCTAGAGGTCACATTTTTGACCCAATCTTAATGAAACTTGGTCAGAATGTTACCCTCAATAAAATCTTGGACGAGTTCGATATTGGGTCATCTGGGATCAAAAACTAGGTCATCAGGTCAAATCAAAGGAAAAGCTTGTTAACACTCTAGAGGTCACATTTTTGGCCCAATCTTAATGAAACTTGGTCAGAATGTTACCCTCAATAAAATCTTGGACGAGTTCGATATTGGATCATCTGGGATCAAAAACTAGGTCATCAGGTCAGATCAAAGGAAAAGCTTGTTAACACTCTAGAGGTCACATTTTTGGCCCAATCTTAATGAAACTTGGTCAGAATGTTACCCTCAATAAAATCTTGGACGAGTTCGATATTGGGTCATCTGGGGTCAAAAACTAGGTCATAAGGTCAAATCAACGGAAAAGCTTGTTAACACTCTAGAGGTCACAATTTTGGCCCAATCTTAATGAAACTTGGTCAGGATGTTACCCTCAATAAAATTTTGGACGAGTTGGATATTGGGTCATCTGGGGTCAAAAACTAGGTCACCAGGTCAAATCAAAGGAAAAGCTTGTTAACACTCTAGAGGTCACATTTTTGGCCCAGTCTTAATGAAACTTGGTCAGAATGTTACCCTTAATAAAATCTTTGACGAATTCGATATTTGGTTATCTGGGTTCATAAACTAGGTCACCAGGTCAAATCAAAGGAAAAGCTTGTTAACACTGTAGAAGCCGCATTTATGACTGTATCTTCATGAAACTTGGTCAGATTGTTAATATTGATGATCTTAAAGTCCAGTTTGAATCTGGGTCATGTAGGATAAAAAACTAGGTCACCAAGCCAAATCAAATGAAAAGCTAGTTTACACTGTAGAGGCCACATTTTTGACCATATCTTAATGAAACTTGGTCAAAATGTTAATCTTGATGATCTATAGCTCAATTTCAAATCTGGGTTAGGTGGGGTCAAAAACTAGGTCACTAGGTCATATCAAAGGAAAAGCTTGTTAACACTCTAGAGGCCACATTTATGACTATATCTTCATGAAACTTAGTCAGAATGTTAAACTTGATGATCTTTAGGACAAATTTGAATCTGCGTCATGTCGGGTCAAAAACTAGGTCACCAGGTCAAATCAAAGGAAAAGCTAGTTAACACTTTAGAGGCCACATTTATGACCATATCTTAATGAAACTTGGTCAGAATGTTAATCTTGATGATCTTTAGGTCAAGTTTAAATCTGGGTCAGATGGAGTCAAAAACTAGGTCACTAGGTCATATCAAAGGAAAAGCTTGTTAACACTCTAGAGGCCACATTTATGACTGTATCTTCATGAAACTTAGTCAGAATGTTAAACTTGATGGTCTTTAGGTCAAGTTCGAATCTGGGTCATGTCGGGTCAAAAACTAGGTCACGGGGGTCAAATAAAAGGAATAGCTAGTTAACACTTTAGAGGCCACATTTATGACCATATCTTAATGAAACTTGGTCAGAATGTTAATCTTGATGATCTATAGGTCAAGTTTAAATCTTGGTCAGGTGTGTTAAAAAACTAGGTCACTAGGTCAAATCAAAGGAAAAGCTTGTTAACACTCTAGAGGCCACATTTATGACTGTATCTTCTTGAAACTTAATCAGAATGTTAATCTTGGTGATCTTTAGGTCAAGTTTAAATCTGGGTCATGTGGGGGCAAAAACTAGGTCACCTGGTCAAATCAAAGGAAAAGCTAGTTAACACTTTAGAGGCTACATTTATGACCATATCTTAATGAAACTTGGTCAGAATGTTGATCTTGATGATCTTTAGGTCAATAGGTCAGGTGAGCGATACAGGGCCTTCATGGCCCTCTTGTTTTTGGTCAAGGTCAAGGTCACTGTTACTAAAAATAAGATTTTTTTCTTAGTTTGATCAAAAGGTGGTTTCCACTTTATAATTTTAGTTTGGATTTACTTACTGCCACCAAACTTTGTGTTCAGCAAGCTTATCTGAAAAATAGCTTTGAATGATATTTGGGGTCACTGTTAATAAAAATAGAATGATGGTTTTCAATCAATATCTTCTGTTTTGGTACACTTATTGTCAGTATACTTGGTGTGTATATAGCTTTTATCAACGCAAAAGGTTGGGAATATATTTGATTTCACTCAGAGGTCAGTGTAGCTAAAAATAGAAAAATGGTGTCATATTTGAAATAAAAAATAGATTTTTGTGCTGTGGAATTGAAGGGTTTCGGTTCAACTTACTGAGATCCAATTTTTTTTCTTCCGTTTTTAGCTCACATGTCACAAAGTGACAGTGTGAGCTTTTGTGATCGCGCAGCGTCCGTCGTCCGTCATCCGTGCGTGCGTCCGTGCGTAAACTTTTGCTTGTGACCACTCTAGAGGTCACATTTTTCATGGGATCTTTATGAAAGTTGGTCAGAATGTTCATCTTGATGATATCTAGGTCAAGTTCGAAACTGGGTCAACTGCGGTCAAAAACTAGGTCAGTAGGTCTTAAAATAGAAAAACCTTGTGACCTCTCTAGAGGCCATATTTTTCAAAAGATCTTCATGAAAGTTGGTCAGAATGTTCACCTTGATGATATCTAGGTCAAGTTTGAAACTGGGTCACATGCATTCAAAAACTAGGTCAGTAGGTCAAATAATAGAAAAACCTTGTGACCTCTCTAGAGGCCATATTTTTCATTGGATCTGTATGAAAGTTGGTCTGAATGTTCATCTTGATGATATCTAGGTCAAGTTCGAAACTGGGTCAGCTGCGGTTAAAAACTAGGTCAGTAGGTCTAAAAATAGAAAAACCTTGTGACCTCTCTAGAGGCCATACTTGTGAATGGATCTTTATGAAAATTAGTCTGAATGTTCACCTTGATGATATCTAGGTCAAGTTCGAAACTGGGTCACGTGCCGTCAGAAACTAGGTCAGTAGGTCAAATAATAGAAAAACCTTGTGACCTCTCTAGAGGCCATATTTTTCATGGGATCTGTATGAAAATTGGTCTGAATGTTCATCTTGATGATATCTAGGTCAAGTTCGAAACTGGGTCATCTGCGGTTAAAAACTAGGTCATTAGGTCTAAAAATAGAAAAACCTTGTGACCTCTCTAGAGGCCATACTTTTGAATGGATCTTCATGAAAATTAGTCTGAATGTTCACCTTGATGATATCTAGGTCAAGTTCGAAACTGGGTCACGTGCCATCAGAAACTAGGTCAGTAGGTCAAATAATAGAAAAACCTTGTGACCTCTCTAGAGGCCATATTTTTCATGGGATCTGTATGAAAGTTGGTCTGAATGTTCATCTTGATGATATCTAGGTCAAGTTCGAAACTTGGTTAGCTGCGGTCAAAAACTAGGTCATTAGGTCTAAAAATAGAAAAACCTTGTGACCTCTCTGAAGGCTATACTTTTGAATGGATCTTCATGAAAATTGGTCAGAATGTTCATCTTGATGATATCTAGGTCAAGTTTGAAACTGGGTCACGTGCCATCAATAACTAGGTCAATAGGTCAAATAATGAAAAAACCTTGTGACCTCTCTAGAGACCATATTTTTCATGGGATCTGTATGAAAGTTGGTCAGAATGTTCATCTTGATGATATCTAGGTCAGGTTCAAAACTGGGTCACATGAGATCAAAAACTGGGTCACTATGTCAAATAATAGAAAAAAATGACGTCATACTCAGTTCAAAACTGGGTCATGATGGGACAGGTGAGCGATTCAGGACCATCATGGTCCTCTTGTTTTATATGGTTATAGTTATAATAAACAAGAGGGCCATGAAGGCCCTGTATCGCTCACCTGACCTGTTGACCTAAAGATCATAAAGATTAACATTCTGACTAGGGATGTCAACGAATACCAAAACTGGTATCCGAATATTCGGTCAACTATCCGAACGAATATCCAGATATTCGTTCCCGCACATAACCTCTTTTTTCTGATGACCTAAACGTATCTATATAATGGCTTATAACGTTTTTCTAGGACCCGTCGTACTTGCAATAAATTAGCGGTCGCCATTTTGAAATGGAAGAAAGGTAACTCTGACAAGATTTTTCTACTTTCGGTTTAGTTTTATTATGCAAATTGGAAGGATTCGAATCCCTTCTGTCAGTAATATGTAATTATTTATATAAGTCCGGGTCCAAAATATATTCTTTCAAAAATAGGCTTTATATAATGGCAAACTCAGTATGAAAAGACGGATTTGTTTCTTTAATTACAGAACAGAACAGAACAGAACAGAACAGACTTTTATTAAGACTTATACATAAGTACATCGTCTAAACACATCTTTAAACATTTTTAACATGTCACGTGTATATACATGGAAATAGTGTAACATACAAATGAAACATTTAGTAATATGATAGAGGAAATATGGATTGAACATGTACATACTTATGATAATAATATGAAGCTAGAAGTATATGATATGGTAACAGAGGATGAACATATTAAGCAGAACTATTTAAAATAGCATTACGAATACATAATGCTTCCTTGGCATAATTACACAGCTTTATCAATTCAAACTTATTATCAGAGTTTAAAAGTTGATGGTATTTGAACACAGATGGGTGAATATAGTAATAACGCTTAATGTATTTTTGTCTAATAAGAGTATAACATGGGCATATACAAACAAAATGATACTCGTCTTCAATATCAAGTTGGTTACAAAATATACAGTAACGTTCATTACGTGGGGTATTGTTTCTTGCATATCTGCCCGTTTGGATCCTTACACAAACACATTATCAAGTGCAGCGCCGATATTTATCGGCAAATGTTTGTTACAGCCGGCGTCAATAAAAGAACATATAATGCACGTGTACTAATTATCACTTTTGCACTCTCTTGCGTCTTTTCTTTAAAGCTGCAATATTTGCCGACGATTTGTAAACATGTGTTTTAAATTATGTATAATTATTAATTGACAATAATTGCATTGTTTGATTAAACAGTCAGGACTAGCTAAGATGACAAGTATGTTTCGCACACCTGTCGGGTAGGTGTCATCGCCATGGCGACTGTGTATTACGTTTTGACACGCTATCTACATGACGAAAAATTCTAATGCTATGAACATGAAAATAAATATTTCAGTAATCTGTATAGTACTACCGAATATTCGAATACTTAAATTAGATCCGAATATTCGGACCCGTGACCGAATAACCGGATATCCGGATATCCGTTGACATCCCTAATTCTGACTAAGTTTCATGAAGATAATCATAAATGTGGCCTCTAGAGTGTTAACAAGCTTTTTGCTTTGATTTGACCTAGTAACCTAGTTTTTCACCCCACCTGACCCAGATTTAAATTTGACCTAAAGATCATCAAGATTAACATTCTGACCAAGTTTCATTAAGGTATGGTCATAAATGTGGCCTCAGGAGTGTTAACTAGCTTTTCCTTTGATTTGACCCGGTGACCTAGTTTTGACCACACATGACCCAGATTCGAACTTGACCTAAAGATCATCAAGAACAGACAAGATTAACATTCTGACTAAGTTTCATTAAGATATGGTCATAAATGTGGCTTCAGGAGTGTAACTAGCTTTTCCTTTGATTTGACCTGGTGACCTAGTTTTTGACCCTACATGACCCAGATTCAAACTGGGCCTAAAGATCATCAAGATTAACATTCTGACGAAGTTTCATAAAGATACAGTCATAAATGTGGCCTCTACAGTGTTAACAAGCTTTTCCATTGATTTGACCGGGTGACCTACTTTTTGACCCCAGATGACTCGATAGCAAACTCGTCCAAGACTTTATTAAAGGTGACATTCTGACCAACTTTCATGAAGAATGGGCCCAAATTGAGTGTTAACAAGCTTTTCCTTTGATTTGACCTAGTGACCAACTTTTTGACCCCAGATGACCCAATATCGCACTCGTCCAAGATTTTATTGAGAGTAACATTCTGACCAAGTTTCATTAAGACTGGGCCAAAATTGTGACCATTAGAGTGTTAACAGTCAAATTGTTGACGACAACGATGGACGGACGATGGACACAGGGTGATCACAAAAGATCACCTTTGAGCACTTTGTGCTCAGGTGAGCTAAAAATATATGTATAATAGAATATGACCATTTTTAGCTCACCTGAGCACAAAGTGCTCACGGTGAGCTTTTGTGATCGCCCCGTGTCCGTCGGCGGTGGGGTCAAAAACTAGGTCATTCAAAGGAAAAGCTTGTTAACACTCTTGAGGCCACATTTTTTACCATATCTTAATGAAACTTGGTCAGAATGTTAATCTTGATGATCTTTAGGTCAATAGGTCAGGTGAGCGATACAGGGCGTCTTGATTTTTTTAAAGAACCTGTTGGCATGATGCAAATGAAAACCTGGTTTTTGTGGAATTTCCACGTTTCTTGTTATTAATTGTCGTAGACAGTAATGGCACAGAACACTGAAGCCAAGGAAAAATTAAATGGAATTGTTAATGGGCCGAGTGGTTAAGGTCTCTGACTTAAAATCACTTGTCCTTCCCCATTGTGGGCTCGAGCTTCATTCGCGGCATTGAATTTTTCATTTGAGGAAGCCATCCAGCTGGCTTACGGAGGGTCGTTGGTTTTACCCAGGTGCCGTCCGTTATGAAATATTGCACAGAGGGGCACCTGGGGTCTTCCTACACCAGCAAAGCCAGAAAGGCTTTAAATGTGTCAGTGTGACTTTAAACCCAACAAAAAATAAATAGAAATAATTTTAAATGAAAATGAACTAAAGATATGCTACATTACTTGTATTTGCTATCTTACATGTAATCTTGCTTTCGTAGGTTTGATATTTGTGGTAGACAGTAATGACAGAGAACGTGTTGGTGAAGCCAAGGATGAATTGTCGAGAATGTTAAATGAAGATGAACTTAGAGATGCTACATTACTTGTCTTTGCTAACAAACAGGTAAGCATTTTATATTTCCAGTTCCTGTGGTATTTTGCATTTTATACGCCTGTCTCTGAAAGACCGTTGCATATTATAATGTTAACACCCATGGTGGCGGAAGTGGGTGAGTGGCAGCCAAAGCATGTCCCCTATCTTAAGTTGAACAGTTTTCATCGGACCTTCACCAAACTTGCTGACAATGTTTCTGGCCATGATATTTCGACCAAGTTTGATAACCAGCCAAATTGTCCCAGGCACTCTTGGATTTTAGCCCTTGAATTACTCAAAAAAAACAGCGAATTCAGCCTTGTCCACTAAGTCAAACAGTTTTCATCTGATCTTCATCAGACTTGCTGAAAATGTTTGTGGGCATAACATCCCGGCCAGGTTCGATAAGCGGCCAAATTGCCTTGGGTACTCTAGGATAATGGCCCTTTAATTACTCTAAAGACTGAGAATTTAGCTTTGTCCGCTCAAGTCCAACAGTTTTCATCAGAATGTCACCAAACTTGCTGACAATGTTTGTGGGCATAATATCTCGGCCAAGTTTGATAACCAGCCAAATTGGCCCAGGCATTCCTGGATTATGGCCCTTGAATTATTCCAAAATTACTCGGCCCTTTATATATCAGATTATGTCTCCCGCCACAAAGTGGTGCGGGAGACATGTTGATTTACTCCTGTGTCTGTCTGTCTGTCTGTCACAAAGCTTGTCCGTATTCTACATCAAACATTTCTCATCTGATCTTCACCAATCTTGAACAAGATTTGTTTCACCATAAGTCCTCGGCCAAGTATCTAAAATGTATTTCTCTCTATCTCTTCTGGAGGCTTTATCTCACTCTGTCCCTCTGGTCAGATTGCTCTGTTTCTGTATTAGTAGAAGATGAATTTCGCGCCCTGTGTGGCTGCGTTTGCTATATGTAAAGCGCCCAGGTACTTCGGAATTATGGCCCTTGAATTACCAAAAATCAGCCTTTTTACTCTTGTCCCCGTTCTGAGTCAAACATTTCTCATCCAGTCTTCATCAAACCTGAACAAAACGTGTTTCACCATAAAACCTTGGCCAAGTTCGATAACTAGCCAAATCAGCCCAGGCACTTCGGAATTATGGCCGATGACTCAGAAAATCAGCCTTTTTACTCTTGTCCGCACTCTAAGTCAAACATTTCTCATCCGATCTTCACCAAACTTAAACAGAATGTGTTTGATCATAAGTCCTCAGCCAAGTTTGACAACTAGCCAAATTGCCAAGGCACTTCAGAATTATGGCCCTTGAACATGTTGAATAACCCAAAAATCAGCCTTTTTACCCTTCAAAGGTATATTTGTAGTGAGTAAACAGTATATAAAGACTGACTTACTACTTAGATGCCTGCCTTTACACGACTGATATACTGTTGAAAAATGGCGTTAAACCTAAAACAAACAAACAAACAAATACCATTTAGATGATTAGGCAGTTGTGGGAGACATGCTCTTTTCTCAAAAGCAGCTCTAGTTTTATAATGTTTTAGCCACTTTGCTTAAATTATTGGGCAGATTTTCACTAAACCTTACAGGAGTGATCGGTGCCAAACCTCATTATGCATATTATTGGCATGTTCAGGTACAGTGATTTTCAGTGGAGTTATGGCCCTTGATTTGTTTTAACCTTGTCAAGGTAAATGCTCCTATACCACCAGAAGGGACCCGCCCGCTTAGCTCAGTAGGTAAGAGCGTTTGTCTACGGATCGCGGGGTCATGAGTTTGATCCTCGGGCTGGGCGTATGTTCTCCGTGACTATTTGATAAGCGACCTTGTGTCTGAAATCATTTCTCCTTAACCTCTGATTCATGTGGGGAAGTTGGCAGTTACTTGCGGAGAACAGGTTTGTACT